>NC_048220.1:29421418-29464741 GCF_002007445.2 Ailuropoda melanoleuca
CCCGGTGCGTGTCGCGCCCGTCCGAGGCTCAGGCCGCGCTGCGCCGGCCCCGCCTCCCCTCAGCCCTCCCCCGACGGCCGGGCCCCGCCCCGCCCCGCCGGCCCGTTCCCTCCGCGGGCCCCCGGCCACTCCTTGTGCAAGCGCCGGCCTTCAAAAGGTTTGGGCTCCTTACCCAACCGCTGCGCTTATCTCGGGCCTGGCCAGCTCTGCCCTCTCAGGGGCCGAGAAAGGGACCGGAACAGGGCTGGAGGCCAAGACAGCCTCAGAGAGGGACAAAGGGGCAGAGACCAGAATGGAGGTGGGACGGGGGTAGAACCAGAGCAAAAAGGAGAGCGCTGTGTGGAGGACGGCTTTGCATCCCGTCTGCTGTTCCCTCCCCGTCGTGACAAAAGAGGAGGGCAGGGGGTTGGTCCTAAGTCCCCAGGGTGGCAGGCCCTCTCCCACGCCCAGCACGGTGGCTGGACCCTGGCACCCTGTTTATGGGAGGACGGAAGCTAGCTTCCAGAAGTCACAGAATCCGTAGCCTTCCAAGCTGGGGAGCCCTTCAGCCGCAGCCCCGCGATTTGAGGTGAGGGATTAGGAGCAGATGCCCAGCAGAGGCGTCCCCATCTGCTTCTCCCTCCCCAAGGGCCATACCTAGCTTTCTTCTCAGAGGTGAAGGTCAGCAAGGCAACATTCCTACTACCAAACCCGGGCTTGGGGCTGCCTTTTTGAGGACAGGCTTGGTGCCTTGCAAGCACAGTGACCCAGCAAGAGGTCTTTTCTTCCTTGGAAGAAACCCCTTCTCCTCATTCTCTTACTGCAATTTTTTTTTTGGGGGGGGGTTGTTGCCTGAGGAGAAATGCTCCTCTCCTCTCCCCAATCTGGCTTGGAGCCCCAGCCTTGGAGCCTGTCCCCCAGAGCCTGAGGCGGTTCCCCCCTGAGCTGGACTGGCTTAGTTCTGTGTGGTGGGAGGGGGGAGGGGGGGACACCGCTGTCTGGCTGTGTTTTCCTGTTTGTGTGAGAGGAAGTTGGCTGTGAGTCAGCAGACACAGGAGCTGCCAGTAGCTAGGGGAAGACCCCTGCCTCAGTAGAAGGTGAGGGGAGTGTGAAGTGGTCCCCACTTCTCCCAGCTGCTCCAGCTTGGAAAGCATCTGCCATCTTTGGACTCCTGGAGCTCTTCCCTCTGAGAAAGAAAATGATAATAATAATTAATCATTAAAATGGCCATAGTAATGGCTACCACTTATAGAGAGCTGACTCTGTCCCAGGCCCTGTGCAAATATTGCTTTGCAAGTTTCCATTAATCCTCACAACAACTCTTAAGATGGGGAATTTTGTCACCTCCATTTTACAGATAAGGAGATATTTTTCTGGATGGGCAAATGTGGGGCCAGGAGAATGCTCTTCACGGACCTCCTACTATAAAGACTGAAAATTCACCAAAGGCCTCAGCTGCTTCTCTCTGAAAGCCATCAGCTCCTAGTTTAAGGCCAGCTTCCCACAGGGCTGCTCCCAGGCAATGACCAAGTTCAGGAGAGATCCTAAGGTAGGCCTATTCCTGGGAAATAAGGGGATTCCTTTTACATCTGACGTTGACTCAGGAGTCTCCCCTGTGCCATTGATGAACTTCCCTTCTACTGCATAGTGGTCTAGGATACTTCCTCCCAACCTTCCTTCCTTTGCTCTCTCCTTCATCCCTCTTCCAGCCCCTGGCTGCCTTCCTCTCCCACATTTCCCAGTAACTCAACAAGAGTAAATTACTATGGGACACAGGGAGTTTGGAGGGATAGGTATTGGGGGGGTTCCTGGTCAGGGGGCAGATGCAGGAGTTCTGAACCTTTTTTGTGTCAAGTTCCGCTTTGGCAATCTGGTAAAACCTATGTACCCAGTCTCAGAATAATGTTTTAAAATGCATAAAATGAAATATGTAGGATTACAAAGGAAACCAATTATATCGTAATACAGTTGTAAAACTATTTTAATGTGATACAGTAATATATGTGCTTTTTTATTAATGCTTTAAATAAGATCTAGCAGTAGGTTGATACTTCACATAATTTTGAAGCTGTGAGGAGCATAAATTATATTTCAACATATCTGCAATACTGTAATAGGACACAAAAATATAAGTGATTTTTATTGGTGACAAAGCCATAGTTATAGCTAATATGACTGGTTTGTGGCCACTGTCATAATTGAAGAAAATGCTAAATTTCAGGTAGAGATTAGTGAAACTAATACAATATTTTTTCCCATCCAAGTTTAGTAACTCCACATTGAGGACACCTGAGTTAAGAGGGTCAGGGCAGAGCTGCAGAAAGGGAGACCCAGCTCTCTCCTGAGACCCCATGCTCCCTGTCTGTCTCAACCCTTGGGTGGTGGGTAAAGACTCCGGTCCCTAGGTTGTACCTCCCTTTCTTTGCTCTCCCTAGCTCTCTCACTTTCTCTTTGCCTCTGTCTCTCTCTAACGTGTACCTCTCATATCTATTTCTCTGTTTCTCTTATTTCTGTCTCTTCTTTGTCTTTCTGCCTTCCTTTGGATACATTTCTGTCTTTCTTCACTCTGAATCTTCTTGTGGTTTTCCTCTGTGTGTCCATCTCTCTGCCTCTTCTTTCTCTGTACCTCTGTCTGTGTCTGTGCCTCTCTCTTTTTCCCCTTAATCCATCACTGAGGGAACAGGGCAGATTCAAAGGATTCCTGTAGCCTGAGCACCGTGGGCAAAGACAATGCCAATTCTAGGGTTCTTGAGAGCTAGAAGAGGGAGTATCCCTGGGCCTATAGCTCTGGCTTGGGAGACCTTCCCCCACTCCCTCTTCCACTCTCAACCTTCTTAAGGGCAGAAACAGGTCAAGACAGAGATGAATGAGAATGAAGGCAGTGAATGGAAACATTTCAGGCTCTGGAAGATAAGGGCTAAAGCCTCTGTGACCCTGAGTTTGTATACAGTGGATCTTTTTCCAAGCTCCCAGGAATCTGGTTGTCAAGGCTGTCTTCTGCCCTCCTCCATGCCTGGGCAGAGAAGGGGAGAGTACTGACCAGGTCTGGTGTGCGCGCACAGGGACTCAGAAGTTAAGCCTGCAGCAGATGTCTGCCCTGGTCCCCAGTGGGTGGGCAGAAGGGAGCTCAATGGGCTCAAAGAAGGGGAGCAGAGAGTTCTGGGATTGATCTTTCCTCTGAGTACTTAAGAGTGGGGTAGAGCAACCAAGTCAACTGTTCCCTTGGGGCAATATATGCCTCCCAAGAAGATTTAGATGAGGGAAAAGCTGTTGGTCTGAGAAAATGGGGACAGAGAGTGGTCACGGAATGCCCTAAAAGAGCTGAAGGCACCCTAGGAAAAGAGAGTAGGGGGAATGGTAGTGTGGGAGGTGAACCAGTTCATAGGAGTGAGACTGAGACTGTGTGAGTTGCTAGTGTCCCTTGGAGGGGCTGCTTCTCTGGGAAGCTGTCATGGATCCCTGCTCTTTAGCCAGACCTCCTTCATTCTCATTGTCTTAGGGGTTTACCTACAGCAACATCAGCAATGCCAGGCTGAGCCAGGGAACTTACTTTACTCCAAGGACTGCCATGGCTAGAAATCTGAGCTGAGCTGTCATTCCCTTTTGGGGTATCGTCTGTGGCTCCTTCAGGGCCTAGTGGGCTCAGGGTGGTAGGAAAGGACCCTCTCCAAACCTTAATCCTGAACTCCCACCAGTTCACCCTGGCAAGAGAGACCTCATTATTGACCATCACCATCTGATCTGCCTGCTCTGGTCTAATCCAATGACAATTGCAGGGCTCATGTGACCCAGTGTATGCATGGAGCCACAATTAAAAAAAAAAGAGACAGTCCAGAAACCAAAAATAATGAACAGGTTCTCCAGTGTTTCATCTCTCAAAAGATCTTATGACCTATAGCAACCCTTCCGCATTGGTCACAAACCTCAGTTGGCTGGGACTTCTCCCTCAGCTATACCCCATCTCCCTAAAGTCCTCCCCTTGGCCAGCAGGGTCTTTCTCTCGCACATACTCTTTATTGCGCAGTTTGACTCAGCCTCTCTGGCATTTTGCAGAGAAGGAGGAGTAAGAATAAATGTGACTGACATGTGGAACAAAAGGGCTACCAGTGAGCAGAGGAAGGGCAGAACCAAGCAGTGGGAGGAAATGTTCCAATACGCCTTTCCATGTCTCTCTTTGCTCTTCCATCTTCCCATCCAAATCATAGACCACCACAGCAACAATCATTTAAGAGGCCATTTTGTTCACCGAGTGGGGATGGTACGATGTAGTAAGTAAGGGCAGACTCCAGAGTCCAATCCTGACCCACCACTGCTGTGTGACCTGAGCAAATTACTTAATCTCTCTGCGCCTTGGTTTCCTTTTCTGCAAAACGGAGATGATAAAATAGTGTCTACGTCACAGGGTTGTTGGAAAGATTAATCTGTGGAAATATACAGGTATGTGGAAAGGGCTTGATGGACTCACTCTCAGTGCTCAATAAATGTTTCCCGTTCCTTATTTCTATTCTTGCCAGTCACTTCCACAGTGACTCTGGATTGAAACCAGCTTACCTATTACTCCCTCATTTTGGTACATACCTGGATCTTGTTTTAATCAACCATCCCGTGGCACCCTATTGCCACATTAGACCACATTGCTCTCGTTGTGCTTCTCCCATCTCCCAAGGTCCCCAGTTGTCACCTCATCGGTTCCACCACTTTTGTTACTCCTCACCCAGTATCCTGGTACCTCTGTACTCCTGATCACCCCCATTGTCTCCAGAGGCCTCCAGGGCTCATTTCTTCCCCTGCTTTCCTTTTGGGTGGTAGAGGGCGCATGCATCACCCACGCTGGGTCCTAATGAGATGGGCCAGTTGGAGTAGGCGTGGACTCCAAGGAGCGTGTCCTGTAGGAAGGAACACTTCCATTCGATCAGTTCATTTATTTCTCATATTTTTATTGAGCATCTCTTCTGGACCAACCACTGCTCAAGGGTTTAGAGATATAACAATAAGGAGAAATAGACTGTGGAGAGCTCAGTCTACTAGGGGAGCGAGACATTTACCAAAGAACCCCCAAATAAATGTGTAGAGTACTTACAAACCAAGGTGAATGTTACAAAGGGAAGCAGTATAAGAGTATACATCAGAGGAAGCTGACCTAGCCTGGGGAGTCCGGGAAGGGCTCTCCGAGAAGCTGTGTTTGATTAAGCTGAGATCAGAAAGATGGGTAGGAGTTAATTGGGGGTGGGAGCAGAGTGTCCTAGGCCAAGGAACCACAAGCGCAAAGGTCCTGAGGTGGGAGCATACCTAGTAATAGAGATGGAACAAAGAGATGGGAGTTTGGGACCAGCTGAGATTAAGGGACTTCAGGGGCCAGGCCACGTAGACCCTTGTAGTCCTCAGTTGGGATTTGGTCTCCATTCCAAGAAGAGTGTAAGCATGGGGTGACAGGTGCAGACCTGGATTTTAGGAAGATGGCTGCATGGAGAATAGTTAGAATCAGCACAGCTCTTCCCTCCTCCAATTTCTCTGGCCTGAGGACAGCACCATCTCCCCCACCCACACCCCCCTTCTCCAGCTTCCCTCCATGAAGCCCCTCCCCATTACCCTTCTCACATTTTTGTGAGGATGAGGTCATCATGGGGGAGGGGAGGGAGTGCCAGACTTCTAAGCCTCCTTTATCCTAAAGGGCTGGGGCAGCCCTGGGGAGGGGGAGGGGAGGAACACACCCAGTACCCCGCCCTTACCCCCATCCAGAGCCCCAACTAGAGCCCTGTCTCCTTACATCCCAGACTGTTGTGGAACAGTGAGCTGTATATATAAGAAGATATTTTTATGCAATTTTACATTTTATGAAGGGCATCTCGTCTTGCCACTACCACTGACTCCCCTTGGGACCTTGGGCAGCTTACCCTCTCTTTAGGTCTCAGTTTCCCAGTGCAAGGTTAATGGACTGGGGATCTAAAGTTCAGCATGGTGACTATAGTTAACAATACTGTATTGTATACTTGGGATTTGCTAAGACAGTGCATCTTAAATGTTCTGACTACACACACACACAAAATGGTAACTATGTGAGGTGACTGATGTGTTAACTAACTTCACTGTGGTAATCATTTCATCATATATATGTAAACCAAATCATCAAGTTGTATGCTTTGAAGTCATACAATTTATTTATAAATTATACCTCACTAAAGTGAAAAAAAATTTGTAGTGGGCAGCACTGTCCGATAGAACTTTCTTACTGACGAACATGTTCCACATCCGTTCTGTCCAACATGGTAGCCGCTAGCTACATATGGTCATGAAGACATTGACATGTGGCTGGTGAGCCAGAAGAGCTGGATTATTTTATTTTATTTTATTTATTTTATTTTATTTTTAATTGACACTTAAATAGTCCCATGTAGCTAGTGACTACCATATTGGACAGCACAGGCAGATCTTAAACTTTTATGAAAATCTGATGACAGTTATGGACTCTTCCTTAGAAAAATGTCCATGTGCTCTATCATAGATGGGCCCCTCTGGTCCCATTTCTGTATCCCAGGCAAGCGTAGCTGACTGGGTGGAGCTCAGATCCCTCATTTACTCTGCCCTTCTTTCTGCCTCAAAAATGCAGAAAAAGTGGGTCCTTGCCTGAAGGTGGAATGACTGGGATGTCCCCAGGAACTAACAGACCACAGTTTTAAGCCTAGATGTCTGCCTCCAGCCTGGGGCACTCCCCACACATCTAAAGAAAGGCAAGGTAGTGAAAGCGAAGGGTGCAGGGGTGACAGGGGAGACATTCAGTCTTTTTTTTCTCGGTCTTGACCTCAACTTCCTCCCGCCCTGCTTCCCGGCAAACCACTCAAATGCCTCTAGGCCGGTTCCTCTTCCAGCTTATAACTCCATTGGAATGTGAGGCTGTGCTCCAGAGATGGGGTTGTGCCATGGCCCTGCAGTCTTTACAAATTGAGGAATTTGGAGTAGTTAGAGGGTGGGAGACCTAGGCCCAGAGGATGGGTCCCTTGGCTCCAGTACAGGCCTCCTTGCACTGGAAAAGGCTGCTATCGCTGTGTACTGCTCAGGACCTTCTCCCTGCTGCTGCCTCCTTCTGCCCCCACACTCAGTCCTGATGTTTTTACTGTTTTTCCGGATCATCTGAGAGTCAAACACTGCACCCACCCAGGAATATGGAGGTCTGAGGGGCTCAGAGAAACTCATTCCCCACCCTGCATGGATGGGTGTGTACTCTCATTGTGGGGAGAGAATATTGTCCTCCCTTGTCCTGCCAGATCCAGCCAGTCCTTTCCTGAAAACTACCTACATAGACCCATTTACAGGAGACACCCTTCATTGGGACCTACCTTTCTACCCTTTGCTCTCCTCTCCCTCCTTGCTGTTCTTGCCTGCCGTCTCCTCCTTTACCTCTCAGATGTCCACCCCTTTGCCCCTCATCTGCAAAAAAAATAGTTGGTCAGTTCCTGCCCCTGTAGGGTCTCTATTCCTTTGGTTTCAGCAGCAGTGCTGGAGTGGTCAGACTCAGGCTCTGGGACTCAGCCCGGTGTGTGCCACACAGGTGGAGAAAGCTCTCAGAAACCCCTTGTCTCAGGTCCTCTAGGAGCAGAGCACGTGGCCAGGATTCAGGTGAAAGCCCAGAGGGCTGAGGGTGAGGAAGAGGGAAATTTGGGCAGGGAAGACAACAAGACAAGGTGGTTCAATGCCTTACTGTGTTGACTAGCTTCGTATGGGCCAAAGAGATATTGCAGGTTGCTTAGCTAGAGTGTGTGCACTCAGTATGTGGTCGGACTCCTCTAGAAGGCTGTGAAGAGGAAGCACACCTTGGAGTAGCCCACAGCTTCCAACCACAACCTATCCCCGTGGGTCTGGGTTCACCCCAAGCTTCTGGGTTCTGTCAACCAACCTTGGCAGCACTCAGAAACCAGATCCCACACTGCACAGTGTGGCCTTTCATCTACACCTGAAGGTGAGGGGCAGTATCAGAGCAGGGAGGTAGTCAGGGCATTCGAGAAGAAAGATTTGTGTCTCTATATGGTCCAATCCTTGTGCCACTGAGATCCACTCACACCCCTGCATTGTATCTGACTTCCCTGCTACAACACAGGGCCTCCATTTTGGTCCATGAGAACAAAGTTTCATCACTTTTTCCCCAGAAAGGGAGGTACGATCCACTGCAAACAAGGTCCCTTCAAGGTAATGCTGGATGTGAATCAAGGCAGATAAAGACAAGAAGGTTAATGAAGCAAGCCATAGTCCCCACTGCTGTAGCTGGTCCTGACTCCATAACTGATACTGTCTCCCTCCTCCTCTTGCCCTCAGTTAACCCTCTGCAGATCTAAAGTACTTGCCAGGTGAGATTATACAGGCTTTCATCCCCGAGAGCTCTGATTCCTTGGTTGCCTTCCCTTTGGGGATTGTCATTGTGGAGGTTGTCCATCGTCACTTACAACTGGGTGGGAGATTCTTTTTTTTTTTTTTTTAAAGATTTATTTATTTATTTATTCGACAGTGATAGAGACAGCCAGCGAGAGAGGGAACACAAGCAGGAGGAGTGGGAGAGGAAGAAGCAGGCTCATAGCGGAGGAGCCTGATGTGGGGCTCGATCCCATAACGCCGGGATCACGCCTTGAGCCAAAGGCAGATGCTTAACCGCTGTGCCACCCAGGCGCCCCTGGGTGGGAGATTCTAGGAGATGCCCAGGGAATCTCCTGGCTGGGTTCAGACATACCCTTCCTGCCCTTTTTGCATCTACATGCATTCCATCCACAGCTCTTGTTCCTCATGATAATCAGGATCAATGACCATGACTGGTACAGTAATGAAGTCTTTTTTTGTTATTGGTCCCCTGGCATGAGGAGCATAAGGGGGCCAGGTGGAAGTCACAGCTTCCTGTTCAGTGCAAACGTTACCGTGTTCCCTGGTACAGTTCTGCCTTGGTGGGAAATAGGACCTCTAACTGGCAGAGCCTACTATTTTGGGAACAAGAAGCAAAAATTGTGCAGATCTGAGAGTGAGGTGGGCCACTTCCACTTCCACATTGATTCTGGGACCTGTAATTTCTAGGTATAGGGGACACAGTGCTATTCGAAACAAATACCATGTCCCGGAGTTCAAGGCCCAAACCCATGTGTATCATGTAGCTGCCAGCAACTTCTGAGCATTCAACAGGCTGCTCCACTGTTCTGCCAGGCCCCCTGCTTCTGGGTGATGAAGTACAACTAAGTAAGACCAGTGGATCTGTTGCATTGATCACCATCTCACTATTACCTCATATCACATGCAAAAATTAACTCAAAATGGATCAAAATCTAAATGCAAGAGCTAAAAAATGCATGTCTGAGGTGACCTCATTATTGTACCTTCTTCATGGAAGCACTGTGGACCAAGAAGACAAGCTCGAACCCCAAGCACACACTGGTTCTAGTAAGGACAAATCACTGTCCCCTCCAGGGTGGAAGGAAGGGATTCAGTGCAATCCACCTGCTACCAGAGGCTTGGCTGGGCTTCTGAGGGGGAGAACCACACCGGCTGCTTGGCGTGGGTCTCTCTGTAGGCAGAGTGAGCCCTCAGAGGGGTGGAACTAGCTCGGCCTTGGTGAGGGGCGTCCATGCTCTTGGGCCCATGTTTCGCCCCCATTCCTGACACCATGACTACTCTGTTCAGAAGCTATCGTGCAGGCATTTGGGGAGGACAGGAAGATTCCCTCACCTCCTGAATCGTTCTGTCTGCCTGTTGAGAGCCTCCTGGCAGCAGATGCTCTGCAGGGTGTTGGAGACGCAGAAGCTTGCACACTTGGGGCCCACTTCCAGAAGCCTGTCCATCACCTTTCCCTAGCCCTCTTTGTCAATGGTCTTGGTTTTGTTCCTTCCAGGCTCCTGACCAATGAGCCAAGCCATTCACTACTTCTCTGGAATCAGGGCATATCCACATTTCAGACCACCTCTTCCAGATGAAGCTGGCAACCAAGTATACTCCTCAAAATTTTACACACTGGCTGGAACTTCCCTTCACCAGTGTCCTTTAGGGTCACCCCTCAGAGGGCCATAATGTGCACCAGTTCACTTCAGACTCTCACCAACATACCACAGTGGCCATCTGTGAGTCCCTTCCTTGTCATCTGAGAAGCCACACAAGCTTTATGACCCAATATCCCCCTCCATGCCTATCTGCCCATGACTTCCTCTCTATTCCTGACTCACTGGGAAGTGGTCCCTCACCCCTCTGGCCTCCAATCTCGCTTCACATCCTTGCCAGGCCAGGCCAGACAGGAGCTGGGGTGCTACTTCCTCCTGGGACCTGGGGATAGGGTGCTGCCTTCCCAAGGCCTTAACATCCTCACGCAGTAACCATATGATAACAACGTCAACAGTAAGTCCTGTTGGTGGGCGCTCCTCGTGTGCCAGGCAATGTGCTGATAAGTAGAGCCACCACCACTCTAAGAACGAGGAGATTAGGGCGCAAATTTTAAGAAGCTCTCAGTGTCATACAAGTCTCAAGTCCCTTACATTTTGGGCTCCAGGCACTTGCTTTTCTCTAGTCCTGACCCGACTGATACACTTTTTTTTTTTTTAATTTAAGATTTTATTTATTCATTTGAGAGAAAGACAGAAAGAGACAGAGAGAGAGCGCACAAGCTGGGGGGAAGGGCAGAGGGAGAGGGGAAGCAGGCTCCCCACTGAACAGGGAGCCCGACGCAGGTCTCAATCCCAGGACCCTGGGACGACAACCTGAGCCACAGACAAACACCCCACCGACTGATAAACTCTTACCACATTTCTTTTTTCGTTCTCACAAATACTATTACCCCCATTTTACAGATGAGATAACTGATTCAGAGGTTCATTTGCCAAAGTCACACCGTTAGCAACCAGCACAGCCACGTTTTCCCAACTTTAAGGCCTGCGCTCTTAACCTCTCAGCTGTATTCGCCCGTCTTAGCCCGGCTTGAGCCCCGTGGGAGGATCCCTGAGGGTGATCCTCCTCCAAATCAAAATCCCGCTCAGATGGGGGCTGCTGGACCAGGTTGCACTGATGTGGGCAGGCTGGGTCCGAGGACCCAGAGGAAGGTCCTGCAGGATCAGCCAAGAGGGTGCTTGGCTTCACGCAGGGTAGAAATCAAACTGAGCCAGAGGAAGTGGAAACAGAGATGACTGAATAGTGTGAGTGACAGAGGATAGCGGAGGGGGTGTCTGGAGAGAGGAACAAGTCTTGTCATTGCTTGGGGTAGGGGTTGGTTTGTACCGAGAAAGGTCTGGGGTACCTGCTTCTTCAGGAGTCCATGGTAGGGTCCAATTAAAGACGAGTGTCAGGTGAACACTAGGCATTATCTCATGAATTACCGAAGGTAGCCAGCATCGGCTGAGGTCCGTTTGAAGGTAACGTCCTGGAACGGGTTTGGGATCAGGCTTTTCTTAGGTGTTATCAGGTGTTTGGAGCCTAGAACACAACTCAGAGAATGATGAACTTTCTTGCTTCCCTCTTGAAGTGGGAGCAGAGCTTCTTCGGCTTATTCGGAGGTGAAATATGAAACATGAGTAAATGGGGCCTAGCAGAAAAACAGCAGAGACGGACCCTTTCTGAAATGAGGCTTCTTACTTCAGCACCATGCCCTTTCTCAACACTGGCAAAGCCGAAAGCCGTTTTGTGCAGGCACCCAAAGGAAGGAGCTGCGCCAGCGCGGGCAGGAAGGGGGTGCTTTCCTGAGCATGTCCACTAGGTGGCACCCCAACACCGAGCCACTGAGCTCGGACCGCCGAGTGGGCGCCCTCCAGCGGAGAGGCGCAGAGAAAGGCCCTCCCCCTCCTCCGGCCAGCCTTCCCAGGACCAGGCTTTGCGGGTCCCCACCCAGGTCTGAGTCTCGGCCTTCGTCACGAGCGCTGCCAAGCGACCCAGGTCTAAACCCTCCTCTGCTCTCCCTGCTCTCTGAATCTCCCACCCCTTTCCCTGCTGCCCTCAAGGGATGGACTCAGGGCGAGGAGGCTTCCCAGGGCCCCTGGGAGAGAATCTTCCCGCTTTCTCCTACAAATTGAGCAGTGCCCAGCACCTCCCAGTGCCTCCATAGCACTGCCTCTTCCCTCCTTTCCCTTCCCGAATTCCCCAGGCCCTCCCTGTCACTCCCACCCTCTCAGCTTCTGCCAGTCTTCTGAGGCAGGGACCATTAAGGCCGTTTCCACAGATTTGGTGATGCAAATGAATGCAAATATATGCAAATCGCCATGTAAAGGAGGCTTGCCACTGTGGTTCTAAGTGGCTGTCACAGCTTCTCTGACACCTGTTCTGAGAGACAGCTGCCCTGCCCCCTCCTGCTCAGGCATCTATCTGCTATTTACCCCCCTTTCTCTTCCAAGCTGGCCTCTGGCCCCCTTTTGTTCAGGGACCCTGGGGGGTTTCTGGCTACAAAGGACCCTTGGGGTCTTGTATCCAAACTCTCTAGAGGGGGCAAGGAGGGAATCTGAAAATTACACCATTTCCTGGCTGTGTGGCCTTGGAAAAACAGCTTAACATCTCTGAGCCTCAGTTTCATCATCAACAGAATGGGAATAATGCTAGTATTCACTTCATAAGGCTGTTGTAAAGATTCCACGCAATACTACCTGTAAAGTGCTTAGCACTGTGCCTTTGAACATAGGAAGCGCATTAGCTCTTTTTTTTTTTTTAAAGATTTTATTTATTTATTTGACAGAGATAGAGACAGCTAGCGAGAGAGGGAACACAAGCAGGGGGAGTGGGAGAGGAAGAAGCAGGCTCCCAGAGGAGCCTGATGTGGGGCTCGAACCCATAACGCCGGGATCACGCCCTGAGCCGAAGGCAGACGCTTAACCACTGTGCCACCCAGGTGCCCCGAAGCGCATTAGCTCTTAACATCGTGATTATCATTGACCCCGCTGGTCATCATGTTCTCAGGGCTCAGGCTTGGAGACAGGTGTGCAGATGGACACGGCTGAGGCATGTGCACATGTGGCCTCATCCGTGTGCATGCATGTGCATTCACGTGTGCACAGCTGACAGCCTCACGCACTGGCAGGGCACATGCTCGGGTACACACACATTCAGAAACACACACAGGAGGAGGCTGTGGGAGGTGGAATCTGACTCATCGAGACCAGAGCTGTGGGTGGTGCTTTTGTCCTGATTTCCGGGGCTCCATGCTCCATTTCGAACAAGGAAATCTATGGGGGATGGCACAGCCAAGCCTCCAACTGAAGCTCATTGTGTGGGTCCTTTTTTGCATCAGCCCCCTCCCCATCTGGTCCCAACCCAGCTCTGTGTCATCTAGGCTTTTCCTTCCTCTGACCTTGCCCAAAACGCCACTAAGTCTCCAAGGGAAGGGCAGGGCAGGCACACTGGGTCCTTGACGTCATAGTGCAAGCCCTCGATGACATCATGGAGCAGGTGCTGCCCGCTCCCTGGAGCACGCCCTGGGAGCTTGGTGAGTGTAGTGCGAAAGGAGGTCTGGGGGAGGCGGCATATGGTGGTAGTTAAGAGCCCTTAATTGGGAAGCAGGTAGGCCCCAGTTCAATTAAGTCCTAGTTTTGTATGACCTTTGGTAGTTTCCTTAACCTCAGGATCTCAATTTCTGCACCAGTAGAATGAGGTCAGTTGTACCGAACTCAGAGGGTTTTTATGTCTTTTCAATGAGATAATGCATATAAACACATCCTCTATTCAGTGCTGCATGGAGTGAATGTTCATACGTGGCCGTCATTTTGGTTGATGCTTATGGAAGGTGAGGGCACATCGTCTGGACAGCCCCACCCCTAGCAGTTTTATCTCCTTGCCTGGTGCTGCCCCTCCTCCCTCACTGCTCAGGCAGGCAGGGAAGGAGAGCGGCAGTGCCACCTGCGACACGGGGTCTCAGAGGGCCCCCTCCTAGGTTGGGCATGGATGGTAATGTCATGCCTGTGTCTCGGGAGACCGGTTCGGCCAGCTCTTCTTCTCTCCCTGGAAAATACTGTCAAGATGGGACAGAGTCTTGCAAGTTCTTTCTTTGAAAGGAAACTGCCACTGACTGTGCACCTAGGATGTGCCTGCTACTGTGCTGGGTGCTGCTCCACATGAGCCCTTTCCACCCTCCCAGCTGTCCTGGGAAATCGCTACTAGCATCCCCAGTGCACGAACAAGAAGAAAATGAGTGACTTGCCCAAGGACACACAGTGGGTAAACAGAGGAACTGACTCCCATTCCATGCTCTCCGCCTCCCCATGTCTATCAGTGGTTTTAACCGATTCATGTGGACTCCCTGGACATGGCATTAGGGAGTTTCAGTTCCCTGAATGTGCAGGGGGAGGGTTCTCTATTTTTTGGGTCAGTCTCTTGAGAGCCTTGTGGGCAATGGCAGAGCTGGTGTAAGCTAGTTAATATACTGGAAGTGTCCCCAGGTGTCATGCACTTGGCTCCCAGCCAGTGGTTATATGACATCAGGGAAGGGACACAGGTGCACGGGACACAGGTGCATGGAGGTAGGGGGCAGGCTGGGGGAAGCCTAGACACCTGCTGAAGGCTCAGTCCTGTGCCAGTGGGTAGGTGGGGGGGGGGAAGCAGCAGATGGACAAGGTCAGGGTGGGAGCTGGGATGCTGAGTCGGCTCTGAAGCCCAAGGTGACTCGAGAATCTGCCAGGAAGAGGCAAGTGTGAAGGAGAAGAAAGGAAGGGAGGGGAGGGGAGGGGAGCTGTAGCAGAGGAAAAACTGAGGCAGCCCAGGGGGAAAGGACAACGGGGTCAGGGCGGTTGACAGAAAATGGTTTGGTGTGCAGGCTCTGGGGCAAGATGACTCCCATGGCAAGAATGGTCCTTTAGTTTCCTCAGCTGCAAACCAGGGTACAAGTAGTGGGTACCCCGAGAACCTCCAGTTCTCCACCACCAGAACCTAAACTTCCTTTTGGCCTAATTGCCAAGGAACGAGCCACGGGGACTTAAATCACTGAAGGGCCAGCTTCGGAGAGCTCCAGGAGCCGGCTTTGTACCCCAGTCTAATCATACCCTCATTTCTCGAAGCAATGGTCACCTTTTCCTCAGGTCTGCATAGTAGGGGCTCCAAGAATATTCACTGAAAAGATGAAGCAAACAATACCTGTCACTTGGCTGGTACATTGGTCAATACCTGCACCTCAGTTGACTTAATGTCAGCAGATATTTCTGGAGCATCCAGTCATTCCTAGCAAATAAGACCCTCCCCTCCCTGTCTGGTCTCATAGATCAGTGGGTAAAGAGTTTAAGGTGGCGATGAGTGTTACCGGGGTACCTTCAGGGGTGTCCCCAAACCAAGGCCCAGAGGAAAAGGTGGCCAACGTTTGGAGGAAAAAAACGTGTGTGGTTAGGCTGGGTTGGGGAGCCAGCCCCTGGAGCCCTCTGAAGCAGGCCCTTCCTGGCCCCAACAGTGATTAAGGTCCTTGTGGCTGGTTACTCGGCAGCCAGGCCGGAAGAAAAAGCCCGTAATTAACAAGCTGGCACTCACACAACCACATGTCGGCACGCCCAAGTGCTGGGATAGCTGTCTGTCAGTTGTAGCTGCTGGTGGAATTTTTTAGACAGCTGGGCTCAAGCCGGGAAATGAATATAAGTTACATTTCTATGCATCGTTGTTCGTGGTGGTAAAAAAAAATTAATCAGTGACATAGCTGTGACACATACTCATTTAAGAGTCTACAGAGAAATGTTCATTTGTCAGAGGCAGCAAAGAAGAGATTATGTGTCAGCCGGGGAGGGGTGAAATATTTATACAATGGCTAATAAACACCGGTGTGTAAGGGGGTCAATTGATTGTGTCAGTGGCCACATGACAAATACACCATTGAGCAGCCATGGGCACTACCCCTGTGCCCGGGGGCTCCATTCTGATGACAAATACACAGCATGTTACTGTTAATGCTCCCCACCGACCACCCGCCTGGCCCCCTTTGCCGTCTGGGCAACCACAGGTTCCTAGGAAGCAGAACTCCCCTAGAAGCTGCCTACCCCCAAATTCATTAAGTTGAACTTGAAGTTGGTAAATTACTCCCCAAATGCCAAAACAGCTGCAAAAAAAAAAAAAAAAAGCAAACAAACAAAAAAACCCACACCATTTCTTTGTGTATGTGCTATTTTTTTTTAAAGATTTTATTTATTTATTCTACAGAGATAGAGACAGCCAGCGAAAGAGGGAACACAAGCAGGGGGAGTGGGAGAGGAAGAAGCAGGCTCACAGCAGAAGAGCCTGATGTGGGGCTCGATCCCACAACGCCGGGATCACGCCCTGAGCCGAAGGCAGGCGCCTAACCGCTGTGCCACCCAGGCGCCCCATGTGTATGTGCTATTTTTTAAAAACTTCATGTTTCTGAGGTTCAGAAGGCCTGGAAAATGATTGGCCTCGTTCCTTGTCTCCACCAAGACCATACACCAGCATTCCTGATGCACATCTCACCCTGCCCTGTGTCCCCGTGGGCACAGTGGTCTTTCTGGGCCTGGACCCCCACCTGCCACTGCCTTAAGGGACAGCAGTCTGGTCGAGACGTTTATCATCCCAAGGCAAGAGGCCCCTGACTCTCGCCTCCCTCTATGGAGCTGTGAGAATGGCTGTCAAACTTCTCAGAAGGGGAGGACATCCTATCAGCAACGACCACTACTCGTTTTTGAGCCCTGATCACCTACCAGGCCCTGTGTCAGGCACTCTCCATACATTATTTCATCGACTCTTACACAACCCTTGAGGTAGTTCTAATAATCAGTCCAGTATAGCAAGAAAACCAAAACTCAGAGAAGTAGCTTGTCTACGGCTCCCAATTACATAGTTGGAGGTGGGATTCCAACAGGTAGGACTCAGGAGCACAGCCTTCTTGGTCCTGGCTTGCCTGTTCAGCCGTGCTGGAGCTGTGCGCCCATGGTTAACACCTGAAAATCTTAACCCTCGAGTTTAAACAATTCAGATTCTAAGTGATTCATTTATAGCCAGAAGACTGTAAACTTATGGAGGCAGAGGCTGTGTCCCACACTCTTTGCTCACCACATTCACTCCAGAAATTTGGCTGATTCAAACTCTCACCTGGGGAGGGTAGAGCCACCCCCAAGCCCCAAAGTGCTCCTCACATCCTGGCCGAAAACTGTGGGACTTGTGACCTGCTCCGGGACTGAGAGAGCCTCCCCTCCCCTCTTCTGCAACCCCCCTCCCAGCCTTGAGCCTGCTGCCTGCTGCTATAATGCCCCTATCATTCCTGGGAGGGGATCCAGCATCCAACATTGTCATTTGATTTGGGATGGGATGACACCCTGAGAAAACAGTTGCAGATGAAATTTCACACATATCTGTGAATGTGGAGATTATAGATAAGCACACGTTGCAGCTTGTTTTTACTTTTTAAAATGAGATTCCTCCCTTACGAAGTGGTACTCCCCTTTAGATTTCCCACTACGGAACTGTTAATAATGATAGTATTAATGATAATATAAGTTGGATATATTGAGTGTTTATTATTATATGCTAAGTGCTTTGTGTGTTATTTTGTATAATCCTCACAATCCCATTTTATAGGTGAGAAACTAAGAACCAGAGAAATGAAGTCATTTGCCCAAGGACACATATAGCTAGTAGGAGCTGGGATTTGAAGCTAGGTGTACCATCTGCAGAGTCCCTGGACCCTTACCCATTAAGGAAGGCCTGAGCTCTCTCCCATTGCACAAAAGTGGCTCCACCCAGCCTGGACCCTGGCTTCAGCCACATTGAAGTACTCCAGCTCCAGAGGTGGTCTTCGGCTCTTTGCCTTTGGGCCTTTGCAAAAGCTGTTCCCATTGTCTAAAATGCCCTTCCTTCTGCTTGCTCTCACATGGGTACCTCATTGCGGACCACTGTGGGGAAGCTTTGGTTCTCACATCTTAGCCCATCCACGAACGTCTCCCTACCCTGGCCTCCACAGTCTCCCCCAAGCTCAGCCAAGGGTGCCCTGGAAGGCTGCCCTCCCACATTCCCACAGCCTGCCGGGCTGCTCCAAGGGTCTACGACAAAAAGTGACTGGGAAAGATCTTGCACAAGAGTGGACCATATCCCCAGTGCCGCACCCATCCTCCACATGGCCTCCACAACATCTGTAACACAGGCCTGATCAGATCACTGCCCTGCCACACGCCCTTCTCCCACACTGCACAAAACTCACCTCCCTTCTCTCCTCCAGCCAAGCGGTCTCACTTATGGGGTCCCTGACCAGGTGCTGCTCTCTCTTGCCCCTGGCTCTTTCTGCTTGGAACATTCTTCCTTCTTTCTCGCTGCCTGCCCTGTACTAACCTCTCAAAATTCATTTTGGGTTTCCCTTCCTCCCGGAAGCCTTCCCAGATCTCTGTAGCTGGGGTAGCTCCTCCCCAGGAGGGGATTGAACCACTGACGACTCTGGTATTGCTAATGCCAGGCACACAGGAAGGCCTCAGTGAGTGTTTGTCCAATGACTGTGTGAATGAATGAGTGACCTGGGAGTATATAGAACCATAGAAAATACAGATCCCTAAGAATCCCAGACTCCAGGGAGGAGATTCTGGATGTTTTGGGTCTGAGAAGGAGCTTCAGTTAAGCCAGGGAGAGCCTAAGGATGGGGTTAAAGTCAGATTGTTCAAACAGACCAGCATTATGCCCTGGAATGTGAATAGCTTCTCTGAGCTTTGGCCACATCATTTGTAACATGGGGCTGTGTTGGGAATTAAATGGGATAACACAATTCAAGTGGTATATAGACGCTCAACAGCTATCTGTTGTTGCTGCTGCTGTTGAAAAACGGGCTAGGTGGAAGAGCTGAGGGGGTGGGCTGTATGAGCTACTCCAGGATCCCGGGCCAGGGGTTGATTAAGAGGAACCCGTATTCGAGGCCCAGCTTTGACCTGCCCACAGGCTGTGTGACCTCAGACAAGATTCTTCTCTCTCTGAGTCTTGGTCTTCTCCTCTACAAAATAAGGACATTAATTTCCCTTCCAGTAACTACCCAATAGGATTACTGTGGGAGATCATATGAGGTAATATAAGTGAAAAAGCTTTGAAACGTGTTCAGGGCTTTATAAACATAAGGGATTATGTTTATCTACAGGCAGTTTGTAGGGCCTTAATTATTAGTCAGTATTCACAGGCACTGAAGCTTTGGTGCAGGCCTGTCAGTGTTCCCTTGGTAGCCCCTTGGTAAAGGAAGGGCCCTGTGGAGAAACTGAGGCTGGGCTGTCGGCATGTGTTCAAAGGCCCTTGGCGGTGGAGGGCAGGGTGGGGAGGTGGCACTGAAATGGCACAGCATCATTGTTTCAACCCCAAGCCTGATCCCTGGTTCTAGGGACTCCGTCCACCGCTGCAGAGGCGGGAGTCTGCAGGAAGGGAGTGGAAATTCCTTGACTTCAGGTGTGAAGGGCTTCAGATGCTGCCAGGGGTGGCTTTTCTGGGTTTGCTCCTGGTGGTTCCTTAGGCTGGAGGAGCTGGAGACAGGCAGCAGCTGGCAATGACTCGGCATTTGCTAGGCCTGGCTGGCTGGGGAGAAAAAGAGGTGCCTGGCCTCCCGGTGTTTGCAGACCCAGAGCTGTGTTCTTTGGAGGGTGGAAAGGAGGTGGGTCCAGGCTGCCCAGGGCCAGGTCTGCTCCCAAGAGCTCAGAGCAGGCCCAGCTCTTCATCAGGGAGAGGCAACCAAGCCTGTAAAGGCCCAGCCAGAGGGGTGTCCCTAGCAGGGCATGGTCTGGGAGTGGATGGCTATGGAGGGACAAGATAAAAGTCAGGTTGGAAAGCAAAGACCTGGCTCTGAGATGCCAGGAGTCATTCCTCTGAAGACAGGGAAGGAGGGCCAGTGGGAGGGACTAAAACAGGAGGCATGGAGTCCCAGTGACATCTATTCATTTATTTACTCATCCAAAATACATCTTGAACACCTCCTATGTGCTGGGTAACTGGAGACAGAGCAGTAAACAAGACAGAGCTATCCTGACCTTGTGGAATTTAGGCTAGCAAGCAAGATGGATGCTAAGCCTGGACATCCCCAGGGGGAAGTGCAGGGGGGCTCTAAGGGGAAACTGAGAGGCTCCACCCAGCCCCCACAGCTGAAGGCCTTTCCTGACAAGTGAGGTTTGAGCTGAGGCCGGAAAGAGTCAGCTGGGATGGGGGTGGGCTCTGTTGAATTCAACGAATAGTTATGGGTCAACTACTTTTGGTGAACCAATACACCAAGTCTCTGTCCTCAAGGGTTTAGAGTTTGAAGGAAAAAGTCTCCCAGGAGGTAGGAACTGCATCTGCAAAGGCAGAGGCACGAGGGGCTGAGGATACCACCTGCGCGCCAGGGAGCCCCAGGTGCAGCAGCCGGGAGAGGTGGGAGGCAAGGTGGCAGCAGAAGCCTCGCCCGGGGCCATGTAGGGCATCTGGGGCTTGTCCCAGGGCAGTGAATAAGATGCTTAGATTTGTGTGCTTGAAAGGCCACTCTCCAGTATCCTGTGGCACCAGGGCAGATGGAAAGTCACATGTGGGAGCTTCTGTCCCACATTCCCTGCTCTCAGGCCAGGTGTGAAGGCAGGGGAGGGTGTATCTGGGCTGCACGTCTAAACGGCTGTCAGACTGTGTCTGTCACTGACCCAACGCGGGAGCGACTGAAGCTGTGTGTCTGCCTCACGCCTCCTCACCCCTTTATTAGCATCAGTGAGCTAGTGTGGATCAGCACTAGTCCTCACGTGGGCCTGGTGCCTTTGTCCATTTGAGTTTCCCAAGATTCTGTCCAGGAAGCAGAGCCAGGACTCCTACTCCCATTTTATAGATAATGATGTTAATAACAATAGGTGACAATATTGAGTGTTTAACTGTGTGAAGACCATGTGCATATACCACCTCATTAAAAAGCCTCAGTAACCACCTCCATTTTACAGAGGAGAAGTCATTGCCCAAGGGCACACAGCTTGTAAAGAGCAGAGTTGAGACCGGAACCCTCTTCTCCTGATCTCCTGTCCCTGTCCCAGGCCATCCCAGCCTCTCCTGTCTCCTTTCGTTTCTCCTCTTGTTGCTTCAGTCTTCCTGAGCAGACAGTGACCTGGTGGTCCTGGAACAGCCCCATCTCCTGAGCTCAAATGGAGGGCTTCACCCCTTCATACCCCTTTTGCCACACCGTGGCTGCACCCCACCCCTTTGCAGGACAGTGCTCCCGAAATCCTGAGCATCTGTGCCTGAATGCTGCAGGTCCCCCCCCCCCGCATCACAGCAAGCACTGGTGCTCTCCTAAATCTTTCCAGAGCAGAGACCCCTCCTGCCTCCATCTCAGAGCCTCACTTGGTCAGAACAGACAGGGGAGGCAGGATCGATGTGCAGAGAATTCGGTAATAATCCCCACGCAGGCAGTCAGGCTTCTGTATAAAGACAGATTAAAAACTCATTGGGTTGAGATAAGGAAATAATTCAGCTGGCTGGCCACAGTGGGAAAGCCTGAGGCTGCAGGTGCTGGTGCTGGTACGTGTGAGGGGTGCCAGGGTGGGAGCCGCTCCTGGCCTTGGGATCTGTACCTCCCCCACCCTTGGTTTCACCCTCAGAGCCAACCTTTGCTGCCTGACTTGAAGCCAAAGCTGACAAATCCCAGTCCCCCCAGGGAGCAGTGAGGGGGAGGCAGGCTGGGGGAAGCCGGAGAGCACAGTCGCTGCCTAGCTCCACACCCTGGTTTATTTCCTCCACAGCACCGAAATTACTTTGCTCATTTATTTGTTTACTTGTGTGCTGTCTGTCTCCTCACCTAGACTGTAAGCCACCACGAGGCCAGGGACCTGTCGGTCTTGTGTACTGAAGTACCCCCAGCCCCCAGCACACAGTAGGCACTTCTTAACTGCTGACTAAATGAACGCATGGGTTGGAACCCTGGCTTTTACCACGCATTTTAGGTGTGTGATCTCTCTGGGCCCCCGTCCCCTTGGCTGGAAAGTGGGCACAGCAGTATCCTCCAAAGATCCAACCCATCCCCTGGCTCCTAGGAACGGCGAGATAGTAAGGACTGTTAAACTGATCAGAAAAATGGGAAATGTGTCTGATACGTGAGGCGCCATCAGGGGGCGCCCTTGCGCAAGGCGCTCGGCGTGCTGCGCCCTCCGCTGGCTCCGGGTGACTGCAACCCAGGCCGCCCCCTAGTCTTCCGCCCCCACCTTGGAGGGTTACCTCCTCCCCACTCCATCCCATTCACACGCCCACCCCAATACCGGCGCGCGTGCCTGCTCCGGGGACCGTCTCCGCAGCCCTGTGCCCCCTCCCCCTCGCCGGGCCCAGACTCCTTCCGCCCACGCGGCCCCATATGCTGGAAGAGCCTCCCACTCCCCATCTGTCGAGCCTCTTCCTTGCCCCCGTTCCCGGCTTCGGCGTCGTCCCCTCCTCCGGGAAGCTGGTCGTGATTGAGGGGTGGAGGAGGGCCCACGTCGCGCGGGACAACCGCCTTCCGCGCCCCACTCCCCCAACCACCGGGCTTTGGGAGAATGCCCGCTGCCTTGTGCAGACGACGATCCCCAGGGCCAAAGTCTGAGCCTCGAGTCAGGATGTGCGAACAGATGCAGGCGAGAACTCTTGTGTGTGCTTCAGGCCTGTGGGCAAACGTGCTGAGGCGGAGAGTGGGAGGGCCTGGAAGGACCCCCTTGTGTCAGGCCGGCTGGCTGGGACAGACTGCTCCGCAGACCCTGCAGCACGCAGGTGCCAGATCCCGGGGTCATAGCTCCGGGGCAGTCAACTAAGTGACCGGGGCATGCACGCCGGGGAGGGGGGGGTGGGGAAGGGAGAGAGCCACCGTCCCTAGGGGCCGCCGCAGGGCCCAGGGAGCGCAGTGCGGAGGAACACAGCCTGCTTTTCTCGCCTGAAGGACCGGTTTCTTTTCGCAGATTGATTATTGCTCTGTGTGTGTGTGTGTGTGTGTGTGTGTGTGTTCCTTCGGGCGTTGTTAGTTTTTTTTTTTTTAAACGCACCTTGGTTGTCTAATGAATGTTTGATTGCAGCTACATACGGAGGCTGTTTTAATGAAAGTTGAAGGCTCTGAGAGGGAAATAAATAAATAAAAGATCATTTCCCCATCCCCTGACCAACCTCTCCATCCACAGCTGTCTCCTGGAGACTATGCCCCCGTGAAAGAATTCTGTTCCTGTTTGAATGTTCCCATGTAAATGCTGCTGCTCTCCCCAGGAAATCACACCCTTCAATCGGTCCCTCTCAGGGCCTTTATTAAGGGTGTGAGGAGGGAGATGAAGGAGGGGAGGGAAACTCTCAGGGAAAGGAGGAAGTCTTCCTCTTTGGCCTGAAAGCTGGACTGCGGATTTGCTCACCCGCTCTTGTCCCTGGCCTTGTGCTGAGAGCCATGGATACAGAGAAAGCAGGCACAGGTTCATACCGGTATCCTCAGTTCGGTTTACAAACTATTTGTGTAGCATCCCAGGACCTCGTTTTGACCCTGGGGAATTAAACTCGGAGAGGTAAAGTTTCCTCACCTGTAAAACGGAGAGGAAAATGATATTGCAGGTGTAAAGTGCTTAGTATTGTACCTGGCACAGAGCAAACACTTAATGCCATGGGGGTAGCAGTGTAGGGGCTGGGAGAAGGCAAAGCAGTGAGGCACAGACCTAGCTGAACTGTGTCCCATCCATCCCTCAACAGGTAATTGCTGAGTGCCTAGGTACTAAGCACAGTTTTCAGTCCTGTGGATACACTGGTGAGACAGGTAGGCCTGGTCTCCATGCACTGAGAACTTGTGTCTAGTAGAGGAGATCGGGTCCCTAAACAGGCTCTTTGGTGGCAGGGTGGGCACAGCTGTTAACACCGCCAGCACGGGCAGCCTTGGGAACTCAGAGCAGGGGTACTTTACCCTAAGTGGCTTCTCAGAGGAAGGCAGTTTAGCCAGACAGAGGTGGGGGGTGGGGGGGGGCTGAGGATGTGTGAGGGATGGGAGGGAGAATTTCTAGGCATGTGGAACTGCCTGTTGGAAGGCACAGAGGTTAAGAGAATGAGCTCATGGCTGGTTGTGGAACTGAAATTTCAGTCTCTCATGATGGTGACAGAAACAGCTTTGGAATCAGATGCCTGGATTGAAATCCTCTGTCTACTGTTTAATGGCTGTGTGACCTTGGTCACATTATTTAACTTCTCTGTGTCTCAGTTTCCTATTCTGTAAAATGGGTGTATTCCTAATAAGGTATTAATAATAGTGCCCATTTCATTAGATTGTTGTGCACAATGAATCAAGTGGTATCTATAAAGGGCTTAGCCCAGGCCTGGCGTAAGGTGAACATTCAATAACTGTCAAACAGTAATATTATTCACTGTTGCTAAAGATTGCGCCACAGCATTGGGAGGTGAGTGGGAGGTTCAGGTCATAAAGGACCTTACAATCCACGTTAAGGGGTTTGAACAAACCTAAAAGCAATGGGGAATTAGGGGAGCAACAAGATCAAATCTGCAGTCATGCCAAGAATCATTCTGGACTCCTCTCTTTCTTTTCTTTTTTCTTTCAGGCTCCTCTCTTTCACACTCCACATTCAATTCATTAGCCGATCTTGTCAGCTCTCCCTTCATAAATCATCCAGCATCTGATCACTTCTTACCACTTCCAGAGCCACCACCCTGGTCCAGGCCATCGTCTCCCCCCACATTGTTCCAGTGGCCTCCTGACTGGTCTCCTTTCTTCTCCTCTGGTCCCCCTACAGTCAGTTCACTGCGAAGCAGCTAGAGGGAGCCTGTTAAAATATAAATCAAATTGTGTCACTCCTCTGCTGGAACCCTCCAATGGCTCCGCATTTTGCTCAGAGTCAAAGCCAAAGGTTTTTTTGTTTTTTTAAAGATTTTATTTATTTATTCGACAGAGATAGAGACAGCCAGCGAGAGAGGGAACACAAGCAAGGGAGTGGGAGAGGAAGAAGCAGGCTCATAGCATAGGAGCCTGATGTGGGGCTCGATCCCACAACGCTGGGATCACGCCCTGAGCCGAAGGCAGACGCTTAACCGCTGTGCCACCCAGGCGCCCCGAAAGCCAAAGTTTTTAAGATGGCCTACAAACCCTCCAAGGTGTAGCCTCCTGCCAAATCTCTCCTCTTCTCTTACTCCTCCAGCTTTGCTGGTCTCTGTGCACTTCCTCAAACATAAACTTGCCAAGCACAGTCCCAGCTGAGGATTTTGCACTTGCCTGGAAGCTCGAGCCCCAGGTGTCAGCGAGGCTCACTCCCTCACTCCCTTCAGATGTTGCTCAGTGAGGGCTCCCGGGCCCCCATCTTGCGAATAACAGGCCTCTCTCCAGCCTGAGCACTCCTTAGTTCCTTCCTCTACTTTTTTCTTTCCATGACAGTTATCACTCTCTAGATATTATATACTGACTTGATGATTTCTTATTGGTTCTCTACCTCCTTCCTGGAATATAAGCTCCATGAAGCCAAGGGCTTTGTCTTGGTTCATTGCTGGACCCCACACATGAACATGGCATATAGTAAGCTCTGAATAACTGTCTGTTGAATGAATGGATAAATAAATGAGTATGCATCAGAGAAAGATGACTGTCCTGTGGAGTACAGAATGGAATGGGTGGGTGGGGCAATAGTGGGGGCAGGATGGGAGAGCTTTGCACTTGCCCTGGGAGGGCTGATAGACAGTTCACAGGGGCCTTGGTGGTAGAGCTGGAAAGCAGTGAGTGGTCTGGAGAGACATTTAGGTGTCTGTAGAGTTTGGGGACTGTCCAGCTGTGAGAGAAAGGATGAGGTGAAAGACAGTGATGTTGCCCCATTTTTGGTCTAGGTATCTTGGTGAACACTGGTGCCCCTGACTGAGCTGGGGAAGGGGAAGCAGGTTGGGGTGAGGGGTTTTTGATGTGAGCTTCTCTGAACCTCAGTTGCCTTATTTGTAGAATGGGAAGGATTCTATGTGCCCACCTTCTACTTTCTGGGGTGTTTGTGGAGACAGAGATAAAAGAAATGTAAGCCCTTTGTAGGAGTGCCCAGTGGGTTCCCATATATGAAAGAACATTATTATTATTATTATTATTATTATTATTATTATTATTATTATTATTGAAGTCCATTTGGGGAGATCTGACAGGCAAGTGAGAGGAGAACCTGTGGTAGAACCTAATTGGATGGCAGCCGAGGTTGAAGCAAATGCCAGAAAGCACAATTCCATCGAAACATGCAGTGGGTGGTCAGGGAGGGGAGAGATCATTGCAGCCTGAGCTGTCAGAGGCTGTTCGGAGAAGGGATTTGGCCAGATCCTGGACTGAGGAGAAGGGGAGCAAGAGCAAAGATTGGGGTTTGGTTACAGGCCCGTGAGCAGAAAGACCCCAGGGTAGCTGGGAGATCAGGTGGTATGCAGGGACCCCTGGACAGAAGATGGATGATGACCACCAGCGGACCTCCTCCCCGCCTCCACCTGCCAAATGAGAGAATCATGGTAATCCTTAGGCAAGGGACAGAGAGGGCAAAACCTGGGTGATCGGGCAGAAACCCCACTCTGGGCCCAATGAGGGTATCAGGAGCCTGTCCCAGCCAAGAGAAAGAGTAGATGGGCCAACAGGGGAGGGAAAGGTTGGGGCAGCTGAGCCTCCGGCCCCAAGTGGAAGAGGGTTGAGGAATGCGGGGCTGGGGATTCCCTTGGGCAGCCACTGGCAGGATGACATGGTTGCTTGGGTTTTTGGCTTCTGTTCGGGTGTTCAGGGCCTGGTCCCCAGCCTTGCAGAGGGCCTTGCAGAGGGCCTGGTTGACTGGTAGGCACAGGCAGCTGCTTTTTGCCTCCCCAGAGTAGTAAGCTGCTGTCCCGCCCTGTTCCACCCTCCCTAGCGCTAAGTCAGAGCTACATCAGGGTGGAACAGACCCCTCCAAAGTGATGGATCCAACTGCCGGTTCTCATACTGGTTTGTGAGTTGTGACTACCTGTTCCCACTTCAGGGAATGTTTCCCCCCACCTCTTACCTAGCCAGTTTGTAAGCCTTCATCCATTTATCGGTTCAAATCTTAGGGCCTCTCTGGCTGCATTGCCTCAGGTAGTCCTCCCATTCCCTCCCTGGCACCTCCCTTGTTTTGTTTCCCTAGAAAGCATGTGTCACCATCTGAAATCATATATTTTACTGACTTATTAATAATTCCGTGTATGCTTCCTTGGACTGGATTATAAACTCCATGAAGCTGTGACCCTAGCCTGTCTTGTCCATCTTGCTCTCTCTTCAATACCTAGAATAGTGCCTAGCACATAGCAGACACTTAATAAATTATTTGTAAAATGAAGAAATTAAGTGAACGAAGGAATTCTTTCTCCATCACTCACACCCAAAAAGGACAAAGAGCAAAGCATGTATATGTGAGCACAACTATGGCCATGGAGTACCTCTAAAGAGGTTGGGCACAACCCCAGGTTGCAAGGCCCATGATGAGCTCAGACAGTGTGTGTCTGTGTGTTGATGAGAAGAGAGAACACCACCAGTTGCAAGCTGAGGTTTCTGCTGCATCAAATGTAAGGACTCCCAGAGCCCTGGTCAAAGGCCCACTTCTTTGGGGGAGCAGGAAAGAGGAAGTGAGGGGGAATTCTGAAGGTGCCCCAGAGAGGTATGCGGCCCTCGCAAGACCTCATACTGCCAGCTGGGGGCGCCCAACCAAGTATGACCACATCATCCCCACAGTTTCCAGACCAACTGAATGCACCCCCACCCCCCGCCCCTCCTACCAGAAAAGTGTCAGTGTGAAGAGGGAGAATTTGCTCTCTCAAGTGTGACCTGCGGTTGGTGATGAATACCAGAGATGGTAGGATCAGGTAGAATAACATGTCACACGGTGGGCTGCGTTCAGGAATGCTGGATTGGGTAACTGGCAAATTGAAAGGCTGCATCATACTCTAATGGTTAAAGAAAAAGGGAATTATCTCATGCCTTTCTTTTCGTCTATCAAGGTGTCAGCGTATGCTAATTACCTGGCAGAGGCTTCAACAGGAAGAGGAAGAACAACTATTATATTTCTGAGGAAAGAATTATCTTGTGTTATTGGCGCCAGTTGGAGGAGGAGATGGGGGGTGCTTGGGGGTCAGAGAGGCAAAGTGAGAACTGTTCCTTGACTTGAATGGAATTGAAATGCCTTTGAACTGAGGCTTCTCTCCTAAGATTAGAACTAACAAGCGTTGTTGGGAGAGGCTTTGCCCTGAGCCTGTCAGGGGAGGGGACAGGATGGGCAGAGGTCCCCAGTGTCCTGGGAGATTATGGGAGGGTCAGACTGGGCACAGATGGCTGCCGAGGGCATCCATTCACTGATTGATTATTCATTGATTGATTACTTGAAGGGGGAGTATAAGATGGGGGAGGAGGTTAAGAAACACAGGCTTGGAGTCAGGCAACGCTGAGTTGGCAATCCTGGCTCCACCACCTCTTCGTTGGGGTCCGGGGCACATCTTTCAGAGCCTCTGTTTTGTCATCTGTGGGGAAAATAATGCCCCCTTTATATGGTTACCACCACAACTAAATGGGGTCATGAAGTGAAGTGCTCCATGCAGCTCAGGGATAGCAGCTGTGGAGATGATTATTCAACAAACATTTTCTGAATACCTGCTGTAGTTCAAGGCTCTGGGAAAACGAGGCTGAATAGGAGGGCGCTGCCCTCAAGGAGCTTATCACAAAGCAGGGGATCAGTACCTCCTTTGGCTCCTGCTTTCTCAGAGGTCCCAGAAAGTGGGGAAGGGGGGGGAGGTTGGTGGCAGGGGACAGGGAAGGGTCCTCAAGCCTTACATAGGCTATGATAGCACCCAAATAATAATAATAATAACAGTTACCTGACATATGTGAACTCAAAAGGAGATCTGGTAGGTAGGCGGCAGAGGGTGAGTCCAGGATCTGAAAGAAAGGGGAGGGGCTGCCTGTAAGAGTTGCTGCCAGAGCCCTGGAGGTCAACCCTGAGGGCCTGGTTCCTCTGAAAGGCCTGTTTTCAGGGGACATTGGTCCCTGGGGTCAGGTGAGCTGACCTCTCATCTACCCACCTGCCTATGCATCTGCCCAGCCATCCCCAAGTCCCTCCCTCGGGATCAGTGGGCTGTGGAATGATTAGCTGGAGAGAGGCAGCCTGGTGTAGTCGCAGGGGTGCGGGCTGCGGGGCGGAGAGATCTGTGTTCCAATGTCACCTCTGACACCAGTTGGGTACCAGTGGGTGGACTTGAGCCAGTTCTTAGCCTTGCTGTGCCTCAGTTAAATAAAGATCATAAGGCCTAACTGTGGGGTGGCTGGGCAGAGGAATAAGGCATTCAAAGCACCTGGCACACAGTAGGTATTCCCAAGTGGTAGAAGTGATTTCTAAAATTGGCCATCCTTGCCGGCTGTGTCTGGGTCAGTGCCAGCCTCCACCCCTGTGCCCTGGAGAGGCAGCGAATACTCCGGAATGGCAGAGAAAGGAACGGGGATACCACCAGGTGGGTTGTGTGGCAGGCAGAGACTTTGAGCAGGTAATGGCTGTCAGGGACCAGCAAATCACAGGTGTCTCAGAAACAACAGGAGTTACACTCAGACACCAAAGAACAGACACGTAGCACAAGACGTTTTGCCAAAGCAAAGCTGTTTTGATCGTTCCCGGATGTGACATGTATCGCATGAGGAAAGAGCCTCTTGTATGAGGCTGCCTAACTGACAGCCCGCAGCTCCATGCCGAGTAGCACAGGGCAGGGTGGGGGATGGGGCAGAGCAGCCCACCCTCACACCCCCTCCCCTAGGCCAGCTCACCCTCAGCTACACTGTCCGCTGTCTGTCCGCTGTCTGCTGTGCTGTCCGTGAGGGGAGGGAGGCTCATTAGCCCCAAAGCCTCCGGATCCAGCCCCTGCCTCTCACCTCTCCAGCCCCATCCTGCATCACTCCTGGAACCCAGGCTCTGTGCCAGGCTAATTGAACTTTTAAACTTTGCCACATGCATCGGACTCTCTCTGGCCTCCAGGCCTTTGCCTATGTTGTTGTTTCTGCCTTGTATTCCTTGCCTCCTCACCTCTCCCAGCCACCTGGCTAGTATTGGCAAACACTTACTTAATAACAAAAATAATAGCAGTTTACATTTATTGAGCACTTACTCTGTGCTAAGTGCTTCCCAAATGTTATCTTGTTTAATCTTCACAACAATGACGAGGAAAAATAATCATAGTTGATAGGAAGTAGATGTCCACCATTTGCCAGGCACTGTTCCAAGTGCTTTATATATATTAACTCCCTTAATCCTTACAACCCCATAGGGTAAGTTACCATTATAATCCCTATTTTACACATAAGGAAACCGAGGCACAGAGTGGTGTAGTGACTTGCCCAAGGTCCCCAGCTAGAAGTAGCAGAGCCAGGTTCCACCTCAGGAGTTCATCACCGCTACACCGCCTGCCTCCTAGACATCCTTTAAGAACATAGTCAAGGGTCCACCTCCTCCCGGGTGCCTCCTCTTTCCTTGATTGGGTCAGGAGATTCCTGTGAGCTTCCACGCCTTTCTGTGCTTAACACCATCCTTCTCCCCACCCCCTACGAGCATTTACCATGCTGTCAAGTTCGCTTGTCTGTCCTCTGCTGATCTGGAAACTTCTGACTAGAGGGACTATCTGCCTGGTTCACTGCTGTGGCCTCCAAGCCTAGTACAGTGTCTGGCATGCAGAAGGGGCTCCAGATATGTTTGGTGAATGTCTGCTGAATCCTGTTTGAGTACATTCCTGCTCTGGCTCCCCCTTTTCAATTACAAGGACTGCAAAACCCACTGTATGCATTAACTGGAGTACAAAAAATTCAATCACATAAAACCTGGGTTCTCATTTTTGTGGAGTTAGTAGGAAACAGTATTTCTCCATCCATCTGAATTGGCATAAAAAGCAAAGATGGTAAGACTGATCTGTACACAGCTGAATCTATGCTGAACTGACGACGTTCCAAATGATCACAGGGCATCACTTCCTGATCCCCCCATTCCCTTTTGAGAAGTGCAAATTCAGCGAGGCTGGGTATAGGCCAGGAGCCCCACACCAGTCCTCCTTCATGTTTGGTCTGAACTGCATTTCCCCAAGGGAGCGTTAGGGAAGGAGCTGGGGAACCAGAGGGTCCTAGAGAGGGCAAGGGGCTCTGGTTTCATTCCACACATACTTTCTGTCCTTAAACCATCACTAACCAGTGCCCCAGCAAACCTGCACCTGCGTTTGGTTTCCCACTGCCAGGGTGGCTAGCTGTTGGCTAGTACCTTTGGCGGTGATGCAGAGATAGTAAGACCCGCCCTGCTTTGGGAGGGGCTGCCAAATGAGTGCAAGAGATGGACAGTTCAAGAAGAGCCAGATTCACGAGGAGGGCAGGTCCAGGCAGGCTCCTTGGAGGAGGTAGCATTCAGTCTGGACTCTGCCCCCTGCTGGCCTTTCCCCAGTGATTACAGGGAGCCCAGAAATACCATACGGCCCTTGGCCTGGATTTAGTCTTTGAGTCGATGACAATTTGGGGAGAGGCTATGACAACCTGCAGGAGATGAAAGGCAAGTCCCCATCGGGGCACCACCGTCCACACCCACCCCCAGGGATGCAGCCTGCCTGGCCGAGCTGGGAGGTGTGGGAGCCTTACTTTCCTCACCAATAAAATGTAGATAATGATAATACCTTCCTCCCAGGCCTGTGGTGAAGATCAAATGAGAGAATGCAGGCAAAAGCGTCTTATATGCTATAAAAGGCTCTGACAAATGCTCATTATTTCTTCCTATTCTTCTCCTGGAATTTATCAAACACTTTATGGGCCCTGCAGGTATTTTTCTGCCTCCATTCTGTGTGGCTTTCTCTGGCCCACGAATCTCCTCTCCTCTCCTCCACTGCTGTGCTCTGGGGAAGGCAGGGTAGCCCAGCGGTTAAAGAGGTAAGGATCTTTAGGGCTCTTTAGGGCTCATTGAGGTTTGAATACTGACCCCACCTCTTCCTAGAGGGTGACCCAGGGCAAGTCTCACCTCTCTGAGCCCTTCAGTTTCCTTCTGGGTAAATGCATGTAAACATAGAATTTAACTCATAAGGTTGGATGTGAGGCCTAAGTGAGTTATTTTGTCCAAAGTTCTTAGGACTGTGCATATTAAGTTTAAGAGAAGTCTGCTATGCTGTGCCTGTTATTTATTCTGTCTGGTGGCTGGGACCATACCTTGGCTCTTTGAGCAGTGGGAGCAGGGGAAAGAGACCCCCGGCACAATTTTCACAGGCTTCCTTGTCTCCACACTCAGGAAGGGGCTAGATCAAGAAGGTGTTCATTCATTCAGCAAGCAGCGTTTGCGTGCCTCCTGTGTGCCAGGCTCTCCCGGAGCGGCAGTGACTAAGTTACAGTCCCCGTCATTGGGAAGGCTCATGCCGCAGGGAGGAAGCTGGTTATCATTCACACATTCATCTCTTCAGTCAGTCGGTCGATTATTACCCCATTCACCAGGGTCTCCCAGAGCAGGTTTCATGTTGGGCTCTCGGGGCGCAGGGCTGGGTGCAAGACAAGGAGCCAGAAAGGCAGAGGTCCTTTGAAGTGTCTGCCTCTCCCAGGGGTATCTTCCCACCTCTGGTCACTTGGCCTCAGTCTCACCACCTGGACGTCAGAGGGTCGCTTGAGCTGATCCCCCACCACCTGGGCCACACCAAATTCCAGATTTCTGAGCCAGGATGGACAAATACGGAGTGACACCCCCCTCCATGCTCCCAGCCCACGCGCTCACTCAGGGCTCCGGCACCGACTGCTCAGAGCTCATTAGCGGCAGCACAGCCGTCGCCGCATGTCACAGGCTCTTACAGTCTCCATTACCGAAGGCCCTCGCTCCTCTGTATTTTTAGCCCGCATCTGGAAGAGACGGCTGGCGTCTCCTACAGTTATACATATCAGGTTCAGTGGTCTCGACAACTCTTCAGGCCTCTGAGCACCTGGACCTGGGGGCCCCGGATCTGCTCCCAGAAAGGAAGTCGGTGGGAGATACGAGGGCCAAGGGTGGGGCCAAGGGTCCTCCCCTCCCATATAACCCCAGTTCTGGGACTCCACCTCCCAGGTAGGACAGAGTCAAGGGGCCCCCACACAACCAGGTGCTCTGGGACCTACAAAGACAAACAGCTCTTTGGATGACACTGGAGTGAGGGTGGTGATGCCAACTTGGCAACAGACCCCAGGCCAGTTGGCCATCCCCAAGGACCAGCCCCCAGCTCTGGCTGCAGACAGGTAGAGCAAAGCACACAGAAGCCCCCAGCAGTGTGTTGTCGTCTGACATGCTCAGAACAGGCTTGTGTCTGCTGTGGGAGACTTAGCAAGCCCCAGCAGCCAGCCCCACCTGGGGCAGCCCTGGTTCCTCTGGCCTCTGGCATCAAGTAAGAACTGAATTTCATGGATGCTAGAATGCTGGAGAGAGAGCTATGAGGTGAGTGGCCCCTGATGGGGTGACCAGAAAGGGAGAGAAAGGCCACAGCTTGCCTGGGCAGAGTTGGAGGGACAATGCAGGAGGGAGTGGGGGGCAATCTCACAGAAAGGAGGGGGGGTCCCCAAGCTTGAGATGGGAATAGGGTGTGCTCTTGTCAGGAACACCAGAGCCTGGATTCGAGAAAAAGTAAAAGCCTCCCTCAATGACACAGCTTAAATTCTCCCTCTCCCAAAAGTCATATATCCTAAGATTTGCTAATAAAATAAGGTGATAATAATGAACAGTTATTGCTCTGTTACTCTGAGCCAGGCAGTGTACTAAGTGCTCTCCTCCCATTTCCTGATCGTCTTACTGATGCTTCACATTAAGGCAGGAACTATTACGATTGTTCCCATCTTGTAGATGAGGAGACTGAAGCTCAGAGGGACCAAGCAACTCACTTAAGTTCACGTGACTGGTAGGTGCTAAAGAGACAGAGATTCAGTCCAGAATCCAGTCTCAGCTGCCACGATATTTGTAGCCTGCACATGACAAGGAAAGGAATGACGTGAGTTCCTACTCAGCACTGACATTTTGCAGGCCACGTAGAGGGAACAACATCGATGTGAGGTGTGACGTAAATGTTGTGGTTCTGCTGCCAGATCGTGGTTCTGACGCCAGATCGTGGTTCTGACGCCAGATCGTGGTTCTGACAAATCCCCATTTTCTTCTGGGCCTCAGTGAGGGGCTGGATTGAGGTGGGTATGGATCCATGCCACACCGTGCATCTGTTCTGAGCTCCCACCTGGCTCTGACATGATGATTAATAACAAAAACAACAATGATATTAGCAAACATTCATGGAGCATTTACTCAGGCATATCACATGTGCTATTTCATTTAATCCTCACGCCTCCCCTGTGAGGTATTATTCTTAAACAGACAGGAGTGAAGCTCAGAAAGGCTGAGCAACCTGCCTAAAGCCACACAGCTAATAAGAAATGGTCTGGAATTTGAAAAGTGGTCTGCTCTTAATCACTCCCCTATCCCGCCTTCTTCGGGATCAGTCCTGCATCGCCTAAATATTTTGAGAAGGAGGAGCTTCAGGTAGCTTTTGCCAGAGCTGGAAGGAGATGGTGGTGGGGCCTACATTATCCCCAGAAAGCGCTCAGAGTTTCCTGGTATCAAGATGAAAGCAGTAGCCTCCTTACTTTCAGGCCCAGGGAACCCGCCTCTTTCCATCCCATTCCATTTCATCATCCACTTATCTCCAGGCGCTCTGAGACCTCCCAAACACAGGATAGCTTCTGAGAGAGGAGGGAGGAAGCCTGTGATATCTTTGCCCCCTTTGGGTGGGGCCTGGAGTGGCAATGGGGAGACACCAGGCACAGAGACTTGGGGATGGCTGAGCTTTGCCACCACCTATGAATTGACCACATATTTACTGTGTGCATACTCAGTGTCAGGCACCATTCCAGGGTAGGGTCGCCATACATACTTGTACAGCACACAACCCTCTGAGGGCCTGTTTGTACTGTGGACACATGCACCTGACACCTTACTGGAGGCTGGGAATGCCCATCCTGGTCCTTAACCTCACAGAAGATGCAGTCCCATAGGGGTGACAGATGAACCGGGGATTACCTGCCAGTGTGGTGAGACAGGAGGAACAAGAGCTGTGACAGCTTGCAAGAGAGGCCCCAAGACTCCATTTGGGAAGTCAAAGAAGGCTTCCTGGAGGAAGTGACTTCTAAACCAAGACCTGAATGATAAATAGCAAAGGCATACTTGGCAGGGAAATGGTGTTCCAGGTAAATGGAAGGCAACAAGTAGCTAATAACAATACAAGGTGACCCTGGGTATAATATTAATAAGAACAAGGAGCTTTGGAAGCCTTTGTTTATTTAATAAATCCGTTGCTCATTAAAACAAACATTCATTGGGGCGCCTGGGTAGCTCAGTCATTAAGCGTCTGCCTTCAGCTCAGGGCGTGATCCCAGCGTTCTGGGATCGAGCCCCACATCAGGCTCTTCCGCTGGGAGCCTGCTTCTTCCTCTCCCACTCCCCCTGCTTGTGTTCCCTCTCTCGCTGGCTGTCTCTGTCAAATAAATAAATAAAATCTTTAAAAAAAAAACCATTCATTAAGGAGATGGAAAACAGGGGCGCCTGGGTGGCTCAGTCGGTTGGGCATCTGCCTTTGGCTCAGGTCATGATCCCAGGGTCCTGAGATCAAGCCCTGCATCGGGTTCCCTAGAGGGAAGCCTCACCCAGGAGGTAACCCTTGAACTGGGCCTTGAAGGATGAATAAGAATTTTCCGAGGGGAAACGAGAGAGAAGCATCCAAAGAGAGAATACCACATGAGCGAAGACATACGGTCCAAGATTTTTTTTAAATTGAAGTATAATTAACGTATAATGTTATATTAGTTTCAGGTATACAACATATTCTATACATTATTCAGTGCTCACCACAATAAGGGTAGTCACCATTTGTCACTATATAGCATTATTACAATATTATTGACTCTATTCCCTATGCTGTACCTTTTGTCTCTGTGATTTATTTTATAACTGGAAGTTTGTACCTCCTAATCCCCTTCACCTATTTTACCCATCTCCCTAACCCCTCCTCTCTGGCCACCACCAGTCTACTATCTGTATTGAAGAATTTTGTTTTTGTTTATTTGGTTTTTTTTTTTTAGATTCCACATATAAGTGAAATCATATGGTATTTGTCTTTCTCTGTCTTATTTCACTTAGCATTATACCCTGTAGGTCCATCTGTGTTGTCACAAATGGCAAGATCTCATTCTTCTTTTATGACTGAGTAATATTCCATTGTGTGTGTATAAATATATATATATATGTATATATATAATATTGTTAATTTAAGCCATTCTGACAGTGTGAGCTGGTATCTCATCATGGTTTTGATTTGCATTTCCCTGGTGATGAGTGACGTTGAGCATTTTTTCATGTGTCTGTTAGCCATCTGGATGTCTTCTTTAGAAAAATGTCTGTTCATGTCTTCTGCCCGTTTCTTAACTGGATTATTTGTTTTTTGGGTGTTGAGTTTGATAAGTTCTTTATAGATGTTGGCGAAGATTCAGAGAAAGGGGAACCCTCTTACACTGTTGGTGGAAATGGAGCCACTCTGGAAAACAGTATGGAAGTTCCTCAAAAAGATACAAATAGAGCTACCCTATGACCCAGCAACTGCACTATTAGGTATTTACCCAAAGGATACAAAAATACAAAAAGATTTGAGGGGACACATGCACCCCGATGTTTATAGCAGTATTATCAACAATAGCTAAACTAAAGGGGCATCTGGATGGCTGTCAGTTGAGCATCTGCCTTCAGCTCAGGTTGTGATCTCAGGGTCCTGGGATTGAGCCCTGAATTGGACTCCCTGCTGGGTAGGGAGTCTGCTTCTCCCTCTGCCGTTGACCCTCTCCCCTACTTGTGCTCTCTCTCTGTTTCATAAACAACAACAACAACAACAGCAACAGCAACAATAACAAAAACAATAAACTATGGAAAGAGCCCAAATGTCCACCAACTGATGAATGGATAAAGAAGATGTGATATATATATGTGTGTGTGTGTGTGTGTGTGTGTGTGTGTGTGTGTGTGTGTGTACTGGTATATATACTGATACATATACTGGTATATTACTCAGCCATCAAAAAGAATGAAATCTTGCAATTTTCAATGACATGGATGGAGCTAGAGTGTATTATGCTAAGCGAAATAAGTCAGAAAAAGACAAACACCATATGATTTCATTCACATGTGGAATTTAAGAAACAAAACAGATGAACATATGGGAAGGAAAAAAAAGAGAAAAAGGGTAGTAAACCATAAGAGACTCTTAATTATAGAGAACAAACTGAGGGTTGATGGAGGGAGGTGGGTGGGGAATGAGGTAAATGGGTGATGGGCATTAAGGAGGGCACTCGTTGTGATGAGCACTGGGTGTTATATATAAGTAATGAGTCACTAAGTTCTACTCCTGGAACCACTATTATACTATATGTTAACTAACTAGAATTGAAATAAAAATTTGAAACAAAACCACAAAAAATATATATTATATATATTTGTATATATATTTATATACATTTTCTTTTTTCGGGTATCAGTGGACACTAGGGTTGCCTCCATATCTTGGCTGTTATAAATAATGCTGCAATAAACAGGAGTGCATGGATCTTTTTGAATTAGTGTTTTTATTTGCCTTGGGTTAATACTCAGTAGTGGAATTACTGGATCGTATGATATTTCTATTTTTAAATTTTGAGGAACCTCCAGACTGTTTTCCATAGTAGTTGTGTCAGTTTGCACTCCCACCAACAGTTCGCAAGCATTCCTTTTTTTCTGCATCCTCGACAACACTTGTTATATCTTGTCTTTCTGATTCTAGTCCTGCTGACAGGTGTGAGGTGATATCTCATTGTGGTTTTGATTTGCATTTCCCTGATGATGAGTGATGTTGAGCATCTTTTCAAGTGTCTGTGGCCATCTGGATGTCTTTGAAAAAAACATCTATTCAGGTCCCCTGCCCATTTTTAAATCAGAATGTTTGGGTTTTTTTGGTGTTGAGTTGTATAAATTCCTTACATATTTTGGATATTAACCCTTTCTTAGATATGGCATTTGCATATATCTTCTCCCATTCAGTAGGTTACCTTTTCACTTGGTTGATGGTTTTCTTCACTTTTAATTTCCTTTCCTTTCTTTTTTTAAAGATTTTATTTATTTATTTGACAGAGAGAGAGAGACAGCTAGAAAGAGAACACAACCAAGGGAAGTGGGAGAGGGAGAAGCTGACTCCCCACTGAGCAGGGAGCCCAATGAGGGGCTCGATCCCAGGACCCCGGGATCATGACCTGAGCCCAAGGCAGACGCTTAAGGACTGAGACACCCAGGTGCCCCAAATTTCCTTCCCTTTTATTTTGGTGTGGTCCCAATAGATTATTTTTGCTCTTATTCCCTTGCCTGAGCAGACATATCTAGAAAAATGTTGCTAGGGCCAATGTCAGAGAGATTACTGCCTGTGTTTTCTTTTAGGAGTTTTAGGGTTTCAGGTCTCACACTTGTCTCTAATCCATTTTGAGTTTCTTTTTGTGTATGGTGTAAGTGGTCCAGTTTTCCCAGCGCCATTTATTGAAGACACTGTCTTTTTTCCAATGTATATCTTTTTTTTTTAAGATTTTATTTATTTATTTGACAAAGAGAGAAAGCCAAAGAACACAAGTGGGGAAATAATAGAGTGAGCGGGAGAAGCAGGCTCCTTGCTGAGCAGGGAGCCAGATTTGGATTCAGGGCTCGATCCCAGGACACTGGGACCATGTTCTGACAGTCAAAGACAGACACTTAAGTGACCGAGCCACCCAGGCGCCCCCCTGATGTATATTTTTGCCTCCTTTTTTTTCTAAAGATTTTTTAATTATTTATTTATTTGACAGAGAGCTAGCGATACTGCGCACAAGCAGGGGGAGTGGCAGGCAGAGGGAAAGGGAGAAGCAGGCTCCCTGCAGAGCAGGGGAAGCCCAATGTGGGACTCGATCCCAGGACCCCCCCCCCCCCCGGGATCATGATCTGAGCTGAAGGCAGTTGGTTAGCCAACTGAGCCACCCAGGCACCCATATTCTTGCCTTCTTTATTGTAGTTTAATTGACCCTATAAGCATGGGTTTGTCTTTGGGCTCTCTAGTCTGTCCCATTGATCTGTATCTATTTTTGTGCCAGTATCATACTGTTTTGATTACTACAACTTTGTAATACATCTTGAAACCTGGAATTACGATATCTCCAACTTTGTTCTTCCTTCTGGAGATTGCTTTGGCTATTTTGGGGTCTTTTGTGTTTCCATACAAATTTCTGTATTATTTGTTCTAGTTCTGTGAAAAATGTTGTTGGTATTTTGATAAGGATTGCATTCCATCTGTAGACTGTTTGGGGTAGTATGGGCATTTTAACACTATTAATTCTTCTGTGCAGTTGGAGATTTTGTAGAATATTGCCTGCATAAAGTGGAGGTCTAGGATACCTTCCCCAGGCTACACGTGGTAGCTCTTTGTGTCTCACACCTAACTTTGATATTTATTATTCATTTTTAACATGACTTCATCAGAGGTTCAGATAGGAATGTTAGATAAATGTATGCATGAGTGCAGGAATAAATGGACGGGTGAAAGTAGTAAGGTATGCATGAATGAAGGAATATAAGAATGAATAATAATAGCAAACATGTATACAGTGCTTTCTACGCATCAGGCATTGTTCTAAGTGCTTTATATTTATTAAGTCATTAAATCTTCACACAACCCCAGGAGGCAGGTATTATCATATGTACTTTACAAATGAGAAAAGTAAGGCATGCAAGGTGAAGTAATGTACCCAAGGCCACACAGCTAGGAAGTAGGGGAGTCAGGGTTTGGACTGAAGTGGTCTGGCTCCAGAGGATGTTACAAACTGGGTCCCAGGAGCAAATGCTGGGAGTTAGGCAGTTCCTCATTCATGCAGATATCTCCCTTTTCTACTTCATGGTGGTTTCTTGCCTAAGCTTCCTCCTGCTATGGAACAGACCTAAGTCTGGGTGGCCAGAGTCCATCTGGGTGCTGCCTTGGCTGGCTGTGACAGGAAGTACCTGCAATGTGCTGAGGACTGAGGACAGGCTGCCTCTCCCAGCAGGCTAGGTGAGGAAGCAGGGCCTCTGGCCTCTTCCGTCTGTCTGTCTGTCCGTGGAGAGCATCTCAGCTCTGGGAGCTCAGGTCTGATCACTGAGCAGGAAGCTGGAAGTTTGCCTTTCAGGTTGATTGTATTAGCATTTCAGGAGAGTCCCCCTTCCTGTGAAGTGCATTAAGGAGTCACTCGGGCTGGTCTCTCACCTGGGCAGGCTCATTGTGAAGTGCCTCAGATTTCCTAGGAATCCTCTGAGACATTTTGACATTCTGATTGTCACTGCCAACGTGGGCTGCGAAGGAATTAATTGACATGGATGAAACCCTCAATTTCCAAGGGCTGTGTAATAAAATAAAGGTTATTGTATTATTACAGATTCCACCACTAATGAAAAAGGGCTAAAGACCGTAATCACAATACGGTATGCTTACTGGGGACTTACCTTGATTTCCACAGGCAACCATCCTAAACTTTAGGAAATAATAATTATAATAGTTATTATTTATAGAAAACTTTTGATATGTAAGGCACTTTACTAAATGATCTCGATACATTATGTATTCCCACAACAACCCTATGAAGGATGTGCTCTTTTCATCTCTATTTTACAAAGGAGGAAACTGAGGCATGCAGAGGTGAAGTGAACATGGCCAGTCAGCTATAGAGTAGCAACAGACAACCTTATGGGTAAAACACATTTTAATTTCTAGGGAGTGAGGGAGAATTAAAATACTTGGGCAGGCAAGGGTAAGATATTGGCCAAGTATAGGGCATTCTGGGTGGTAGAGTATTAGGAGTGTGTGTACATGCTTTCCAGACTGGGACAACCCCACTGCCTTTTGTCTCAGACTGCAGAAATCCATCCATCCTCCCACCTGTCCATCCATACGAAAGAGATCCATCCAGCCATTTATCTAACCATCACCCATCTACCCATCCATCCATATATCTGCCCATCAATCCACTCATCCATTTATTCATCATCCAGCCATCCATCCATTTAGTCATATATTCACTTATTTATTCAAATCACAGTGTCCCTGATTGCCCTTCCCAAGCACCTGTCATGGGGGTGGGTGCTCTCCTTCCCTCCAGGGGGTGCCTGCTATGACTTATGCAACAGGCAGGGGGGAAGGGGCAGGATGAGGAGCTGGGAGATGCAGTACCAACTCCGTAATTTGTTAAGTCTTTTCACCTTTCTCACCCCCAGTCTCCCTGTATGTAAAATGGGGATAATATCTACAGGCTATTGTGAATTTAAAGCAAGCGAATATGTGACATGCTTTGGAAATAGGAAAGTGCTGCACGAATTCTTGTCACCATCATCATTATCATTGCTAGTGCAGCATGTACCCTAACTTACAACATCCTGAAGTTTGAGAAGTCAGCATCTTTAAAATGATCCATTTCTGGGGCACCTGAGTGGCGCAGTCGTTAAGCGTCTGCCTTCGGCTCAGGGCGTGATCCCAGCGTTCTGGGATCGAGCCCCACATCAGGCTCCTCCGCTGGGAGCCTGCTTCTTCCTCTCCCACTCCCCCTGCTTGTGTTCCCTCTCTCGCTGGCTGTCTCTGTCAAATAAATAAATAAAATCTTTAAAAAAAAAAAAAGATCCATTTCTGACTTTGTAGTACAAAAGTTCTATAAAATTAACAAATATGAAATTACTTACATTATGCACTTACCCAGTTTTATAATAATCAGACCTATTCCACGCCCTCTCGGGGCCTCGGGAAGTACTGGGGAATAAGAACTGGAAAAAACTTAGTAATAAGGAGCACCTGATCATGAAATGTAGGCCTGTCATTCCTGGCTTCACTGATAGAGCTCTTGGTTGTAAGGAGAGAAAAAAAATGTACTATAAGGAATACGAACTTGAAAATCCAGGAAATGATGAACTATCATGTTTCAAGGTCAGTAGGAACTGCAGTAAACACATACCTTGTATCAGTTGGCTTACATTAAGTTATGCCTCAGTAACAAACAATCCCCGAATCTTAGAGGCCTATGACAAATGTTTATTTCTCCCTTATGTTACATATCTGTCATGGGACAGCCGCAGCCGTACTCTGTGTTTTCTTCACTCGGAAGCCCAGGCTGAAAAAGGAGCACAGCAGGTCTTAAAACTTCCCTTCACATCTTATTGGCCGAAGCAAATGCTATCCCAAGCCTGACATCAATAGTCTTCCTTTAGAAAGGGCACCCAGGACACCTGGGTGGCTCAGTAGGTTAAGCGTCTGCCTTCAGCTCAGGTCATCATCCCCGGGGTCCAGGGATAAAGTCCCACATCGGGGTCCTTGATCAGTGCGGAGCCTGCTTCTCCCTCTGCCTGCTGCTCCCCCTGCTTGTGCTTTCTCTCTCTCTCTGACAAATAAATAGGTAGAATCTTAAAAAAAAAAAACAAAAATAGAAAGGGCACCCAAAAGAGAGAGGACAAATACTTTGAAGAATAATACAATTCTGGGACACCCGGGTGGCTCAGTCAGTTAAGTGTCTGCGTTTTGCTTAGGTCATAATCTTGGAGTCCTGGGATCCAGTCCTGCATTGGGTGCCCTGCTCAGCAGAGAGCTTGCTTCTCCCTCTGGTGCTCCCCCTGCTTGTGCTCTGTCTCTTGCTCTCTCTGTTTCTCAAGTAAATAAATAAAGTCTTAAAAAAAATACAAGTTTCCATACCTTGTAACTGAGCTAGAAGGAAATTTGAATCTCAAAGTGGCTTGGCAGGGGGTCCCTTGCAGGAGGAGGTCTAGTGTAGGCAGCTCAGCCTCTCTCTCTGTGCCCACCTCTTGCTTTGTCAGCACCCACTGACTCTACACCTTCTGTCTCCTGCCTTCTGCTTTTCTCTGTCTTGAGGGTCCTGTTTCCTCATGATGTTGGCTCCCCCTTCATGGTGCCTTTGCCCTCTTCCTCTCTTATCACCTTTTGCCTTCTGGTCTTACCATGAATTAGCCAGAACTCTTTAGGTTTGAGTGCTGGAAATCCAACTAGTTTAAGCAAAATAATAGTAATAATAGTAATAATAATAGGAAAAAGAAAATAATTTATTTATTGGCTGGTATAACTGAAAAATCAAGACTAGAACTGCCTTTTGGCATGGCTGACCTCTCAGGCCTCCATGACATCCTTGCCATCTGTCACCTGTCTTTCCTTAGTGTTAACTCTACCTTCAAACGCGCTCTGCAGACATGGTGATGATGCCCCAGGTTGTCCTGTAATCACCACTCTCCGCTTCTTCTTACGTGGTAGAAGTTTTGAGCTGGCTATACAGCCTCCCTTGCAACCAGGTGTGGTTTGGGACTAAATTCTGGCTAATGAGATATAAGCAAAAGTGATCTGTGTAACTTCCAGGTTGTTCCCTTAAAAGGAAACCCCACGTTCCCCCTTCCCTTTTCCTGCCTCCTGGCTGGCTGGAAC
>NC_048220.1:29465281-29582133 GCF_002007445.2 Ailuropoda melanoleuca
GGGGGGGCCAGAGCAACCAGGTAGAGGAGCCAGGGCTCCTGAGGATTTTTGTGGAGCAGAGCTACTGGGCTTTTATATGAGAAAGAGAGAAACATTTGTCTTATTGAAGTTACTGCTCTCTGAGTCTCTTTGTTACAGTAGCCAGACCAAAACCTTAATTAAGTCACTTCCCCCTCTTGAACGCATCACTGTGGTCAGGGAATAAAATCTGCTGACTGGCCAGACCTAGGACTGGGGCTGTATCCCTGAATGTGGGGGCGGAACCAGATCACCTTAACTCGAGGGTTGCTCCCTAAGGAGTCTGGGGGTGCTATCACCAGAAAATGTGAAATGAGGCTACACAGGCAAAACAGCACACGTCCATCATAGTCCTTATGCCTGTCTAGTTAGATTCCCTGAAGAGAAAATTTGATTGACCTGAGTGACCTTTTTCCTCCCACCAGGCCCCAGCAGAGTTTCCTGGCCTGTGGATCGTTTACCACATTCCTGGTAGTGGTCCAATCAGCTGTGGCTATGGAGCTGGGACCCCTACTGCTGCCCCTTTGTTTGCCTTGGTGGGCAGAAGGGGCAGTGTGATTCACATGTCTGCAGAGCCCTCTGTCTGCTCGCTGTAGTGGGTGAGGTTCATGAGGAGGACTGGGGGGAGCTCATGAAGCAGACTGGGTTCTCCCGGCCGGGGGAACAGACCAGGGAAAACATGAGGGCTGGCTACAGGCTCTGTATCTCTGCTCTCTACCCCTGCATCCAAAATCTGTCCCTGCAAAATGACACGAAGATGCTAGTTGGGTCATCTTCACGGTGCCAAAGGCAAGACAAGCCCTTTAAATTTATTGCAAACGCTCAGTGGGGATGGACCAGAGTGTTTGTTAATTCCAAATGCCAATAAATGTTGATAAATAATGCTATTAAAATGTATTATTGTTCTGATACTTTGTTAAAGCATCTTTCTTCTTACTTTTTCCCCATGTAACATTTGCTTCAAAAGGCCCCAGCCAAAAGCCAAATGCCAGTAAAACTGCACCTAGTCTCCCAGAACATCTTCATTTATGAAACAGTCAAAGATTCAGCACTTGGGAAAAGCCTCTGAGATATTCCACTGTTTTGTAAACTTTGCAAAATCTGTAGTTCCTATGGTAGAGGCCTAACGGCACGTTGAATTTGAAATTTTGAAGCTTCAATTGCTTAAAAATATTGTAACTGCTTCTCAAACAGGAAAATTGCATTTAAATTTTCCTCTGTGTTTAACCTCAGACTGGCAAGAGATAGTCTTCAAATTTCCCCAGTAAATGAAAATCACTTTAGGATTGAGATTGCATGTGGATAGTTCATACCTCGAGAAAAAGAAAATCTTCAGGAACAAATACAGTCATACATTCTGTGCTGAGCCTACAACATAGAGAAATAGATGATCATTTTGTTCTATAACCCATAGCATGAAAGATTTAGGACAGAGACAAGGAAGACATTCTTGCATATGAGGCTCAGTCACATCTGAACTGTTACAAAGGGAAATTGCAGTGTCCTGCACTCAGTTTTCTTAGAGCCAGCCTCCTGCAAAATCGTATGATCCCTTTGGCACTTTTCACGTCAGAATTCTCTTCCTCCCCACGGAGGCTCTAGTGCTTCAAACCACCTCTTCTCATCAGTCAGTCTTATAACTCATTCAAACTAAAGTGTGATTGTTTGCATCTTAAAGGAGACCAATGGGAAGAGGCCAATGCTTTACTCAAAGGAATGAATCAATCAACACTGGTGAGATTCTAGGCAATAACAGTCTGTTAGATGGAGGATTGAAGGGGAGTCTTTCTGGTCCACCCATAAGATGGGTTTTACCTGTGGCAAATACATCCCCTTTCCTTTCTCCTGCCCCCCTCCCTCCTTTTCCTTCCATATGTTCAACAAATTTCTCCAGGGTGCCTGTCCTGTTTTATTCTCTATGCTCAATGTTGAAGTCCTGAAATAGGAACTTCCTACAACAAAGGGAAGTGGGTCTAAGAAATAATAATCATATAATAATAATCAATTGTATAACTGCAGTTACCATTTGTGGAATGAGTGCTTACTACATGCTGGGGACCATGCTAGGAGCTTTTTATGGATAGCACTTCATCTTCATGATAACCCAGTGAGGTAGGTGGTATTATTCCCTTTCACAGACAAGAAAACAGAGGCACCATTTTTTGGTCTACGGCCACATATATTACATGTGGTACTGGAATATCAATGCAGGCAATCTGACATCAGAGGTTTTTTTGGTCCAGGTGAGATCAGATTAGGAGCATATATGGTGGGCTTCAAGGTGACAAAGTCCCTAGGGTGCTCTGGGCTACCTGAGGGGTTGTGTTGAGGGACAGCAAGAAGGGCCAGGCTCTTGCGGAGTGTATGTGAGCACCGGCAGGAGGGTCCCAGTGGAGCACCCCCCTCTCTTCATTGGCCACCATCCAAAGGAGCCCCTCCCCCCATGAGCAGACACCAGAAGCTGGCTGTGCCCCAGGCATGACTCTAGTCAGGAAGAGAGGATCTTTTGTGAGCTGCTGGCCTGGTCTCTGTTAATGCCAATTAGCGTTCCTCTCTGCTTGGAGCTACAAGGGCCAGCAGGCTTCTGTGATCCTGGTGGCCAGAGGTTTTGGCCTAGAAATGCTCAGGATGTGGGACAGAAGTCAGAGTCTGAGGGAGGGGCTGTGTCATTGAATGGAAAGGAAATGGGGTTTCACAGAAGCTTTTGGGGCCCAGCAACCATGAGGGCTGCCATGAGGTGGTCTGGGGCCAGACAAAGAGGAAGAGGAGAGAAGGTGACATGTAGGACTGCCTCCACTCCACCCTCACCAATCTTACTGTCTAGGCTGTGACTTGGGAAACTGGTTCTCGAGAGAGGAGGAGAAGGTAGACAGTGGACTGTGACATTCCTAGGCTTGTGGGAGACTGGGGGGGGGGAAGCTAGGAGCTTGGCTCCCCAGGGTTACGCATACCCTGCTCCCTCCAATAAGCAAGCCCTGAATGTTGGCCTCAGATTCCACCTACCGGATTCCACCTACCTCCACCTACCGTGGTCTTGTTTCCTGTGTGAGGGCAGCGTCCAGGGTTGCTGCAGAGCAAGCAGCCACCGATGATGCCCGGGAGCCAGTGAGTGTTCATACCTTCCCTGTCTCCTGGCTCCAGCCCCAGCTGGTAGCCCAGATGCTCACCAGTGACTGACCCAGGTGCCCCCAGGGAATGGTTTTCTAGAACCCTGTCCTGCAGGTTAAAGAAAACCCCTTTACCTTGCAAACACAGAGCATGCCTTCCTCTTTCCTCCTCTCCACCAGGGGTCTTTCTGAGCAGCATATGAAGGGACAGGGACAGAGTGTCTACAGTAAAAAGTGCTCTGGCCAAATTTCCTCCCCTTGAACCCCTAGCTCCTCTCCTCTTCCTGGCAGTCTCCACTCTTTTTTTAGTGGCTTCTCCATACTCCCGTGACAACTACTACCTCTGGTTCCATGTCCCTAGGAAATGGGCAGTTTCCTAGGTAATAGAATAGGTAATAGAAGCCCTATATTTGCTTCTCAAGCCCCAGACTCAGCCCTTCTCTGTCCCTGCAGTTTGAGAGAACAAATTATCACTTCCTCCAGTACCAAAAGGAAGAGCTCACTATCTCTCCAGCCTCCCAGGTGAGGGCAGGCCCTGAGGCCGCCCCTTCCTTGCTGCGCCTCTCATTACTGCATGGCCCGTCCCTTAGGAGACTTTTGGTGCCAGGGCTCAGGGCCTGGGAGGAAGCTTTGCGAGGCTTTCTTTCACCCGCCCCCACCCTGTCATCGGTGGCTGACAGGGGCTGCTTTGCCAAAAAGGATCACTGAAGCTTTCTGCCAGCTTGTCACTAACCTCTCCCAGGGAAAGAGTGGGTGGAGCGACCAATCATTCAGCTTGACCCTGTTCTTCCAGCAGGTGCTGCTGCTACCCACAGCTTCTGAGGGAAGAAAGGAGCTCTGCCAGGGACTGCCCCATGTTCTCCTGGCTTGAGGTAAACAGTTAGCTTATCCCTGCCTGCCCCCAGCTCCCTGAAGCCCGGGTCACAGGACTCTGGAGAAATGACTCCCTGCACCTGGCAGGAAGAGACTGATGGTGCCGTGAGAAGCTAGAGATCCTTAGCCTGGCATTGGTAGCACTGGCATCCAGATCTCCCCTCAATATTCCAGCTACTAGCGTGCCTTCCTTCCCCTCAGATGGGTCCTATGAACAGGCCTCTGGACCTTTACACATTCTATCTCTTCTCTCTCTCCTCTCTGTCTAAATCCTACCCACACAGGAGGGCCAAGCTCAACCTTCACCTCCCCCCAGGGAGTCTCCCTTGACTACTCCAGCCCACAAGAGCTCCTTCCTCTGAGCCTTCATAGCTCACAAAATAGAACTAAATACTACAGTATCGCTCATCATATATTAGTCTTGTTTTTCCAATTAGCCTGTCAGTCTCTTGAGGACAGGAGACCATAGGTGACCCTTTTTTGCCTCTCCCAGTGCACTTAGAGAAGGGTTGGACTTTTTTGGAACTCAGCCATGATTGGCTGACTAATTGGAACTTGCTGGACTGTGTTCAAAGCCTGGATTTTTATGGGTATATAGTTTTCATGTGTCTATGTGTGTGCTTGATTTACATGTTTGTGCACATATGTACAGTATGTGTTTATGCATGTAAATATGATTGACACGTTTATGCCATGTGTATAAATGGTTTAACTCATTCAACAAGCATTTATTGAGACCTTGTCACAACCGGGCACTATCCCAGGTGCTAGATTTACAGTGGTGAGTAAAGGAATAGACTGCCCAGCCCCTCAGAGCTGGGAAGAGAGACCATTAAAGAAGCAATAACAATAATATGAGCTAAGTGCTGTGATGGGGGGAGCCCATGGCAGGAGTGCTTTAGCCAGTCTAGGTAGAAGGTCAGGGAAGGACTAATAGACAAAGAAAAAATTGAGGGGTGCCTGACTGGCTCAGTGGAGCATATGACTCTTGAATGTATAACTTATGTAAAAACAAAATCTTAAAAAAAAAAGAATATGCAAATATTTGGCTAAGAATCTGTTGAGTATTAAATTTTGTCCCCCAGAAAGATACATTCTAGTCCTAATCCCCAGTTCCTGTGACTATGACCTTATTTGGGAATAGAATCTTTGTTGACGTCATCAAGTTAAGATGAGGTCATACTGGATTAGGGTGGGCCCCAATTCAATGGCTAGTGTCCTTATAAAAAGAGGGAAATTTGGACACACACATGGGAAGAAGGCCAGGTGATGACAGAGACAAAGATTGGGGTGATATCTCTACAAACCAAGGGAGGGGTTGTAACCATCAGAAACTAAGAGTCATGGAACAGATTTTCTCTCTGAGCCCCCCAAAAGGAACCAATCCTGCTGACCCCTTGATTTAGGACTTCCGGCCTTCAGAACTGTTTAGAGAATAAGTTTCTGCTGCTATAAGCCACCCGGTTTGTGGCACTTTGTTATGGCAGCCCTAGGAAAGCCCTAATACAAAGGCTTACTAGGCTAACTAGGAATCTCCCAGGTGAGGAAAAGGAGGTAAGAGTGACTCTGTCATGGTGAACAGACTAAAGAGAGAGCATAGCAGAGAGAAATAAAATGTTCAGTAGGACTGGAATGATCTCTAGGAGGTGGGAATGGGAGTTACATGTTGGAGCATGAATATGTATACATGTGGTTTGCATGTGATTGCATGTATGTGAACAGTTTGTGTATTCATGTATATGCTTTTTGGAGTTTTGCATTTTTCATCGTGTTTATGATTTGTGTGTGTCTGCACGCTCTCACATCATTGTGTGTGTCTTGATCTGTGTGCATGTGGATTGCATGTCAGTGCATGTGTGTGGTCTGTAGGTGTGCCTTGAACCCAAAGCAGTGGGTTTGTGGCCGGTCTCAGGAAGTTTTGAAGCCAGGCAGAGCCCACTTTCCTTGCCTACATGGTTGGTGCTCACTGCAGATGGCAAAATCCTGGTCAGACTGTGTAATGTCTCAGGTAGACTCCCGGAGCTCAGAGCTCACCTACTGTGTTTCAAGGTGACCATGCAGGGAGGACTGTGCCTGGCCTGCCTCGGTGAGCAGGAGGCATGTATGGACAGAACTGTGGAGTCCTTACGTTTGAGAGTGAGAGGTGGCCTTGGAGATGGTCAGATTTCTCTTGCCCCTTAGCCCAATCCCACTGGTGTTGTTCCTGGGGAATCGCCAGAAATCAGCCCTTTAAAGGGCACCCAGGGATTTCGTCAAATCCCCACCTGCCTGGAACTCTAAGCCCTGAACAAGGATTGCTACTGAGGGCAGCCATCAGGGGAAGGGCCACCCTTATTCTAGGCCTTCCTGATAGGACATGCAAAATGTATATGTATGTATCTTCCTGGGGAGAGGGTGCCTGGCTTTCATTGTGGCCAGAGGGTCTGTGACCCAGGAAATCTAAGAACCAGTTCTCTAGTTGAGGCTGACATTGAGGGAGGGAGTGTGTGCACGGTACGTGCAGGTGTGTGCAAGCATGCGGAACTCTCAACCTGCTTCCTTTCCGAGAATATGGTTGGATCAGGATGTCAAGTGCAGCCTCGGGCCCTGCCAGCTGCTGCCACGGTCAGATTGCAGGGGGCTGTCCTTGACAGGGCTGGTAGAACAGAGGGAGCCAGTGTTAAGGACAGGACAGGAGGGGTGGAGGCTGGTGCTTTCTGGAGGACGCTTATAACCTAAAGGAGCTCCTTGAGGTGAGCTACCTGACTCCCCAGCCCTTACAGCGTTCACATTCAGGGCGAAGTCTTGGAGATGCAGCAGGGTGGCTGGATGGCTGGGAATGGGAGGAAAGGGTACGCAGGGAGAACTGCAAAGTTTCTGTTGAAGGAATTGGAGCTGTTCAGGACCTGAGTCAGTACCCTCTGAGTTCCTGGAGCATTAGCTTTCTCTGCCTGCTGCCAGCCTGCCCTGTGTTTTTTTGTTTTTTGTTTTATTAAGATTTTATTTATTTATTTGAGAGAGAGAGCGAGTAAGAGAGAGCACAAGCACAAGAGAGAGGGAGAAGCAGACTCCCCACTGAGCAGGGAGCTGGACACGGGGCTTGATCCTTGGACCCTGAGCTGAAGGCAGATGCTTAATGGACTGAGTCCCCCGGCCGCCCCGCAGCCTGCTCTATAGGAATGCCTCCAGGTAGAGTGGAGATGTTGAGTACAGTGGACCCACATGTAAAACTGAGGATATTGTTGGGCTACAAAAGTGTCTGAGAAGCTGGATGGGCAGGAGAGCTTCTCATGGATAATGAAGTATGCTGATCCCTAAAACAGGGAGGGAAGAGGATCTCCCAAGGCTTAGGGCTCAGGGCTGGGGCTGGAGTGGAGGTATGGTGGCTACGCTCCTGCTCAGACTCAGCTGGAGGGAAGAGAAGGAGGATGTGCCTGTGGCTCCAGTTGTGTTTCTCCCCTCCTTGCCTCAGGCATTGGGCTGAGCCAACCTGGGCCTTGCCACCCGAAGGGAAAAATTCCTCCTCTACCCTGAAGGTCTCCCAGATGGGCTGAGGATAAATTTACATGAGACGTGTTAACAGGAGGAAAAAAAAACAGTTTTATTACATTTGCACGGAAGCCCAATAATGAAATTGAGACCTAAAGAAATGACCAAGGCAGGCAGTTTTTATACTTTTTAGACAAAGAGACAATAAATTTGTAAGGAATTGACAGGACAAAGAAAACTCAACTTTTGGAGCTTCAATTAGTAGCCCTTGGCCCCCACACAGCCCTGCCCATCCAAACTCTTCCTCCTGTGGGCTCCCCAAACATTCCTGGATTGGGGATTTGCCTGAGGCTGTTCTCTGAGACCTCTCCCAAGCCCCTTTCCTCAGCTGCCCCACTGTCTTCCCGTGTCTGCCTGCAGCCACTGTCACAACACCCCCCCCACCCCCGCTCTGCTGCCCCATTGCCCTCCAACCCCTGTTGTAGCCGACAGGATTTCACTGCTAATACTGTGTCAAGAACCCTCCGGCTCCTAGACATGATGGCTCCTTTGCTCCTTCTCCTTCTAAAGAACTTTCTATAAGCAATTAATTAACCTCATCACATCCTTTTTGTGGAGCCCAGTGCAGGGAGGGAGGGAAGGAAGAGAAGCGCCTTGTCCCTAGAGGACAGTCAGGTGGACAAGTGGCTACCCAGGCTGCTGCTGGGCGATTCTCTCTCAGAGCTGCCACTCCCTCCCCACTTTGGAGCCGGATGCAGGGTGAGCCAGCTCCCGGAAGGAGCGGGGGTCACCCCGGCTGCTCTCAGTGCTGGCTTAGTCTCCAAACTGCCCTACAAGGCCTGTATCATTTGCTCCCTCCAGTTGCTCCCACCACCAGTTGCTTTTTCTTATTCTTCCTCAGGCAATTTCTGGGGTCAAAGATTAGGCACAAAGGACTTGGGGAGGAATGCAGATGAGTGGAGAGGAACACGTTGGGTGGCACTGATGACCTTTCTTGCAGATGCTCTGCCTGCCCTACTGCTACAGCGAAGGACATGGAAATGCAGTTTCTGCATGCAAATGCACCCAGGCATCCAGCTACTCCACGGGCAGCCTGTGCCCCTCCCCAGAGTCCCTGTGCAGTCTGATCTCTTGTCACCCAAGGGGTGGGATCCCCATTAAGCTCCTGATGCACACAGTGTGGACAGCCACGGGGATATGGGGCCCAGGCTAGGGCTCAGAGGAAAGACAGAGTAGGAGAGACACAGTGTGGGACATTAATTGTGCACCTACTGACACCAGGTCCTGAACTAGACCCACTGTGCATGTTAGCTCATGTCATCCTCTGACTCCCCGGGAAGTTCTTAAGGAAATTGAGGTTTAATAATGCGGGAACTTGGCCCAAGATCACACGGTGAATGAGTTGTGAAACCAGAACTCAACCAAGACTTTCATTATCTGAGCCGAACTTAAAAATGTAAATCACAGGGGCCCCTGGGTGGCTCAGTCGTTAAGTGTCTGCCTTCAGCTCAGGGCCTGATCCCAGAGTCCTGGGATCGAGCCCCGCATCAGGCTCCCTGCTCCACTGGGAGCCTGCTTCATCCCCTCCCACTCTCCCTCCTTGTGTTCCCTCTCTCGCTGGCTGTCTCCCTCTCTGTCAAATCAATAAATAAAATCTTTAAAAAAAAAATGTAAATCACATAGTGCCATCCCCTGCCTGAATCACTCCCACAGTTTCCCAGTGCCTTCCGTGGGAAGACTTTCTCCTTTCCTTGGCTGGGAAGACCCTGCACCTCTGACCTCCCCTCTCCCCTTCCCCTCTTCATTCCCCCTGAACCTGATACAGGCCTCTTTCTGTTCCTCTAGCACAGGTGCCCATTCTCCTCCCAAGGCTCTTACAGTTGCTGTCTCCCTGTTTGGGACAGCTTCCCTCCGAATCTTCATGGGGTGGCTCCTTCTCATTCTTCAGGCCAAATGCCACTTCCTTGGAGAGGCCTTCCCTGACTACACGGGCAACTGTGGCCTGCCTCCTTCCCTCTCTATCCCTTCCTCTCAATTTCTATTCTTTACACCACTTAGTATCTGAAGTTATTTATATGTTAACTTGTTCCTTGTGTGTTGCCCACTAGAACATAAGCTTCTTCGGAGTATCCACCATTGTATCCCTAGGGTCCGGTGCTTCGTAAGTGCTCAATAAATGTTTGATGGACAAATGACCTCAGAAAAGCTTTCCTGGGCCCCAAGGGGGCAGCTAGAGGAGTAAGGGGCCACACTGGACAGAAAACTTGGCTGCTGGCTTGCAAACTACATTGGGGACAGATCCCTGAGTCTCTCTCTACAGAAGAGAGTCTGCCTGTCTGTCTGTCCATGAGATGACCTGGCCTGCCTTTCTGCATAGAAGTATGTGTAGGCACATTTTCTCAGACTTTGGGTGAAGCCAGGTGGAAGAGAAAGGCTGCCTGGCACCTCTGGACCAGAGCTGGGTGCCCTTAAACTCGCTGCATGCTCCCAGCTTTTCCTGATCTTGGCTGAGTTTCATGACTGCTCAGGAGCCCACCCGGTCTCATGGTCTCATGCCAGAGGGTTGTAGCAGGCATTGCCTGGCGGGGAGGGAGAGACTGCTGCTCTAAGAACCTGATCTTTTGCATTCGCTGACATTCTTGGCTTTGGCATTTACAACCTCAGGGTTTTATTCCGAAGAGGCCTTTTGCATTTGATGTAAATATTATGGTGATGAGAGGCGACACTGAGAATACCCTGTAGGAAATGTAATTCCACCCCCACCAGGCTGGGAGCCTCTCCCTGCTGCTACTTTGGGTTGTTATTCAGGGGATTGATTCCTCCCAGTTCTTGGGCTAACCCAGAAGGGCCCCCTCCACTCACAGGCAGCAGGGTCTGGGAGTAGTACATTAGTTATTTTTCCAATTTGCAGAGGCACTTTCATCCATCAGTGTGCGAAGCAATCGGGGCGAGTCTGGAGCTGGCTCATGCTGCATCCATTCTCTGGGTGGGGGAATGGCCCATTCTGGAGGAGGCTTGGGCAATCATAAGCTTGAGATAGGTGTGGTTGGGGGATCCAAGCCAGTAATGGCACTGTAGTTTCCGAAAGTCAGCTGCTCTCTCAATCACTTCCTCAATGAGTCTCAGTTACCACACGTCTCCCAGCAAAGTTTAGTCTTGGATCTATGTTCTTTTCTACTCTGTAGCATTGGACACTCTCTCCAGCTGCAGTGGCCCTTGGTGCTATATTCCTACTCTTTTCTCAAACTCCCAGAGAAGTGATATTTATAATCTCCATGTACAGTCCCTAGTGGGAAGCTAGGACTGACCTGCTGTCCCCAAATCGCTTGCAAGGTGAAAGAGAGAGATGGCACCTCTACACTAATATCTCTTTGACAGACTGTGTGGCCAGGGACAAGTGATTGAGTCTCTCTGAGCTTTGGTTTCCACATCCTTCAAATGAGGAAAATTCTATCTATGATGTAGACCCAAAGAGAAAGTGCACGTAAGGGGCCCTGCCCAGAACTTGACATGAAGTGAGTGCTCAGGAAATGTGGGCAGTTCTCATTAGGTACAGAGGGGATTGTAAGGGATAGGGTGGACCAAGGGCCAGCTGCCAGCCTGGAAGTCCAGAATTTATAGCTTATCTTCCTAGTTGTGCTATGAGCCTTATATCTACAGTGAACAGCCACTCAATCAATAAACATTGGTGATTTGGATGTGTAGTGAGTGCTTTTATCATCATCAGTAAGCCCATGTAACCTAGAACTCAGATTCTGCAGTCAGAGAAACCGTTCGAATCCTAGCTTGGCCTCTACATACTGGACCTTTCAAAGTTTTGTTTTCTTCATGTATAGAAGGGAGTGCTAGGGGTGTCTGGGTGGCTCAGTCAGTTGGGTGTCTGCCTTCAGCTCAGGTCACGATCTCAGGGTGCTGGGATCAAGCCCAGGTCAGGCTCCTTGCTCAGCAGGGAATTTGCTTCTTCCTCTCCCTCTGCCCCTCCCCCTGCTCGCACACTTTCTCTGTCTCTCTCAAATAAATAAATAAAGTCTTTAAATAAAAAGAGAGAGGGAGAGAGAGTGCTAATAGAACCATGTCTGATGTGAAGATTGTAGGCTAGTGTTTGGCATAAAGCAAGCCCCTCATGAATGTGTACCGTGGAGCAATAGGAGACTCCAGATTTGAGATCAGAAGGCCTGGGTTTAATCTACTTCCACCTCCTATTTACTCTCTCACCTTGGGCCAATCACTTCACCATGGAGTCTCTATTTCCCAACCGGAGGAAGGGGGATAATGTCAGCTGGTTTTCCATTGCCATAGAAAAACCTTAACATTCGCCATAAGAAGGATGCTCTGCAGGTGTCTGGTGAGTGAGTGAATGATGGGGGAGATTTTAGGATGTGGATTCAGAGAACTTGGATTGGCATCCAGGTTTATCACTTACTTTCAATGTGCTTCGGGACAAATGACTTCACCTCTTTGAACTGAAAGGAAGGAAAATTTCTTCCTCTACCCTCAAGGTCTTCCAGCCAGGCTAAGGATTAAATTTACATGAGACACATGAACAGGAAGAAAACCCCCAAAATTTTATTATGTGTGCATGGAGGGCCAATAATGAAATTGAGACCTAAAGAAATGAGCAAAGCAGGCAGTTTTTGTACTTCTTAGACAAAGAGACATAAATTTGTGAGGAATTGGCAAGACAAAGAAAACTTTGGGAGCTTCAATTAGTAAGGAATTCTCAGTGGAATTTGGACTGGGGTAGTAAGTTAGTAATAAGTAACAAGGGTTGTTTATACAGTCTTCTCGGCTTTAAATTTCCCATCTCCGCTGGTAAAGATGTCTCTTTACCTCCTGGTACAGAGACAGTACCTTTCACATGGGAGATTTATTTCCTGCTTTCAGGGAGACAGAGAAGGATCTGAGTGTCCTTCTTACCCAGGCTGTCTCTTAAGGAACTTTTATTTTGAATAATTAGTATGCCAAAGTGGCACATGTGGGGCAGCCTGCCTTTGGTCCTGACAGAACCTTGGGTTCTCTCAGTATAAAACAAGATGATACCTACCCCCCAGCATTACTGCCGAATAGACAGTTAATGTTAAAATGCCTCATAAACCATAGGGCACTGTGCTCGCTCTAATTTAATATTACTTTGAGCAGAGCCCTGGGTGAAGAACTATGAGGGCTCCAAAGATATGCAAAATCCTTGGCCCTAGCCCTGGGAGAGCTGTGAGAGATTTGGGGGAAGAAAGCACAAGGCAGGGGCAGAACTAGAGAGTTGCACCCATTCATTGATTGCACACATATTTAGAGAGTGCTCGGGATGCTTTTATAGGTCTGTTGGAGGGTATAGGTTAGGCCTGATGGGGAGCCGGAAGGTCGGGGTAAGGCCCCTGAATTGACTGTTGTGTGGGCAGAGGTCTCTGATAGCTTATGTGCCACCTGTGCTCCTGAGTTCCCTTGTGGGGCAGGCCCCTGGCTCGCTCAGTCGATTTCCTCCGTTGCTCTCTGAGGGAGCAATATGCAGAGTCCATTGTAGGGAGAGCATTTGAATTAGCCATTCAGTACGTGGCCCCTCCCCAAAGGTCAGTGGCCTATCTGGCCACTGCAGCTAGTGGCCACAAAAGACCTGCCGAGAATCCAATCTCATGCAGCAGCAAAGGCTCCTGCCGCTCTTCCTGGGAGCTTGAGGGTGAGTTGCAAGGTGATTTCAGTGCTGTCACTTTCTCCCTTTAGACACAGGCTATCCTCGAGGGCAAAAATAGCAGCTTCAGAGGCAGGAGAGTGTTGTGACATCATCCCCAGATTCAACCAGCAAACCCCTCTCCAGACAGCTGATCCCGCTTGCCCCTTGGAGACCGAAGCCAAGGTGCTAGGGGATGATTTTGGTGGCCCTGGGCCCCTTCCAGCCCTCTGGCTCCAGTCCTGAACAGAAATCCCCCTAACTTGGCTTTTTACCTGGGTGAAGAGAAGGGCACTCAGCAGTGCTCTGTGGCTGGGCCCATGCCCACCTCTATCTCCCCAGGGCCAAGCATCACAGACCTGCAGGGGCCTGCAGCCTCTCTGGGCCAGGAGCACACAGACTGGGCTGGAGACACTGAGGATGGTGCCCAGCCTGGAGGCTGAGCCAAGGGGGAAGACATTCTGCAGTCCCTGGGAAGAGGGAGGAAGGAAAGAGGAAGGGAAGGGGGTTTGCAGAGAGAATAGAGGAGTTTGTGCACAGGGGTGTGTGTGTGTGTGTGTGTGTGTGTGTGTGCGCGCGCGCGCGCGCGCCTGCGCACACACGTGCATGTGCCACAGCAGAAGATAGCAGGAATGGCAACTCCACAGTCTCTACTGCGTTTTGAAATTGATAAATTACTTTGTATTGGGGCAAAATGATTTGACCAGATTTCAAATGTCTCAGAGTCGGGAAGCTTCTCTTGGGCCAACTATTGATTGCGTTTAATAGAGCTGGGACTTTCTTACTTAAAAACAACAAAATAAACATCTAAGAGAAGGCACTGACTCACCTCTCTCTCTCTTCCCTTTCTTTTTTCTCTCTGAGAGCAGAAAGGAACCCAGAGACCCAAACAAAGCTGGGGTGAGGGTGGGGCAGTGGGGGCAGTGCTGATACCAGAACCATGGTGTTCCTCTGGGGCAGATTGATGGTGGGGGCTCAGGAGAACAGGGGACCCCAGTTTGGTCCCATTCTTCACAGATCGATTTTTGCCAACAGTGACTGTCGGAGACTTTGATAAATCACTAACCCAAGTGATGAATGCCCTGAGGCCGGGTAGGGTGGGGGGAAGGATGCTAGTCTGGGAGGCAGTTCCAGAGAAGGACAGGGGTGAGGTTGGAGGGCTATTGGGCAGAGGGAGCCAAGTGAGTTAAAGCTGAGTTCTAGAAATTCTGTAAGATACCCCCAGATAGCTAATCCTGGCTTTGTCTTTCAATAGGATTTGACCACAATCATTAACTCAACAGTGCTTCGGAATTCATTTTCATTCTGTCTCTTGTCTGTCTCTTGCTGTCTGTCTCACTGTCTGCCTCTTTATCTGGCTTCCAAATGGACTCTGATGTTTTCCTCCCAGTAGAGGATTCCCTTGGGCCTGCTGGAAAATAAAAAAGGAGTGCAAGGAGTAGCAAGTAGGGGGTCGGCAGTGGGCAGTGGGGAAACGGGGTTAGGTGGCCTCTTGAAATGGGTAGAAGTGAAGGTCCCGGGGGCCTGGAGAGAGAGGATGGGGCTTGGGGAATGAAAATATGAATTTGCAGAGCAGCCCTAGCCAGAGAGAAGTCAGTTTAGAGGGTGTCTTATTTCTCCTGGAGGGAAAGATTGGTCATATGGTTTTCTTATCCCTCTCCCCAGTGCAGTGAGAACAGAAACCTGCCTTGATTGGGCTGAGGAATAGCAAGAAGTATGGAGATGGAGAGAGACCAACCCAGAGTCATAGACCTGATCTCTCATCACGACCAGAGCCTGCCTTGTAGGCAGCCCAGCTCACAGACTGGGAGTCTGAATTAGTTCTGGGTGACCTTGGACATGTGACTTAGCCTCACTCACTTTCTGGTTCCTCATCTATAAAATGGGATAATAGAACAGATTTCTCATGAGGTTTATATTAATTAAGATCACATATATGAAGTGCTTAGAACAGGAACTGGCCCATAGCAAGCATTCAGTAAATGTTAGCTGAGAACATTATAATTCTCCCCAGTAGCAGCAGAGCAGAGTCTGAAGTCGTGAAAAACTAAAAATGTGTCAGCCACATTGGAGTCAAAAGAGGGGACTCCTGGCTCTGTCTGAGGGTGGAGAATTCTACCCAAATTACTGATCTGCAGGCCAAGCCTGTTCTGCGCCCTGTCCCTACTGTGAGTGCTGATGTGCCATGGACTGAGTCTCCACTGCTCTGTAAAGGCAGCTGAAACTTAGTCCTTGAGATGCCTGCCAGGCTCCTGACTGGCCCACGGGCTTCTGCCCATACTGGCTGGGCTTGGCTCCTTGTTTCCCCACCATCCAGGCAGCCTCTCCCAGGCCCCTAGCCCTGGCTCTGTCCGTGGTGCTAACTCACATCGCAGCCCGAGACTTGCCCACAGTGCAGAACTTCCCACCTCAACCAACAGCTCTTGTCCCCCAACTTCAACATCTCTGATGATCTCCCCAGTCACCAGGAATGAATTCTGAGCTCACGTTCTGGAACGCTGCCAGGGAGAAGGAAGCGGCGTTAGTATAAAGAATCACACAAAAGGCCGCAGGTAATTATGTCTCTTTTAAGCTGCTAACAGGATTGGCCGTTTGATAAATGGGAGGATTTGAGGCTGTTTTGTCACTGACAAGCTGTTGTAAGATCATATTGGAAGCTGAAGACAGTTTATCTTCATGTGTGTGGTGGAGAGAGGGGAATTCTCCATGGATTTTACACCCTCTTCAAATTAATGTGATTTCCTAGGCCGTCCTGTGCACGGGAGTGAGTGATCTTTATGACTCACCCCCTGATTAGATTACCTGGCTCAGCAGCCACCTCCAGCCCCTCTGAGTGCCCTCTCCCTCCCTAAGCCCCTCCCTGCTCCCCATTGCTCTCGGGCTCTCCCTCCACCTCTAGCTCCCCTCTGACCTCCTCTAGCCCGGGTCTCAGGGCCAGCTGCTGAGCAAGCCCACAGCTCAATTACTGCTGTCTAGCCCAAGAGGCAAAGAGATCTGGTTTCTTCTGTTTCTCCGGAGGGAGCAGAAGAGCAGGAGGTGGGATTCAATGAGAGGGAGGCAATGGGAGAGGGAGGGAGGGAAGCAGAGGAGGAGAGAATGAAGGAGACAAAGAGGAAGTCTAACCAGAGAAACAGTGCCGAGCCGAGGTAAAGAAAAGAAAGACTAGAGGAAAAAAACAGTAGCAAAGGGAGAGGAAAGGTTTTTTCTTTCATTTTCAGAATGCTGTTCTCCACAAGAACCAGGGTGGCTTCCTTCCCTGAACCCCTGAATTAAGCAGGTCACCCACCACTTTCTTTGATAGCTCTGTTTTATCATCTTCAGAGGACTTACCACTATTATCTTGTGTATTTATTTATTTGCTTTTAAAATATTTGTCCTCACTCCTAAATTAGAAGACCCATAGGGCAGGAATCATGGCTCTTATGTTCTTCCTATGACCCCAGCACTTAGCACCTAGTAGGTCCTTGCTAAATATTTATTGACTGCTTGAGGTGGAAGGTCTGAAGGGGCAGGCTGGCTTGCCCTCCTGGCAGAGGTCCACGATGGGATTGCCAAGGATATCATCACTGACTGGACTTGGGGAGACATTTCTGAGGAAGGGAATGCTTCATTAGTTCTTTGGACAGAATTAGGTATCCTCCAGAACAAAGCTTTTCCAAATGTGGTCTGTGATTCACTGCATCAGAGTCCCCTGGCAACCTGTATCTTCACAAGTACTCCACGTGATCTGATGCAGCCGGTCTGAAGTTCACACTTTCAGAAACACTATTCTGGGGAATGGGTGAACTGGAGTCTCCCGCTCTTAGGGGGTGTGTGTGTCTCAGCAGAACCAGGGGCCTAGGCTGTTCTGCATGCGTGTGTGTGTGTGTGTGTGTGTGTGTGTGTGCGTGCGCACGTGCGCATAAGGGTCATTGTTGGAATACCTGCAGGAGAATGAGGAAGCTAAAAGCCATCATTTCCAGCCAGTTGTCACCTCATTCCACACACACACACTTGCAGCTACTTGTGCGAGAGCCCCCAAGTTCAAAGGAAAAGCTCCCCTTCCTTTGGGGAGCCAACCGGGGACAGTTCCCCCACTTGACTCAGGAGGCTGGAGGAAGAGGAAGGCAGCAATAGATATGAGGAAGAGAAGGGCCCCTCTCTGTCCCATACTCAGAGGCCTCTGCTCTCGAACACATTGATGTTTCTGCAGCTGGTAAGTCATGCCTCATTTCCCAAGCAAGCTAGGCAGACCACCCTCAAGCCCCAGGCCAGGCTCCCCACCTCTTCAGGGGACCTCCCCCAGACTTGTCAGCAATATATACTCCAGGATTGATTGACTGCTACCCCAGCATATGCTCCCCCCCCACCTCAAATGTCACAGTCCCATCATACCAGACACAGGCATGGCTCATGCAGGACACCTGAAATACAGCAATGGGTATTCGGAGGTGAAGGACAGTGCTTCCGAGCTGTGGGAGAGCCTGGATATGTTCATGCTGGACCTCCACCTGGGCCTGAGAATAGGGGGAGGAATATAGAAGACAAGGGCCAGCCAGTTTTGAAAGATAGCTCACTCCTTGCCACTTCTGCCCCATAAAATCAAAGCATGTAAATGGAACTAACACGACCTTCCATTCACTCTACGTTTCAGCAACTCTGGTCTTACTTCATGCCTCAAGCTCTCCAGGCTCCCTTCTGCCTCAGTAGCACCCTTACACATGCTGTTCCCTCTGTTTATGATGCTCTTTTATACTCTTCCATCCCTCCTATCTGATAACTCCTACCTCTCTTCCTTGCTGGACCTTTCCAGATCCCCTGGCTTTCTGCTACCACAGCTCGACATCCTCTACTGCTTCCAACACTCGGCTCTCTTGTCATTTTATATTCAGTGTCTATCTTCCCTTCTAGACTGTGAACTCCATGGCAGGGGGGACCACAACTGTGTGTCTTGTCCACTACCATATCCCTGGCACCACCATTCATGGTGCCTGGCATGTGGTGGGCACTCAGCTGGGAAGACTGAGGCTTAGAACAGTTTGTTCAACAAATGGTTCTTGAGCATCAGTTATGTGACCAGCACAGTATTAGACCCTGAAGATGCAGTGGTAGGCAAAAAGGCACCCTCCTTCCTCTCACAGGGGCTGCAATCTGTTGGAGAGATGGCTTTGTAGAGGTTCATATTGCCAACAAGGGTACATAACAGGGGGATTTGGTTCAGTTATGTAGGTCAGGGAGATTTCCTGAGAAGGTGGCATTTAAGATTGCGTAGAGCAACAGAGCAACAGTAGAGAAAAGTGTTCTGGAGAGACAGAAAAGCATGTGCGAAGGCCCTGTGGCAGGAAGAAGCATGTCTTCTACAAGAAACTAAAAAACCGGAAGGTCTGGAGTTGTGGGGTGAATGGGGAAGCTGGAAAGCAGGCACAAGCCAGACCATACAGGGCCTTGTCAGGTGAGGTAAAGAATTTATTTCTTCATCTAAGAGCAAAGGGTTTAAACACTGAAGAGTTTAAACGGCAGGGGGGCAGGCACAGGCAGCAGTGATATAATCAGAATTGCATTTTGAAAAGGTCACTCAGGCTTCGGTATGAGGAAGGAAGGGAGGGGCTTGGGTGAGGCAAAGGGATCAGTAAGTAGCCCAATGCAGCCATCTGGGCTCAGACCACAAAGGTGCTGGTGGAGATCAAGAGTAGTAGATGGTTTTTGAAAGAAAGTTTTCAAGCAACACCACAGGCTGGTGGCAAAACCAGGACTAGTACCCATCCCCAGGCTTTGCACTTCCCTGTAGCTATTGGCCTCCTTTTGGAATGTCCAGTGGATCACCTTAGGAGTGGTTGTTTCCCAGGCCTCCCCCCGAAGTATGCCTTGCTTTCTGCCCCCCCCCCCATTCTGTACTGACTTTCTCTGGGGTTGCCCATATATGTCCTCTTCCAAGCTGGAAGCCTCTGACTAAATACCCATCTAAGAGGTGGGTTTCTCTCACAGCTCCAGGTACTTTGCATTCTGGGAATTGTAGTTTTAGAGCAAGAATGCTGGGTCGGCTCCTGACTGGGGTCTGGCAGGCAGCCTGGTTGCTATGGCAGCAGCTGGGCTGGAGCCACCGAACCATTTCATCCACAGCTCTGCTGGCTCAGAGAGCCTCCCAGCAAGAAAGCTTGGGCTCTGGGGAGGGGGAGGAGGGAAGAAAGGGATAGAAGGGAAAGGAGGGAGGGGAGGACCTCATGGACCTTCCCCAGAGGCCTGGGCTAAGCCTCTTCGTGCTCTGGGGCTTGTGGACTGAATTGCAGAGAAGTCACCAGCTTATCCTCAGAGCAGGACTCCCCAGCCACTGGGAGCCAGTTCTGCTGCTCAGTTCTTGTCAGTCAATCAGACCCTATAATTCAGTTCTGTGAATGCATAAGTCCGCACCCGAACACAGAGAAAGGAGGGAGCAACTCCCTCCCCTGGGGAACATGGAGCCTGGGTAGAAAGGCAAGAAGGTCCAAAATAATTACTTAGGAAGGAAAAAGTCTGCTCATTTTTCCTCCAAAATAACTCCAGAATCCATTCCCTTCTCTCTGTCCCTTGGCCACAGTCCTGGTTCATTCTATCTCCCCAAGAGAAGGCTTTCTAAAACACAAATCTAGTCCTATCACACCCCTGCTTAAAATTCTTCAATGGCTCCCCTTTGCCCACGACTGGATCAAGTCCAAACTCTCTAGTAGGACCATTCATGCCCTTGCAAATGCATGCCTGAGGCTCACTGGCCAGTTTCTCCTCCTGCTTCCCCTCTGCCCCAGTCATACAGAAGTTTTCTGGTTCCTACTCTCATACCCCCTGCCTTTGCACATACTCTTCTGCCTAAAATACCCTTCTCTTCCTCTTCCAACCTCTGAGAAGACCCAATCCAGCTGAAACAGCTCCTCCTCTGTGACATGTTCCAAAATCTTTCCCCACTAGGGAAGAATGAATGGGCTGGTGCTCTGAGCTCCCAGAGCACTTTGTATAACCCTCTCAAGCACTTATCACCCGTCTTGTGATTATTGTCTCTGTAGCTGCCTCTCCCTTCCCCTCTCCTGCATCTGAGCCATCCCTGGGGTCACAGTGCCCAGCAGAGTGTCTGACACAAGGGAGGCACTCAGTAAATAGTGGATGGGATTGAATTCACCGAAGGAAGGCTGTTAGGGCCTCTGCCACTCTTCTGCTGTCCCCCTCCCTGGGCTTACTGCCTTTCCTGGGCCCCTTCCCCCACCTTCTCTTCCCATGGGACTGCACACTCACCCACAGCAGCAGACTGGCAGGCCCTATTGAGCCGGGCAAGGGTAGCATGGGCACCACCACATGGAGGCTGCAAGCCTCCCCACGTCCCTGGGAATGTGTATCAAGTCACATTTAGGTCTCTGGAGAGGAGGTACCCGTGTCTTATATGGAGCCATGATTTGCGGACCCAGCTGTAGGAGCCGAGAAAAACAATTAAACTTCCCTGCTTCTCCACCTGGAGGCAAGATAATTCCAGGAAAGTCCTTCCTCCTGGGCAGAGGCTCCCTCTGCCTTGGCCTCTACCCTGAGGTTTCTCCATCTGGCTCCTCACCCCATCCTTGTCACCTTACTCCTTGGTCAGTAGTCCAAGCTTCCTGGCTTAGCTTTCCCTGCATTGAAATCCTGACTCTACCACTTAACATCTGGGAAGCCTTTTCTAGGCTTTTCTAGCCTCTTTCTTATTTCCCCACCATAATAAGAGGATTCGTTTATGTGTCCATCCATTTGTTTATGTGTCCATCCATCCTTCTGTCCATCTGTCTCTCCATCCATTTACATATTCCCTTGCATGAAGATTTATTCAGTGCCTATGGTGGGCCAAGTACTGAGTTCATCACTAAGGATGTAGAAGTGAATCAGGAAGACATGATCTCTGCCCTGAAGGAGCTTACAGTCTGTGGGGAAGACCACCTGCAAAGTGTTCCAGGGTGGAAGTGCAGACTATTCAGTCCAGCCCAGGCCTGATCTGGGGCCTCAGTATTTATTTCCTCAGTGACTATGCACCCAGGATCTGGCAGGCGTGGAGGACCAGCACAAATGCAGACAGGCCCTCCCTTCACTCTTCTCAATGCAGAGACAGACGCAGCACAGAGAGGGCTCAGCCTTCGCTGGATACTACAACCGTGAGCCAGCCTGGAAAGAGAAAGTTGTGAACTCTGCAGCTGAAAACAGGGGACCCAGATTCCCAGGGGCTCCAGGGAGGAGTCCCTGAGATGGGGGGGGGCCTTCACCAGTAAAGGTGAAAACCAATAGGCAGAGCCTGGGTAGCAGTGACTGGGCTGAGGCGAGAAGCAGCCTTCCCTGGTTAGGGTGTGGGAATGATGGAACAAGAGGCTCCCACAGAGGAGGTGAGAGATGGCAAGAGTGCCAGCCACTCAGGGCCTGGAGAGGTTGGCAGGTGCCCAGAGCACATGGAGGCTACTGTCAGCCCATGCTCTGCCATTCAGCAAGACCTTTATTTTCTCTCTTCTGGAAGAGCCTGGTCCAGGTGTAAGTCCAGTGAGCGGGTGGGGAGGACAGAGGCCTGCGTGATGCTGACTCAAGCTGTTCTCCACCCTGCAGCCCCTAATGCCCAGCCCACAGCCCCGAACTGCTCCTTAGGCCCTCCTTCTGCTCTGCTGGCTGCTGGAAATCAGTGTCTTAACTCAAGAGGGTACAGGCTCCAGGGCTTGGAGGAAGATAGAAAGTCAGAGGGAATGAGGAATAGGGTGGGTGAGTGGCGATCCATCAGGATTCTCAGTGTTTCTGGAGAAAAAAACCACCAGCTTGCTCTGTGAGTCTGGATCTCAGTTCCTTCATCTATAAAATGGTGGGGTTGGGCTGGTGGTAAGAGCTCTTCGGCATCTGCTCCTTCTGCTCCTGGGAAATGGTGGAGAGTGGGTCTGCAGAGAAAGGCTGGCTCCACTCTCTGTTAAGGGACCTAAATCAGCATTTTGTTGACATTTCCCAGGATGCCCTAGGCGCTGCTGACATTTCTAAGACTTGCTCCCTGAGGGGGCTGGAAGATACAGAGCGGACCCCATGGCCCCTGGTCCAGGCTCAGATGGGCTTAAGCCACAGCACCGCCCACCCCTCCTCCCCCCACCCCAAACCCTGTCTGAGACAAGTCTCACATTCCAAACAGCAGCAAGGTACCATTTTTCTGGGGTTGGTCCTGAGCGGGCATGGGGGTGGGGGGTGGGAACCGAGATCCCTCTTTCAAAATGCTGATTGATGGAGGAATGAGACAGCTCTGGGCCCAGAGCTTTCCTCACTAAGCCTTAATGTCTGCATCTGTAAAATGGAGCCCCTAGTCCCTGCCTCCTTCACAGAATAGTTGTGGGACTCCAAAGAGAAAAAGGAAATGTTTCCTAAACTGTGGGTTGTTGTGCAGTGTGAAGGGCTGTGATGAGGGAATTGAGCCCTAGGGTGGGCACGGGGGCAGGGGTGGGGTGGGGTGGGGGAATGGAGCTTGTAAGAGATTCCCTGGGTGCAGAGGCTGGAGGAACCCGGGGAGAGTCCAACAGTTTCACAGACTAGAGAGAGCTTCTTGGTGGGGAGAGGCTAGCAGAGGAGACCCAGGGAACCCTCTGTTGCCCTGGTTAATGCTAACAGATGGCTACAGAGCTGTAGACAGTGTCAGGACCAGCCCACATAAGGAGGAGACCCAAAGAATCTCTTGCTATTTTACTCTTTAGTCTCAGGATGGAGGAAGACCAGCTTGAGAGGCCAGATCACGGTGATTGTAAAGTGCCTAGAATTTGGAGTCATAAGAACTAATCCTGGCTCCACTGATCACTAGCTGTGTGGCCTTAGGCAAGTACTTTATCTCTCTGAGTGTCATTTTCAACTGTGAAATGGGGGGAAGGGTAGTAATAATGCATACCTTGCACGTTTGTTGGGAGGATCTAAAAAGCTAATATTAGCATGGGTTACCACAAAGCACACGCTGAGCTACCTAGCTGGCACTCTCATTAATGGCATGGAGGCAGGTTGGGTTCACCAAGAACCTTTCCACCTCTGGTCAGACTATTTCATAAAGGGGGAAACCCCCTTTCCACCACTTTTCATGCATTTAAATGTGTACCAAGCGCCTAATGTGCATCTGACTTGGTGTGGTGGGAGAAAGGTCAAAAACTTGACTCCTAGTCAGATTCCTAGACTGTTGATTGTGTGAACTTGAGTGACTTTCTTCCCCAATATGAGTCTCAGTTTTCTCATCTTTAAAAATCCATAATCAGGCAAAGATTATGGACCAGTATTAAAAAGCATTAGGAGAATAGTTGATGGGGAAATCGACATTTGTTTGGAGCCAGAGTAACCCACAAATGTTATTTTCTAGAATCAAGGTAGGGAGAAATCATAACTATCATCAGCTGGTGTCCATCTGAGTGTTTCTAATGGTGGAAGGATTAATATTATGTGTCTTCTGATGTGATACAAAGTGAAGTAAATGACATCACCTCACATGTGCACTAGGCAAAAACATTTATCTGGAGTTATTCTAGCCTTTAGATCTGATTTCTGGTTTATAGGAAGTAAGCCAGCACAAGGAAGTAACCAGACATCTGCAAGGGGGGATATTCTATAGGGAAACTGATCTGGATGTTTCATAGGTCAGTGGCAAAAAAAAAAAAAAAAAAAAAAGGCAGGGGGGAATGCATCATCTAAAGCAATTTAATGCACATAGTGATCAGATGCCATGTGTGGCCCTAAACTGGGTTCGGACAAACCAACTGTAAAGGATTTGAGGGGCCAGTTGGGGAGATTTGTATATAGGATATTAAGGGGTCAGGTGCAGGAAACAGATTCTCCGCAGAAGAGAATCCCTTCCAAGGCTCTATCTCTGGTTATAGCACCCCCAAAGCCTGGTAAGGATAGAGAGGAGAGAGAAATGTCTTAGTCCGTAGTAGGGGGCTGAGGCAGGGGCATGGGTATGTACTGGGGGGCCCTCCAGCAGAGGCAGAGGTGCAGTGCAGAAGAAGAGGGAGCCAGAAGAAGAAAGGTTTCTATGGACTTCAAGCCATTGAGGTGGTCTCCTGCAGCTGGAGAGGGAACCCTGTGTGCATGGACAGTGCTCCATTACCCCCAGCTCCGCCCCTCAGAGCCTGCTGGGCTCCTTGCTCATTAGGCTGACATCTCCTCCTCGATAAAAAATACATGAATAAATAAATAATAACAGCCATAACTGAGCAGGAAACCGCTTTCCACTCTTTTCTGTTTCCCCAGCTCATTCCTTCCAGGAGCGGTCCTGGGGGCTCCCAGGTTGGGTCCATCTGAAGTGCCCTCCCTCCTACTCCTAGTGCTACAGGCATCCCTCTTCTCAGGAGGGGACTGAGGGTGGCACTTTTAAGATGACTGAACAGGCCTTCTGTACCCGGATCTGCTCCTGGAGAGGCAGGGGATGAGAGAAATCTGGAGAGAGATCTCTCAGCTTTCAGGGTCAAGGCAGCAACAGCTGAGTCTTTAGGGACAGGGCCAACACACAGCTACCTCAAGTCAGGGAGGGGCAAGAAACAGAGGGTAAAAGAAGGAACTGGAAGGTAATTCAGCTGGGGAGTTTCATGGACAAACAGGAGCTGACATTTGTATAAGATGGGGGAGGGGCCTTGACCCACACCCAAATATCCAGAGGGAAGACTACCTTCCTTAGAAAAACAGTTCCTTCTCCTTCCTCTTTCTTTCTTTCTTTCTTTCTTTCTTTCTTTCTTTCTTTCTTTCTTTCTTTCTTTCTTTTTCTTTCTTTCTTCTTTCTTTCTTTTCTTTTCTTTTCTTTTTCTTCTTCTTCTTCTTTCTTTCTTCCCTTCCTTCCTTCCTTCCTTCCTTCCTTCCTTCCTTCCTTCCTTCCTTCCTTCCTTCCTTCCTTTCTTTCTTNCTTTTCTTTTCTTTTTCTTCTTCTTCTTCTTTCTTTCTTCTCTTCCTTCCTTCCTTCCTTCCTTCCTTCCTTCCTTCCTTCCTTCCTTCCTTCCTTCCTTTCTTTCTTTCTTTCTTTCTTTCTTTCTTTTTCTTTCTTTCTTTCTTTCTTTCTTTCTTATTTTGTTTATTTATTCGATAGAGAGAACACAAGCAGGGGGAGTTGCAGGCAGAGGGAGAGGGAGAAGCATGCTCCCTGCTCAGCAGGGAGCCCAATGTGGGGCTCCATCCCAGGCCCCCAAGATCATGACCTGAGCCGAAGGTAGACTGAGCCACCCAGGTGCCCCCAACAGTCACTTTTGTTTTTCTTCTGGCAGTCTCATGTTGATCCCTTTCTCTCTGTCCTGTGTCTCACGCTCTCTGTCTCTGATGTGTTTCTCCACTGCCTTCTCTTCCACTGTTAACTCCTTCCTTACCTGGGTCAGTATGCCTTGGAGATGTTACCCACTCCTCAGAGCTAAGGAGAAGCAAATCGGCCCCAGATCTGGTGGTTCAGGACCATGGAGAGCGTCCTTCATAGGCGGGGCCTTCTCCCAAAACAAGAATTTGGATTGCCAGTAGAGGGTAGGAGAGCTGGTGAGGTGGAGGTAAGGGAGAAATGGTGGGGAAAGGCAACAGACAAAAGTGAGGCTCGTTCCCAGTTTGGCTGTCCTAAGCTGGGTGACTCTGAACTGGGACATCGAAATTTTGCTACCCTAGATCAAAGACCCCTCACTACTACATCAAGAAGAATGGGAGGGGGAAGAGCAGCTGAGCTCTGGGGTGTGAGATTCTGGAGCACAGCTCTTTCTGGGAAGCTCTGGGAACCATTGTGTGTAGAGTGCAAAGCTAAGCAAATGAGCAGATTATGGTTTGGGGTATTTTTTTTCAATTTTTTAATTGTGGTAAAGTACTTATAAAATTTACTGTCTCAACCATTTGTAAGTATACAGTTCAGTGATATTAAATATATTCATGTTACCTATTTTTTTTTTCAAGAGAATGGAGTGACCCTTGGGCAGGCATTAGGTAGGCTGTGTAGGGTGTGTTATGTGTGCATAAGAGAAGCGGGAAGTTACAACCCTATAGATGAGTGGGTGCCCAAGGGAAGGGAAAGTAGGAGATAGGCACCAGGGTCCTCTTAGGTCTGTTCATTCTGGCAGCTGCAGGCTGGGAGTGAGGGGTCAGGCAGAGACTTCCCTGGCCCCAGATCAGGACTAATGGGGCCCAGGAGTCTCCTCTTCCCTCCAGCAGCTCCTTCTAGATGGAACCAGGAGCCAGATTTCTGAAGCAGTCCAGATGTTCAGGGGAGATGCAGGGAAGTGGAGCAGATGGGGCCTGGGATTCTGGAGGGGGCTGAGGGGAGGAGGACAGCAGCTGGAGGATGTGCTAGGGCACATGCTAGAGCTGAGGTTGGCTCCAACATGTGCCAGGGAATGTGCCACAGGGTGTGCCTAGAATATGGGACTGGTGCAGAATGCAAGCTAGGTCATGTGGCCCTTGAAGCCTTCCCTGTACCTGCTACTGAGATCTGTCCTGAGCTGCCTCCAGCTGTGCCCAGGCCTGAGGGGTATAACCTCTCTGCCACGTGCTATGCCAGGATACAGAAGTGAGGAAGACAGACCCTGCCCCTCCTCCCTGAGTCCAGAGGGGCCACTCCTTATGGACTCAGGGAGGAAGGCCTTAATACGAGGCCTGAGTGAGATGGCCCAGGCTGTCCATCACCTTCTACCCCATGAGCCCACAGCTCATCTTTCCACACAGAGCCTCAGTTCCTGGGCATGTCATTCCTGCTGGTCCCTGCAGTTTCTGTGCTTCTGGGAAAAGTATGGAGCAAGACAAAGAATCTAGAACTGGTGTTTGGTCCTGCCTGCCCTGATGACTTGAGGGCCCCATGGCTTTTACTACCCACTTTGTTGTATCTGGCTGTGGTCAACTCACCATCCTTACACTAGCCTGGGAGAATGGTCAAGAGCCCCATTTGTCAGATGAGCAAACTAAAGTGGAGAGAAGTGAAATCACTTGTTGGAGGCACACCTCTTCAACAGAGTCAGGATTTGAACCTAAGTTTGCATGACTTTTTTTTCTTCCTACAATTCCTCCTCTAGGCAACGGGGTGACATTGGCTGTGTATCAGTTGTGTGGCTCTGGACAAATAAGTACCTTTTTATTGCTGGACCTCCATTGCCCTATTTATAAAATGAAAATCTGTTCACAGACTGTGAACTGATGATACTCTAACTGCGGGCGAAGCAGTGACCAATTCCCCACATCTGCCACACCCTTGGGGCACCCCAGGATGTCAAGATGTTCAACAGGGGTGGGCTCCTCTGTTGGCTCTAGTGGTGGGTTTGGAGTGGAGTCTGGGGGAGGCCAGGCCCTGAGCCCAAACTCTGCCTGCTGGGGAGGGAGAGCAGAGGGAGGTCTGAGATAGAGAGTGGGGCTGGCTGGGCAGGCCAGAGCCAGGCAGGCAGAGCTAGGCAGGCAGAGCAGAATGAGGCTCAAAGCTCTTGGGCTTTACAAATGGATTTTGCTGAAATGGAAATTTCCACCCATCCCTGAAATGAGCCTGGCAGTGAGGCCAGGTCTGGTGAGGCTGCAGCAGCTGGGGATATGGACAGGGACAAAAGCCAAACTGTCAAAATCCCTCAGACCTCTCCACCCCTCCCCTTGCTACCCATATTCCTCTTCCTCCACTCCTCTCCCCTGCTAAGGTCCTCTGGATCCTCAAGAATCTTCAGAATCCTCACACCTTTTTGTACCTTTCTCACTTTCTCCCTCAACCACTTTGTGCCTCTTACACCCCTGCACACCTGACACTCCCCCCACCGCCCACTCGTCCTCGCACTGCACTGCCTTTTCACCCCCATACCCCTCACGCCTCCCCACCCTCCACCTCACACACCCACACACACCTGACACTCTCCCCACCTCCTGCTTTATCTTCATACTGTCCTTTCACCCCTCACCTCCTCTCCCTCCCTTACCTGGACCATAACACTCCCCCTTACTCTCTCTCCCACACCTGATACATCCCTCACCTCCTTTTGCACTCCTCACGCTTCACTCCTCCTGGGCTCCCCACCCACTCCTCACATACTTTTCCCTTCCCCTCCTCACTCCTTCCTCACATGGCTTTCTGGAACCTTCTCCTGCTCCTGACACTCCGTCAACTCCAAATTCACTCCTCTGACCCCTGCACAAGCCTCATCCCTCACCAGGTCCCTAACCCCTTTCTCACTTACTTATGTCCTCCCTCAATAACCATGAGGGCCAAATATCTCCTGGTGAAGAGCTGGGCATGACATTCAGACTCTTAACTCAGCCCTTGCTGGCTGGACAGGAAATGACCTGACTTCTCTGAGATTCTGTTTCCTCATCTGTAAAATGGGACTGACAGCTTCCCTTCACTCTTGGGTCTTCTGTGCGACTGAGCAGGCCAAAGCTTGCCAGGCCCTTGCCTCACACACACACACAATGTGCTCCAGGAAAGTGTCGATCTTGTTTACTGTCATTTTTGTAGTTAATTGATACTTTGTGCCGGGCCCTTTGCTGGACAGAGCTGGGTGGGAGTGTGTGGGTAGGTATGTGTGAGATCCGGACAGCTGATAAAAGTATCAAAGACTGTTCTGGGGAGAAAGGTCAAGGATGAGTCTGATAAAGCAGGCCCACGGGGCCTGAGCAATGCTGTAAGTGCTAATTAGACTACTAGGAACCGTGTGCAGCACCCAGTCTTAAAGAGGTGTCCACTAATGCCTGGCAGTGGGGCCGGACTCTCCTTCTGCACCTCCCAACTCCAGACTAACTGGACCTAAGACACTCCAACCTGGGCACCCTTTCCTCCCTAGGCCACTGTGATGGGGTGTAGAGGGTAGGGAGAGGGAGGGATGCTGCCTTCCCATCACCCAAGAAGCTCTCACAGGAGTTGGGAGGAAGAGGAAGGAGACTACCCGGGATGAGAGGGTCTCCGGAGGGTCTCCCTACAGGGTGGATGAGGAGAATGGGGAAAATGCCAGTGGAGGGGGCAGAATACAGGAGCCAAATGGAGGAGGCAGGACAGATGTGGATTCTTTTGGGGAACTTTTTGTTCTAAGTACTCAAGGCCTCAGTGGGGATGGGGGACTGACAAGGCCCCTCACAAAGTTGTGACACCAGAAGAGTTTGGGACCCCTATGACTGCAGGGAATGGGTGCCTCCTGCCCAGTGGAGAAGGCAAGGGACAAAGAGTTGGGGCAGCCGTTGAGTGAGGAAGTTCCTGAGGGCTGACTGAATGGGGACTTCAGGTCAGAGAGCCAGCCCCAGGACCCAAGGTGAACATGAGAGGGTGGCTGAGAGGGGAGTCTGGCCAGAGATGGGAGTCTGGAGGTAGGCAGGGGCATGTGTGGAGGGACTCGAGCCCCCTCCACCAGGGCAGGGTCTGGGGAGCACAGCCATATGCCCTCAATTACATGTTGACCAGCTACTCATTAGTAATTAAACAGGAGCTCTGAGCTGCTCCAGGCTTCCTCCTGCCCCAGTCCCAAGTGCTGGGCACCAGGCTCACAGCCTGGGCTGAGCAGAACCACTGAGGGGAGAGAAACAAGAATGGGGATGGAGGTAGAGGTGGTAAGTGAAGGGGGATACACAGTCTCTGTCCACTTCAGTGACAAGTGACCCTGGGTCTGGGGTCTGGGGGCAGGGCAAAGGCCAGGAACAAGGAGCCTGCACATGGGGAGAGGAGGAAGGGTGGAGAGTTGTCAAGGCCAGAGGAGGTGTGGAGAGGCCAGGGCAGGCTGCATGTCCAGGAAGGGCAACATGTGCCTGCACCACGGGGGACTGCCTGAAAGCAAGGCCACACAGGCTCTGCACTTGAGGGTTTGTTCCTCTGAAACTGGGTCTGTGTCTGTCAGGAACACCCAGTGCTGCAGGCGAAGGGAGGAAGCACGGTGGATTGAATTACCTTTCAAGTCTAAAGCCTGGATTCCTCTGGGCCTTGCAGGTGGGCATCTGCACACATTCCCGAGAGCATTGTGGGATCTTGGCTGTCACTAGGGATCCAGGAGGCTCACTCCAGCTCTAGTTTCTTTTCCACAGGCAAGGGAAAAGAGGCACCTATGACCCTGGGGGCAGGCAGAGTGAGGGAAAGGGGAGATATCTGACCCGGTCTCAGTCTGCAGCCCCTCAGACAGGACTGGAAAGATTTAGTTCGAACTTAGATTCTGCCGTGTTTTAGCCACATGTGACCTTGGCATGTGACTTAAGCTCCCTCCTTTCCTCACCTAAAAAGAGGATAATAATAATGATAACAGTGGCATAAGCCAGCCTATCTGCCAAGCACTGTGCTAAGCACTTTATCTCTTTATAGCCTCACACAGCCCTATAGGGTGGATACTGTGGATCCCTCCATTTTACAGATGAAGAAACAGGGGCTCCGAGAGGTTAAGTGATTTTCCTACAGTCACACAGCTGGTAAATGATAAGGTTAGGACTCTGTAGGATCTCAGAGCCTTATCTTGAATGATGTATGGTACCTACATCTCAGGGTTGCTGTAAGGAATAAATTAGATAATGTACGTAAAGAAGTATTTAGGGGCACCTGGGTGGCTTGGTAGGTTAAGTGTCTAACTCTTGGTTTCAGCTCAGGTCATGATCTTGGGGTCTTGGGATGAGGCTCCTTGCTCAGCGGGGAGTCTGCTTCTCCCTCTCCCTCTGCCCCTTTCCCCACTAGCTCATGCTCTCTCTTTCTCTCAAATAAACAAATAAAAGCTTTAAAAAAAAAAAAAGAAGTATTTAGCCCAGTGTCTGGCACACAGTGAGTGCTCAGGGAACAGTGCTAGGGTTGTTAGCATGTATTCCTTTGCACAGGTGTTCAGAGGTTTCCTTTTAGGCTGCTCAGGTGGCAGGGGGCTGCAGAGAGGACGGAGAAGCTGCTCATGGCATTGGGGGCTGGGAAGGCAGCTGTAGGGAGGCTGTGGTCCAGGGGGTAGGAGGGCGGAAGTAGGAAGTGAGGGCTGGGGTGCAGAAAGCTGGGGAGGGCGGGGCAAGCAGGAAGTGAGTGACTAGGTATTTACTTAAAGATTTTGCTCCGGTGATCGCTTCGCTGGCCAGACATCTGGTTTTCCTGGACGTCCCCAGGGAATATAAGTCAGACAGCATTACTCCAGCAGCCCCAGTGCCGTCCACCACAGGCTCGCTTACAGGGGCGGGCTCACAGGGCTCAGGACACTACCCTCCAGGATGAGGGCCAAGAGAGTAGCGGGTGGAAGTAGGAATCGCTTCTGCCTGCTGGTCACTCTCCTCTCACCTGCTCAGAGCTGGAAACAGTGGGGTTTGACTCCTCCACACAGTCTACCTCCCCATCCTGACCTTCCCTCGCACGTGTGGGGGTGTGAGGTTGTTAGGAGCTGAAGAGGGCACTCTTCTCCAAGCCTGTCCTCTCCTTAGTCACCTGGAGAGGAGATTATATGGAGGGAGGCCCACCAGGCAGCTGCCCGGGGCACCCATCTCTATGGGGCACTAAAGCTTCACGGGTCACCTGAGGAGTTGGAAAAAAAGAGTATTTACCAGGCTTGAGCCTCAGGGTGGGGGGTGGAGGGTGGCAGGAACACTTCCCTAAGCTGCTGGGCACAGAGGTGAGATGCCCACAGGGTGCTCAGGCTACAACAATTGATCATTCAACTCCTTTAGGAGGAGGGGAGTGCTGGAGAACCAGAGGATTTCGGTGTAGCTCAGTAGAACTGGCAAGGGTAGGACCAGAGCTGAGTTGTTTGGGCTGATGGAAGAGAGGCTGAGCCGGCAGCCTGCAGGCCCTGGCGGTAGTGGGGGCTTCCTACCTGCCCAGTCCCTACGCAGTCTCTCTCCCAAATAAACATTAAGCAAATATTGAAAGACTGTTGGTTAGAAGAGGCACCAAATTACTAGCATGCCCTTGGCTCTCTTACTCATTAGTCCAGTCCTGTTGCAAAAGTACCATAATGATGGCTTTAATGATTCCTTTCCTGTCTTGGGTTCTGACTGTGTGCTATTCAACTGTTTATTCATTCTTTCAGGCACTCATTCAATAGATATCTCTAAGCACCTACTGTGTGCCAGGCACTCTTCCAGGTATTAGGAATACACGGCAAACTGCTTCCTTTCTCCCACTGCTCCGCACCCCGTGTGTGATTGAATCAGCAGAGATCTAGAGTCTTTTGTGTGCCTAGATTGGATTGGGGTGTGGTGGGGTATCAGAAGAGGTTTCAGGCTTGGTCTCCATCCCAGGAAAAAACCATCTCCTTGGGCAACAGGGAACCGCAGTAGAAGTACTTTTTTATGCCTGTCCCCAGCCCAGCACCAGCTTTTCATGCCCTCAGGACCTGGTGTGTACTTACAAATTCATGCAGTGTTCAGGAAGATGTGTGTGTGTGTGTGTGTTTCTCCCAGAGCAGAGCTCCAGACTGGGCAGCTGGAGTGAGGAGAGGGGAGCCAGGGGGAACAACAGAGCATGCCAGGCTCCTCCCCCAACCCCTACTGTGGACCCCTCCAGGGCCTCTCTGCTGGTTGCCACTGCCTATAGGAAGGGAGCGCCCAAATGTGGGGTCAGCAGTGGTTTCTCTCAATCACCTCAGGAGAGGACCTGCAGGAAGACCAAGAGGCAGGAGGGCCCCTAGGGCTTGAAAGGCAACCTCCCTGAAAAATGCAAGACCGTCTTAGAGCACATGCTCCCCATGGCTGAGATTGCTCTGTTTAGCTGCCTGGGCTTCTGGGCATTATTCCAATATTGGAAGGTATGGAGGGGCCCCAGACCTGAGAACCCCGTCCCCTACACCTTACCTGACTTGGAGGAAGAGGAGACGGAAACCCCTGAAGTCAAGTGTTCTTCTCCTCTACACTGCAGCCCTGACCTAGACCCCTCTCTAAAGTCAGAGACCAGTGAGAATGTTCCTGGAGGCCTTGGGGAAAGCAGCAAATCCTCTCCACCTCAACCCCGGGTCCAGGCCCAGGGCTGCCATGGCAGAGGAAGGCCCAGGGAGGCAGAGGGTGTATGGGGGGAGAAACTGGGGACTAGGTCTCACGTGCCCAGAAGGGGGAAGCTATGTCTGCACAGGCGTCCCCCCAACACACTGTCTGACAGAACGAGCTGCGTCCTTGTGTCTCTATTTTTAGTCAGAACTGGAAGGAAAGGAAGTTCGGGGGCCAAGCCACCAGCCCCATCTCCTGCTGCCAGCACCCATACCACATGGTGTGGGGGGAAGGGGGATGGGAGGAGACCCACATCCTCAGGGAGGCAGGACAGTGCTCTCTGTCACCTGCCAGCACAGGTGCTGGGCCTGGTGGGTAAGGTGAGGGGACATACTCTGGATCGGGGCTGGGGAGGAAGTGCTGCTTCCCTTCCCTGCTTGAACACCACTGCTCTGCATTAGGTCTCCCTGGCATCATACACTCTCCTGAAAGAGGACTTAGGCAGGGCGATGCTTTCTTTCCTTGGCTCTTTGAGTGGAGACTCCCCCCCCCAACGCACCCACTTCCTCTTTCAAGATTTAAACATCTTGACTTCTGTTAGGTATTTGGGGGTCTACTTTTCCCCAGTGGGGGACTTGTATGAGGCATGAGCCCCTAGTCTCTCCCCGACCCACCCCAGCAGCAGATCTGGGGGCAAAGAGCAAGGAGTTTTCCAGGGTTCCCCCCTCCCCAGCAGGAGAAGGACTCCCCAGCTTAAACCCTGCAGCTGTTGCGGCCATTCCCTGGGAATGGCATTCGGGGAAAGGCAGTTCGGGGGGCAGTGGACTGCAATGGTGAGAGCTTGGACTCTGCTGTCAGACAGACCTGAGTTCAAGTCCTGACTCTTTCACCTATGAGCTGTGTGACATTGAGGAAGTGGCTAAACCTCTCTGGATGTCTGTTTTCTTGTCTGTAAAATAGGGATAATTATAGCACCTGCCCCATAGGATTGCTAAAGATTAAATGAGATAACATGAGAAAACACACACAGAAAGTACTTAACTATTAGTTAATAAAATGTTAAGAACAGAGCCAGTCCTGGGCCTGAACCCCACTGTATGGCCGCTCTCAGGCTCCTGTTGCAAATACTTCCTCTCAGATCTGACTGGCTTTGTTCACCCCATTACTGCCCCCCAAAGTCCCAAGCCTCTGACTCCCAGGCAAAAAGCAAATGTACAGCCCACCCTCTACCTGCAGAGCTGGAAAAACTGTTCCCTCCAGCCATGGCTGCAGTTCCAAGGGCTCCGCACCCCCATCATCCCAGCCTCACCCCCCGCATGCCAAGGCAGCGACACACCTGGAATCCTGGTGGAGGAATGGCCTGAGGCCCCTTGGCAGGGGTGGGACTGGGGAGAGGAGGTTGAAGGGCATCTCAGACAAGACTGTCCCAGGGAAGAGAGCAGAAAGGAAGCAGTGAAGACTATGCAAATACAGAGTGAGAGTTTCTGTGGGCGGTAAACACTTTGGAGGAATCTCTGGATGAGGTACACAGACAAGCAATCCATGAACCTTCTGAAAGTGTATTCCAACAGAGGATCCATAGCCTTCCACAGATTCTCCAGGGCATCTAGGACCCCAAATCGGCTAAGAACCACTGTGGACTCTGGTCCAGAAGTCAGGGGATCTATGCACTGAATCTCATCTGCCTCTCACTCCTCAGGCGACAGGCTTCCTCCTCAGGTTCCCCACCTGCTCCATGAGGAGGTTAGACTGACTGATGTCTGTGGTCCAGGTGGGTCATCCCAGGACTCTGTGAAGTCTGATGAGCAGTGACAGAGAGAATAACCAGAACTGAGGCTTGGGAAGCAGACCCCCAGGAAAAGTGAGAGGGGACTCTAACCTACCCCTTCCCAGAAGCTGACTTGGTCCATCAGCCAACATGTCAGCCAGCCAGCCGACAGAAACTGAGCTGCATCCCTCCACCAACCCGGGAGGCTGTTGCCATGGCAACTTCATATTTATCCACTTTAGCTCCTAATTAAGGGGAAAAGCATATAACATATTGGATGTCAAGGAGGCTTTGTGAGCCTCAATTTAGCAGCCATGGCTGGATGTCAACCTCAAGCGTGATTGCTGTTAATCACCTTCCAAATTACCTAGATGGGTCACAAAGGGAAAGGTCTCCAGCTATGGGGGGCAGCTGGGCCCAGGGGAGATGAGGTGTTGGAGAGGGCAGTGGGGGAGGGCATGTTCAGTATCATGACCTAAGGGGCTGCTGTGTAAATCTTGGCTCTTAGGGTGTGTGATGATAAGGTCTGTGGGGACGGTGGCTGGGTCTGTTCCCACTAACCCTGAGTCAGGGAGCTCTACCCTGGGGACTCACAAATCAAGGCTCTTGGACCAGAGAGAGGAACTGACCAATTGATGAACCAAGAAGCACATAAGGACCATCTGTTGGCCTCCGATGTCAGAGGAAGATCGACAGATGACCGGGGCTGGTGTGTGCAGGCTGCCCTAGTAGCTGGGTGGGTGGATGACTGCCCCTTGGCAGATGGAAAGTCTGATGGGTGTCCACTCAAGAGGAACTGACGGAGTGACTGGATTCACCAGCACCTCTGTGATCTCCCACAGGAATGCCTGGCCCCGCTACCCTGACTCAGGACCCAGGCATTCTGAGACACCAGCTTGAGCAAGCCCTGGTGGTGCTTCTTGTCTGCCATCTGAGCTGTGGCCGGAGCCACATTCCTGGGAGAAGCTTCAGCAGGTCCCTGGGGATGTGGGAGGCAGGGAGTGGAGATAACAGAGTAAGGGTGGGAGTGGGGCCACCCAGGGGAGGATGTCAGCAGAGTGGTTAAGAGCATGAGTTATGGGGTCAAGCAGACCTATGGTAGAGTTTCGGCTTGGCTATTTACACTTGTGTGACTTTGGTCACATCACCTAAGCTCTCTATGCTTTGCTTCGTCTCATCTCTCATATGGGGATGACGATAATTCATGCCTCGGAGGACTCTGTGAGCTTTGATGAGGTGATAAATGTAAGGAGCTTAGCATGTGCCTGGCACATAGTATGTGCTCACAGCTACGTAGGCATTACCAGCAAAAGTGACAGCCCTGGAAAGGAGGGTTAGGCACAGGGTGACTGAAGGCTGGGCCTAGAGGCGGGTAAAGGAGCATTTACCCTCTGTCCACTTTTGGTCAAGGCTCCAAGAAGAAGAACCCGCAGAAGGGAACCCTGATGAAGGCAGGGGACAGGCTGGGAGCTGAGTGAGGGTGTGAGGACAATTGGAACTTGCCGGGCCCATGTAGGATGTTTTTCAGTCTCAAGGGGGCAGTGGGAGAGGAGGTCCTCGTACTCACAGTCTCCATGTCACCTAAGGGCCAGAGAGGACTTTAGTGCAGCCTGAACCTGGGTGATCCTTAGACTAACTGGATGATTCTACAAGATCTATTGTCTGGGTTCACCCCACATCTCCTGAATGAGAATCTCAGGGGTGGAGCGTGGGAAACTTTTTTTTTTAAGATTTTATATATTTATTTGAGAGGGAAAGTGAGCGAGAGAGAGAGAGAGAAAGAGAGAGAGCATGAGTGGGGGGAGGGGAGAGGGAGACGCAGACTCCTCACTGAGGGGGGGGCTCAATCCCGGGAATCTGGGATCATGACCCAAACCAAAGGCAGATGCCTGACTGAGCCACCCAGGCGCCCCGGGAAACTGGTTTTAAGAAACTCCCAGGAACTGGGCACCTGGCTGGCTCAGTTGGTTGAGCATCCAACTCTTGATTTTAGCTCAGGTCATGATCTCAGGGTTGTGAGATCGAGCCCCCACATCAGGCTCTGCGCTCAGCCTGGAGTCTGCTTGTCCCTCTCCCTCTGCCCCTCCCCTACTGCTCACTCACTCTCTAAAATAAATAAATAAAATCTAAAACAATAAAAATAAAACCTTCCAGGAAGGACTGATAAACCAGAGGCCACTGTGGGTCGGAGCTGGCAAGAGCTGGAAGACGGGGTGGCCAAGCCCTCCTTACCTTTTAGCAGTATCAGGGTTCTGCTAAAAATTATATTCAAAAAGAAAGAATTCTGCAGCTAAAAAGTTTAGAAAACATGTATTATGGTAATAATAATAATTATAGCTAACATTTATTGATTGTTGACTGGGAGCCAGGCGCTACGATAAGGGCTTCATGTTGATTAACTCCTTTAATCTTCTCAACAGCTGTTGAGGTAGATCTTCCCATTTATACAGATCAGGAAACTGAGGTTCAGAGAGGTATGTCAAAGGTCACACAGTCTGTTAGTGGTGAATCCAGCATTTCAACCTGGATGGTCTGAATCCACGCCTGGGCCACCTTCCCATTCTACAGTTGAGGAAACGCAAGCACCAGAAAGGTGATGCAACTTTCCCAAGGCCCCGCAGCAAGTTGGAGGCAGAGGAGGGATTAGAACCCAGGAGCTCTTCTCTTCCTCCTGCTCTCCATCTCCACTCCTCAGACACATTTTGCAGAGAAAAGTTAAGGACAGGCTGTCCTGAGGAAAGGATCTCAACTCTGTTCCCTTCTAGAGGTGGAGTCCTGGAAGGAGCAGGTGGAGTGGACAGAGATGGGAAGGTTCCTGGCTCGGAGGAGAAGGAGAAACTTTGGGACATGGTGACCATGTCCGTGGCAGCCTTGCTGGTCTGGTAGGAGGAGTTGCTGTGCCCTGGTTTCCACAGATGTGGGCTGCAGCCGTCCCGCTGAATGGAAGGCTATTAAGGGAAAATGCTTTGCAAGGAGCTGAGCAGCTGGGAGCGGAGATCATCAGAGCCCTGAATGGGGGGCTTTGTCCCCTCACGGGACTGGCGGGCGCTTGCTCTCAGTGTCTGTGTCTGGGAGACTGGCTGGTCTAGAGGCCAAGGAAAGTCACCCCCAAGAAGGCTCCATTCCCTGCCCTGTCCTGTCCCAGGTCCTCTGCCCCAGTGCTGTCCCACATCCAGGGCGGCCAAGCAGTTAAGCACACGGGCCCTGGGGACTGACAGCAGGGCCACATTCTGTAGATGTGGAAACATGGGTGTGTTGCTGAAAATCCCAGTGTCCTCATTTGTAAAATGGATCTGATAAAGGTATCTCTTCATAATGTTGTTGGGAAAATTGAGCAAGAACACACCGTTGATGCTTGAGTTGTGCTGGCTCTGGTGCATATTCTCTCCAGCTGAGGTCTTCCTCCTCCTGGGTTCCGTCCATCTGCAGCCAGGGTGTGAACTCCTCTCCCAGGCCTCCCCCACCTCCCGAACCCTCAGCAGCCAGGCAGGGGCTCAGGATGGGTCTCCTGACCTGGATGGAGTCTGTAGGTGGAGGGAGGGAGAAGTGTCAGCTCAGGTCTGATCTCCAAAAGGAGAGCTTTGAGGACAGAATGCAAATTCCAGCCTGTGATACATTATTGCTTCGGGCCCCTCTACCACTCTGGATACTCCTGAAGCCCTACCTCTGCCTGTTCCGTCCTCCCCAGGCCTTCACCAGGTGTGTGTCCTCTGCCTGGAAAGCTCCTTCCCCAACTAACTCCTACCTGTCCTCCAGGCTGTAGCTTAGACAAGACTGCCTTCCCTTCCACTCAGGTGTCCTGTATGCCTCTCACTCTGGTGCTGACAAGCACCCAGTCCCCTATCGTCTCAGCCATGAGCTCTGTGAGGGTAGGGTCTCCCAACCTGTAGCATGGGGCCTGATCCAGAAGAGTCATCTGTAAATATTTGTTAAGAGGAAGGTGTGAATGAGTGAATGAATGCATGAATAACTGGATTGGCCCAGGCTGGGAGAGGGGGGCAGAATGTCTGGTGGGATGAAGAGAAAGAGGAGTGCGTGGCTTCAGACAGGACTGTAAACAATATCAAACATTCTCTCCCCAGGAGAAGGAGCCAAGCTGACTCCTCTCTTGGGACCCGGCCTTGAAGTTAGGCCACCAGTGTCTGCAGACTTATCATCATAGGTAGTGTTTACTAAGGACCTACCGTCAGCTACTATGTGCACCATTTTATACATACATTTATCGTGTGCTTCCTCATTTTTAAAGCAGCTCTGTGAGATAAGCACTGTAATTACCTTCATTTTACAAAACAGAAAACTGAGGTCCAGAGAAGTGAAGACAGCTTGCCCAGGGTCACACAGCTAACAAATGGTGGGGCTGGAAGTGCATTTAGCACCCAGGCATGGCTGTCTGATCCTAAAGCAGGAGCTCTTAACCACTAGGCTGGCTTGCCACCCCTGCTAGATGCAACGGAAGTCACCATCCCACTTCTCAGGAAGTGGAAGTTGCTGGGAAATGAAGCTGGAGAAAGTACAGACCAAACATTCAGTTAGTGTTTGGTGAGCAACCACAGAGCACGGGCCCGGCAGGAAATGCAGAGTTGGCGGCCAGCCTGACCAGCCAGCCTCCCATCTGAGCAGACAGACAGACAGACCCCAGGAAGAGGGACGGGAGATGATAGCTGGTCTGGGGGGGTGCCAGCCCATGTGGTGGCACCAGCTGCCATTCGTCACCAGTGGCTCGAGGGTGGACAGGGTGGGTCCTGGGAACAGGGCACAGGTACACGGAGCTGTGCTTGGAGGGGCTTTCTGGAAGGCTTTGCACATTGGAGGCTTAATCATTTGGCATTTGCTGAGCTCAGATGGTGGCTTCTTAGCACTCAAGCCACTGACAGGGATGACTTCTATGCCCATCCCCAGAGAGGACATTTTTTTCTGCTTCTGAGGGCTCAGCAGAGTGCTCTAACTTGCTCATCGTCTCCCAGTGGCTACAGGTTTCCAAGCTTTCACATGCCCTTCTCTCCTGCCAGATGGAAATGTCATCCTTTTAGCAGAGCGCAGGGCCCCTCATTCCATGGGAGACCCGGGGGGCTGTTCCCCCTGATTGTCCAGTGGGCTGGAAGCAGGCGGTCCATTAGGCTCAGCCTTCGGCCGTGTAGAAATTACCCAGTGAGGTGTGAGGAGTGGCGGTGGTGGGGCTGCTCTACAGAGTGCTAATTTCTCACCATTCCTCAGGAGAAGCATGGCTCCTCAGCTGGGGGCACGGTCACATCCCTGCACGTGTCCTGGTGTCATCAGGCTGGTTGCTGAGAGCTGAACACAGCATGGGGGCAGACTCCGGCACTCAGAGCTGGGACCCGGAGCCCTCTGAGAAATGGGAGGCACCACCCCACAGTTCCTTTGGCTTGGCGGCTTGGCTCAAGGTGGCAGTCCTCTAACCCACAAGCAGCCTTGTCGGGTGCCACAGGACCAAGCCAGGGGCCAGGTGTGGCGCCAGGGTGAGGGGCTGGCACCAGGTGTAACTAGGAGGTCAACTAGTGTTGGAGAAAGGGCTGGGTCAGATGAGAGGTAACTACTGGAAAAGCAGGCAGAGTGGGGCAGGGACCCCTGTCCCTGGAGGTGAAAATAGAATGAGGATGCATGGGGCAGGGGTGGGGTTGAGGGGGTTGGTAGTGGAGGTAGGCGGGGGAATGGAGTTGGAGATGGGATTGGTATTGTTATCACCGTTAAGGGAAGAATTCGGGGTGTACCTTGGCTTGATGTAGATGCCAGGGAACAGGATTGGTGGCCAAGTTGTAGTCAGGATGAGGGTTGGAGTGAGGGTTGGAGATGAGGTGAAGGTCAGTAGGTCTGCTGTTAGTGTGAGAGCTGACATCTGGCTCAGGATTAGATCGGGAAAGGGTGGGAACCAAGTTTTCTGTTCACTAGCCAACGTGTGCACTTCCTCAGTAGGTGGAAAACCCAAAGTGGGAAGACTGGGGCTGTCTTAGAACTTACCTGCCATTGACTACCCATCTCATCCACTTACCTCCACCTTCCCACCCTTACCCTCATCTCCTTAAATTCCCAGCTCTTGCTCTTGGGCAAAGGCAAGGCTGACACACTGTCTCCTCCCTGATCATAGCAGATGGGACTGAGGACTGCGCCGTGTCCTTTTGCAAGCAGCTGCTTTATTGCAGAGACCTCCGGCTTCGAGAACAGAGCTAGACCCAAGGCATTCTGGGTAGGGCTCCATCAGCTGGGTCCTCATCTTAGGGGTGAGTGGGGACATGGAGCGCCCCCTCCTACGCCTTCCTGGTCCTGGCCAGGGCCCCGACCTCTCTCTTCCTTTCTGCAGAGGCCCCAGCCCCTGCATGCCCCCTCTCGCTTCTCAGGGTGACAACCTGACATCCTCGGGCTCTGAGTGCCGGGGTCAGGCTTTTAAAGCTGTCATTGGGGAGACCATGACCCCTCTCCTACTCGTTCCCCTGCCCCAATGTCCCTTCATGCAGAAACAGGCATCAGGGCATGAAACAGAGGACGACTGTGGCACTGTGATGCCTTTTAAATGCAGGCAATTAGTGGCTAAATAAAATATAGAGCAAGCCTCTCCGCCTGCTTCTGGCAGGACCTACTGAAAGCTGCATGGCTTAGGGACCCCAGGAATGGACTGGGGGAACAGAAGACCATAGTCCCAGTCTTCTGCTCTGGAGCTTTTTGCTGGGACAAGGTTGCAGAGAAGAGGGGCTCGAAGACTCTTAATAGACTCTTCAGCCTCCTTAGAGGATTGGGGAGTGCAGGGAAGCTGTAGGGTTCTTGAGAAAGCCGAGGGAGAGGCCGACAGAACAGCAAGAAGCAGAGGTCAGTGGTCTTGGAGGTGACAAACTTGGATTTGCACCCTGGCTCTGCCACTTCCCAGCTGGATGACAAGGGCAGGCTGCTCACTCTTTCCAAGCCTCGGTTGCCTTGGCTGTAAAATGGGGATGATAATAGTCATACCAACCTCTCAGCAATGTTGCTAGATTTAAATGAGGTCATAAATGTTCCACACCCCCCAAAAAGAGGTTGCGGCCAGAAAGGGGTAGCGGTACTGCTGAGAGGTCCTGCATGGGTGGGAGCACAGGCCCTGGAAGGGAACTGGGAACCCAGGGAAGGCTAAGAAGATCCCACTCCTGGGCTCCTTCCTCACTGATGCCCCCCTCAAGTGTTCTGGAGAGAAACAGGTGATTAGACTCAGACCATTGGAGATGAAAGAGGAAGAACTTAGACCTAGTCACTGTGTAAGTGCCCCGTTTAATCCTCCTCTACTACTGCTGTCCTACTGGGATGTCATGTGTAGATACCCACCTGGGTGACCCACTTAATGTCCTGGAGCCTTAGTCTCCCCTGTAGTATGGCTTTAACAATAGCATTTTCCTTGACCCTAGCCTTTATAACAAATGCACTATCCTCACAGAATTCTGGCACCTTCTTTCCTTCACCCATTGGTCTCTCCCATACTGCTCCCATGCTGAGCAGAGCACTCACAGGGGTGCTTCTCAGGGGATGGGGCAGAGTCATGAAGCAGCTCAGCAGATGGCAGCTGGGCGGGGGGACAGAAGAGGCTGGGCCAGGGGCTGGGATGGCCAGTCACTTCACTCCTGCTCCCACGTGGACCCCCATCCTGAAGCTCCAGCTCAGTCCTTTTCTTTAAATAAAAGCAATGACGTCATCCTTGTTCTTAGCTGCAGAGCTAGAAGGAGGTGATCTGAGATGCTGCAGAGGAGAAGCAAGAGATGCTGGGGCTGGGGATGGGACAACCAAGGAGCAGATGAAGGACAGATACCAAGGACCCCCGGGAGCACCTGTATGTGTCTCCTGGGGTCCGCCCACATGTATGTGTTGGGAAAACTGCCAAGTCACAAAATGTTAGAGCAGAGATGAAACCACACGGTACTGCTAGAAAAGCAGAGGCTCATAGATTATGTGGTGGAGTCAGACAGATCTAGACAAGGCCCTTTACGTTTCTGAGGCTCAGTTTTCTCATCTGTAAAATGGGAGTACCACTGGGGTTGGCCTTGCAAGCATTTTGCATGAAAGGATTAGAAGGGATAATTGATGTAAATATCTGGCATATAGTAGGTGCTCAAATAAATGGTGGCTATCATGAATGTGATTGAGCGGAAGCAATGCTGTCAGCAAATGACCATTGGGCTAGCATTAGGAGGCCTCCCTTGGGATCAGCCCAACTTTTCCCACCAGAGCTCCTGGGTCTGGGCTCTGCCAGGTGAGGGGCTTCATGGTCCTCATTTTATCTTCGGACTCACCTGCCAGCAGCTTTCCTCCAGTCCGGGGGGGCCTGGGAAGCACTTCTGCTCCTCCTCTCCAGCTATAGCCCTAGATCCTTCTGTGGAAGTCGTGGGTTCTGTTTTCCCTCAACATCTCTGAGGCCTTGCCTTGGGGTTTGCTTGGGCTCCTGGCCGCATCTGAGCTCTCACTCCTGGGTGACATTTCCTGTTCCCTCTTGGGGTCCCTTCTCTTCCCCACCCCCACTTGCAGTGCCTCCCTGTCCTTTTGCTCATCTGCTCCCTTCTCTCTGCATTCCCTCCTCAGGCCTTCTCTATTTCTCTTCTTGTTTCAATCTCTTGGATGTCTGTCTCTATTCAGTCTCTGGGCCTGCCTTTTCCCTGTTTTCCTCCTCTGTCCCTGTCTCTGATATGAACTCTCTTGCTGCCTCTCTCTGCCAATCTCAATGTCTTTCTCCATCTCATCTTTTTTCTTCTCCCTAACCAGTGAGTCCCAGCCTTGAACAAAGGCCCAAGGGTCCAGGTCAGGCCAGTTATCCAGAAGGGAAGGGCCCCCCCAGCCCTCTTCCCCAGCCCGTGTGGAGTGCAGTCCTGGCTCTCTCTGCTTCCTGAGCACGGGTGTGTGTGGGCCGAGGGCAGAAGGCCCATCTTGCCTGTCATCTGGAGAGACGTGTGTGCAAATGTTAGCTCTATGGCTCTGATTCAGCTCCCGGGCGGCTGGCTGCAGAACACGATGACGGAAGGGGGTGATGGGGACCCGAAAAAGGGAGCTGAGCTGGAGATGGAGTCCTGGGACTTTCATATAGGACCTGGGTGGGATAATGGAGGGGGGTGGGGGTCCCCGGATGCAAGGATGTGGACTAGATGGGGTGAAAGGGAAGAGGTTCCAGTGAAGGGCAGGGATAGGAGAAGAGGGTATTGAGGGGATGAAGGAAACTCTGGATGGGGTGGAGGGGATCTGGGGTAGAGTTAGAGGACATTGGCTAAGGACTTGGGGATGGTAAATGTGGGTAAAGGGGCTATGGGATGGATCAGGAACCGGATGCCGTGAAAGGCCATGGGATGGGGCTACCTGGGGCATCCCCTTGCCTGCCCCTCACCTTGGCACCCCCTGCCAGACCTCTCTGCCCCTATTGCTCCTTTGTAGTTTCCAGCCCTCAGCTCTCAGTCTCTAGGCTTGCCCATCTCTCCTCTCCCCAAAGCAGTTTTGAGCTGCTAATGGCCTTTTCCGTATAGATCCTCTGAACACTTTGGTCTCTTCCTGAGGCTGGACAAACTGTATTTCAAGGCTGACCCTGCAGAGACCTGTCTGTCTGCCTGTCAGTCTGGTCCAGAAAGAAGAGCTCCCATCCCCCCTTGCCCAGTTCTGGTAGAATCACCAAATGGCCTGAGGAGTCCATGGCGGTTCCTGAGCCTGGGGTCTGCGAGCTGTGGGTTCTGCTTGTGAGGCTGAGCAGGGATGGAGTCGCCAGCACAACAGAGGCCGTGCGAGGTGCCCAACGCCTGTGTGTGTCCAGGCCACAGAAAGCACATGCAGTCCACTTGGGGCCAAACTCACTGGCCACTTCTCTTCCCCAGGGCCTTCGTCCCATGTCTGTAGCCGCAGGGGCCTGGAGGGGGCCACTAAAGGATATGGAGACAGGAGGTCAATTTCAAAATATAGCATGATAGTAATATTGGCAAAAGCTGTCTCTTACTGGGTGCTTACTCCGTGTTGGCCTATGGGGAAGCTCTGTAAGTGTTTAATTCAAAGAAAATCTTCACAACTATCTAGGAGGTGAACATTATTTTTATCCCCACTCCCCAGAGAAAGAAACTGAGGCTCAGCTATGTTAAGTCACCTGCCTGTATTCACACCGAGGCCATGTGCTTCCACAGCTTGCGCTTTGAACCCCTGCAGACCGCCCCCCCCAGACAGCTCCTGCTGTGGGACCCTGGGAGATGGAAGGGATGGAGCTGGGTGCTCCTGGCTCTCCCCCCAAGGCCTGGGACAGACTTCCAGAGAGCAAGAAGCACTTCCAGTCCCACATGGACCTAAGGATGCCCCTGCCTCCACCAACACCCTCCGAGAAAGCCGTTAATTGGTTACGCTTGTAGCCAATGGGGGGGTGACCTAAATTTAGGCTACCTTCCTGGGCTGTGGATGGGAACATGGTGGGGGGGCCAGTGAGGGGCTGGCCAGGGTCCACTTGTGTCTCATCGGCCCTGTCCTACAAGCAGCAGGACCCCCCTGGCAGGCTGTGGAGGTGCACAAAGACCACCCCGCCCCGTCTCTGTGTGGGTGCACTGGGCTGCTGTGTTCCTGTGGCGCCGGTGGGTGCGTGACGATGGCAGCTCCCACCCGGCAGAGCGGCAGAGCCGTGAACAGAAGGGGCGAGCTGCCGGCAGCTTTAAATAGCTCCTCGCTGTATCTCACTTGCTGAAGCCCCACCCCCCCCAAGTCTGGCTGCCCTAGGGAGGGACTGCATGAGCCCCAGAAATGAGGCCAAGACAGAGGGGCTCAGCCCCCCCCGCCAAATCAGAAACACCCTCTCATCACGGAAATGCCTGCCAAACACCACCTGTTCATCACTATGCCTAAGAGGCACAGCCCACTTTTTGTCTTGGGGGTCCAGGAAATCTCCTAAGGGACTGTGTACTGTCAGGGGACAGGCTCTGTCTGGGCCTGTATCTTGGCTGCAGGGACACAGCAGGCAGATTTTCATTCAGGCCCTCCCTTAAGGCGGCCCGGGGGGGCGGGGTGGGGGGCTGTGTGCATTGGTCCCACCCCTGTGACTCTAAGAAGCAGCTTGCCACCCCCTGCTCTTGAGAGAAGTCAGTGTTGACCTCCTTGCTCATCAGCTCACCTCCTCATTTTAACCTACACCTGTCTACACTCTACACACAGACCTTGAAGATCTGACCCTGCAGCCATCTCCCTCATCGCTCAATCCCCCCCCACACCCGTCACTTCAGCCATCGGACCTTCCTTCTGCTGCCCAAACATGCCCAGCTCATTCCTACCTCAGGACCTTTGTAGCTGCTGTTCCCTTCCCCCTGGGAGTGCTGTTGTGTGAGAAATGCTCCTCTTCGGTTACATGTGAGTGATTGGCTGATGAACCCCTGTCTAGCCCACCAAACAATGAGCTCCAGAAGACAGGGACTATGTATTCTTTCTACTTATTATTGATCCCTAGGGCCCCACACAGTGCCTATGACAGAGAAAGGTCTCAGTAAGTATTTGTAGATAGAGAACCTGACCAAGCCCTCAATGTAGGCAAACAGCCTCGTGGGCCAGGAAAAAAAGCACTGGACATAGAGTCTGCAGCTCGGGCCTCAAGCCCCTGCTCAGCCACTGCCTGTGCGGGCACAACCTCGGAGCACTTTCTCCCTTCTGGGCCTCAGTCTGCTTGAGTGCATGGAAGAAAGTGGCTCTGAGCCTGAATGGTGGCCTCTTCTCCTGCAGCCTCAGAGCCAGAATGGAGCAGAATGCTTGCAGGTCCCTAGGGAAACCCCCTATAAATCTGCCTCCCCACAGGGGCCTGGAGGAGGGCGGTGGCAGAGACTTGGCCCAGAGCTTGTAAGAGGCAGCACATGACTCAGCCCTGGGAAGGAAGCATCCATCACCCTGGGCAGGCAGCAAGGGAAGAGAAGCAGGGGAGGGACAGCGTGGGAGTGAGGGAGTGAGGGAAGGAGGAGGCGCGGCTCTCGGCCCCTCTGCTCCTGCTACCACTTCTCAGGCCTGGGACCCATTAGCAGACATGGGAGACTCTAAGCACAGGGAGGGGGAAACCTGAGAAGAAAGCAGAGTGGGATGAGGGGTGGGGGGTCAAATTCTATGAAACCATGCAGGATATAGAAGATGTGGCCCTGAACTACTTGTAAATCCTGAGGCTAATTACACAAATTCCTCCCCCACATCCACTTATCTGGCTTCTTCTCAGCTCAAATGTCATTTCAACAGAGAGGCCTTCCCAGATCAGCCGTCTGTCCCCCACCCTTCCATCACCTCTTTATTGTCCTCAGAGCTCCACGACTCTTTGGAATCACTGTAATGATTTGTCTCCTGCCTTATGGTCATCTCCCCACAGCCTCCTGGGATGTGGGCTCCTTGAGGACAGCAGCCTGCCTATCTTGCGCACTGTTTTCCCACTAAGGCCTAGAACAGCGCCTGGCACAGAGCTACCGCTTATGATGTGCTGGGAAATGTTTTAAAGATTTTATTATTTTTTATTTGACAGTGAGAGAACACAAGCAGGGGGAATGGCAGAGGGAGAGGAAGGGGGAGAAGCAGGCTCCCTGCTGAGTAAGGAGCCCGGGGCTTCATCCCAGGACCCTGGGATCATGACCTGAGTGGAAGGCAGACACTTAACCGACTGAGCCACCCAGGTGCCCCAGCTGGAAACCATTTTAGATGACTTATATTATTCCATCATATCCTGATCTTTGAAAGAGGCAATAAAATTATTTCTCATTTTTCAGATGGAAACACTAAAGACAGAAAGATAAGTGACTTGTTCAAAGGCCACACAGCTAGAAAGTGGTAGAGCCCCTATTTGGACCCAAGTCTGTTTGACCACAAAGCTCAGAATATTTCGAATGTGGGAGAAAAAGGGCTGTTGGAAACAGTGGGGCCGGGGGGTGGGGGAGGAGTGTTAACCCAAACCTCCCAAGTTACTGATAAAGAAATGTTAGCCCAGAACAAGGAGATCCCTTATGAAGTTAGAGTTACTTAATTTAGGATTTCTAAAGGGAAGTCCTGCTTGACACAGCTGCTGTCCAACTTCGGGAATTTGTTACCCTCAAGGGGTCTTCGCAAGCTGAAAATAGAAAGGAGTTCAGAAAGGGTTGCATGGAATTAATGGATGACGGGTCCCCAGTGGTAATTAAAGGAAGTGAGAGATGCTGGGGTTCGGGCTTAGACATTTGAGGTCAGCATCACTGCTGGGGACTGCCATAGTCTCCACCAAATGGGTCCCGGGTGCCCCAGCAGAGAGAGCGGCAGGCGGGGAAGCGCGGGGAACATACATGATCTCAACTTCCCAACTTCCTCTGGCAGGATTTGGCCTATTCCTCCCCCTGCCCCCTTCTTTCTACCTCCCCCACCCCATATCCCCAGGCCCAGCTGGGCTGTTAGGGGCTGGGTGTCTTGGCTTGCTGACTCACTCACCTGCCCAAGATGGGCAATTTGCATATGTTCTGGTTTTCTGAGTGTTTTCTTTGTTACCTTTTTTTTTTTTTAAAGAAAAAGCTATTTTTGCGAGGTCTTCATTACTCCCTATTCATACTCCTTCCATTTGTTTGCCTTGTTAAATACAAAACTCAACAAGCAGCTTACTTTTTCATTTGTTTCAGATTCTTAATGGATCTCATGCCCACATCCCTTTCTTCAGGTTAGCCTAGGGTGGGAGAGGCCCCCATGCCCCCCTCCTCCCTGAGCACTGGGCATCCCCAGTCCTTAGTGACTTTCCTCCATCCTGCCCCCATAGATGCCTATGGGATCACCGCTCTCATTATCCTGCTGCCAGGACCTCCCCACATCTCCTTCCCTTCTCTCCTCCACCCGGAGTGTCTCCCTTCTCTTCTCTTGCCCCTCCCCCTCCCCCTCTACCTTCCTCCCTTACTCCTCTCAGTCTTCCCACCCTCCTGTGGTTTCCTACTCTCTGCTTCCCCTATTTCTTCCTTATGCCCTGTCCTTCCCCACCCCTATCTTTACCCTCCCCTTCCCATCCCTTCCCTCTCCTCCCCCTGCAATGCCCTCACGCCCCAGAGCTACCCTAAGAACTTCCAGGGCTCACCCCACCCCACCTCCCACTCTCCCTTTTTGAAACATAAAATATTTGGGCCGAGCTCCAAATTGTGCTGCATCACTGGCTGCTCCTGCAGGTGGGTACTGCCTCTCTTGGCTCTCAGATGATAATTCATTTCCCCCCAGCCCTGCATAGCCCTCCTTAAACTGCTTAATCCCTGAAAATTCACTTCCTTGAAGCCCAACAGCAATGGCTCCTGGAGGGGTGGAGTGGGGAAAGGTCCCTAGGACTCCAAGTCCCCAGAGTAGTGGAGCCAGGATTGGGTCCTTCTTTCAGCCACTTTGAGGTATCAGGACTGAGGCCAGCAACTCTCAGCAGGTCCCACTCCCAACCTACTTTACAGAGGCTGTGGCAGGGACAGTGGGCCTCACTTAGCCCCCTCAGCTTCCCCAGGCAGGGGGTCCTGTGGCCACCCAGGAAGTGAGCAGCCCTGGGGTTCCTTGGGTGGCATAGGCATCGGGTTTCTCCCTGGGCCTTTTCTTTCCTGGCCTCTGGCGGGGACAGCAGTTGAAATGCTCACACAGACACGTTACACGTATGTACATGTGGCCCCCACAGCCCACGCGCCCATTCACAGGTCTCTACACTCTCTACACATTAGAGCAGGGCATCTCACACTTGGGTGCTCCAGAGCCATCCAAAAAGCTCATTAGAGCCCCAGGCTCCACATCTGGAGCCATTTCTGATTCAGTAGGTCTGAGGTGGGGCTTAAGAAGGCGCACTTTAAGCTGCTGCCACTGCTGGTCTGCGTAGCACTCTTTGAGAACCAGTGCTCTAGGGATGTCCACACGCGCACACACAAGAGGGCACACATTCACGCCCAGAAGCTTGTGCCAAACAGCAAGGGCGAGGCAGCTGGGAGAACTGGAAGCTAGGAGCTGAGCCCGGGGATCACTTGGCCCAAGAACACCGATTCCCAGGGTCACTCTCTCTCACTGTCTCTTGGCTCTTGCTCTTTCTCCATCAGTCTCTGCATTCCTGCATATCTCTCCCCCAGTCCCCCCACTCTCCGTCCCTGCAGCATCCTAGCCCCAGCTAGGCCCTGCAGGCTCCACGCGGCTGCCCAGCAACTCTGCACACATGAGCTCATCCATCTCCATCACCCTACGAGTGAGTGGCAGGCAGGTGAGAGAAGATTACAGAAGAACAGGCTCAGCTCCCCACTCACAGGGAGCTCACTCACAGGAAGCTCGCTCACCGTGAGAACGCAGCCAATTATTCCCCCCCCCCGCCCCGTTCTGGGGAGTAATCATTAATGCCACCGGAAATTCTAAACAAGCGATTAAATCATTACTGCGGAAGGCACAGTGAGCTTGTGCCACCATTAGGCGTCCCTGGTACTGTTGGTCTGGGGAAGACTTACCTGGAAGGGGGGGAAGATAGGGAGAGATAGGAATTTTCTCACCCCTGCAGCCAGTCTGGCAGGGGCCAGCCCCAAAACCATTGTCCTCACTCTGGGCTGCACACCCAACTACTAGCCCCCGAACTCAGACCCCGCCAATGATGGAGGCTCTCTTCCAGGAGGCTGATGAATCTATTCATTTAAGGACAAATATTTACTGAGCACCTACTATGTTCCAGGCAGTATTCTAGGACCTTCGGAGATACTGGTAAATAAGACAGATGAGGTCCCTGTCCTCATGGAGTTCATAGTCTAGTGGGGAAGGCACACATTCAAAAAATGAATAAATTACTAAGAAAATAATCCCAAATTGTGGCAAGTGCTGAGTAGCAAATAAACAGGATGGTGGGCGTTTGAGTGGAGTATCTACTTGGAGGACCTCACAGGCCACCCACACTCTGACAGGATTGGCCTGCAGTCTGTGCCCATCTCTTGGGCCTGCAGATCATGTTTTGTATGAACATCTGCGACATCTGAGCAGCCCTCTTCCTACTCTGAGTCCCCACCATGCTATCTTTGGAAAGAACACAAGTATCTTATAACAGCTACTGTTTTTGAGCACTTACTATGTGCCAGGCATTGCACGAAGCAACTGATGGTCATTACATCATTTCACCTGCAGAACAGTGACAATGTTGTGAAGTGGGTGTTTTTAATCCCCATTTGACAGACAAAGAAAGGGAGACCTGGCAGGTTTGAGCCACTTAGCAAAGACACACAGGAGGTAACTAGGAGGTTGAACTGAGGTCTGTCTGAGTCCCGAGCAGAGGCATTTAACCCCCGCTGCATCCTACCTCCCAGGAGAAACATGAGAGGTCAGTGTGGGCTTTGCAGGATCGATTTCAGGCCTGAGAGACCTCGAAGCCTGGGGTCCCTGTGGACACAGGGCTATGCTGGGCTGGCTACTGGTTACTAAATTATAAGATGAAGGGGCTCACCTTCCACATCTCCAAAATGCAGCCCAGAGGCAGGAAGCAGTGACGGCCAGCTATAGGGTCTCACTAGCCCAGGGACTTTAGGACAGTCCCCTTTGGCTTCCCAGCCGTGGGTCTCTATCATGGAGAGACCATGGATCCTACCTCCTGGCTGCCCCCAGACTCCTGCAGTCTTGGGGGAGGGAGGCCCTTTCTTCAGGACCACCAACCTCCTGCACCTGTGGCCAGGCCACACTCCCCAGGGCTGGTGGGGCAGCCAGAGGCAGACAGGACCAGAACCTGGGTCTGTGGTGACTAATCGGCTGGTGCTTGGGAGGCCCTGGTGAATTATTCACACAGATTCTGTGAATTATTCAAGTTGTTATTATTTATTTTTTAGATGAGCCTGCGGCAGAGCCTCCAGGCCCATGTTCAAAGGATGACATAACTCCTGACTCTTGATCGCCTGTGTCTGTGGAGAATGAGTCAGGCTTCTCTCCAGCCTCACCCAGGAGTGCCAAAGAGCAGGCTGAGGGCAGGGAGCTGCTGCCTTCAGGGCAGACTCCTGCAGAGCCCCAATCCTAACCCCAATTATAGAATTAATAGTTACCGCTTCCTGGGTTTCACTATGCTCCGGGACTGTGCTTTCCACGTTCAGGCTCAAGTGAACAGCACAACCATCCTAGGGAGACTATTATAACCCCATTTTAGAGATGATGGAACTGAACGTCAGCGATGTGAGGTCCCTTGTCCGAGGTCACTAGTAGTAATTGGGATTCTAGCCCAGGGCGTGGACTCTAAACCCAGGGGCTGCCATGGTACCTATATGCCAGTGGGTGTTGTGCCTGCCCCGGTCCCAACCAAACCCCTGTGCTGTCCTAACTGCACCCCCACTGCCACCCCAGGCTTCAAACCTCGCTGAGGGCAGGCCACGCCCCCTGCCTCCAATGCTTTCCAAGGAGCCTTCCGCATCTCCATGGCAACAGGATCCTGAGCAGCCAGAGCTGAGTACCTGTGAGGAGCGGAGGTGGCCTTTGCCTGCGGAGCCCCCCAGGTTTACCAGGCTCTGAGCAAGTGTGACTCAGGGTCCCCCAGCCACCCCCCAGTTTCATCACACGCCCCCTCCAGCTCCAGACATCGAGCACTCCTCCCTCACAGAGCTCTCACAGCAAAAGCGACCCAGCCTCCCTGCCTCCTTCAGCTAACTCTCCTGCTGCCTTACCTCCATCCCTCGAGCTGCAGCCTCAGTCCTTGTCCCTGAGGAATCTCCTTTCCCCTCCTCCCATAGCTGCCATCCGGGGGAGACACAGCAGGCACAGCAGACATGTGGACTCAGCCCTGGGGACATCCTGAGGGCTCCTTGTCAAGGTGACCAGAGTCTCAAGGAGACATCCACCTGTCCTGGAGGGACATCTTTATCTTCCTACCACCTCATTCATTCATTCATTCATTCACTCATTCATTCCATAAATACTTATTGGATGTCCAGTATGTGGCAACTACAGTTCTGGGTGCTCAGGAAGTGGCCAAGAGCAGCAGGGCCTCCGGGTAGGGGCCTTTCCCCTCCTGGTGTAGCCTGGGCCCCTCTCCCAGGACCTGCCTCTCCTGATGTGAAAGAAACAAAACCACAGGCAGCCTGGATTGCAGCCTGGCTCTACTAGACCCTGGCCCTCTGGGTGACATTGGGCCAGCAGCTCCCCGCCTCTGCCTCCCCCCCACTTTTTTTAAAAAAGATTTTATTTATTTGAGAGAGAGAACACATGAGGGGAGCATGGGGTGGGTGCGGTGCAGAGGGAGAAGCAGACTCCCCGCTGAGCAGGGAGCCCGACCCGATCCCCAGACCCTGGGATCATCATGACCTGAGCCGAAGGCAGACAATTAACCAACTGAGCCACCCAAGCACCCTGCCTTTCCCCTTTTTAAAAGAAGGGAGTGGGACCAGAATCTGCTTTCTAAGGCCTCGCCAGCCCTTCTTTTCTCAGGTGTCAGTAACTCAATAACAAAGACAACATCATCATTTCTATCCCACAGCTGTGAAAGTCAGAGCTCTGGGCCTGCTTCATCTCAGGTGGACTTAATAGTTGTTCTCTTCCTGGCTCTGTGCGTTTTAAAGGGGAGTCTTGGGATGGCTCTGCTGATTTCCATTGCCAGAGAGCCTTGGGAGCTGGGGAGGAAAGGAAACAAATGATTGTAGAATGCCTGTGCTTTCCTTGCAAATGTTCCACAGGAATCTGTGTGGAGGTGGATGTGATTATCCCCATTTTACAGACCACGACACTAGGACCCAGGCCACACAGCCGGTAAGTAGCAGGGCCACGATGTGAACTCTGGTCCACTCAGGGCCCTGCTCCTGCTGCCACACTGGTTGTATCTCTAGCTTCAGCCAGGCCCTGGGGCCGGAGTGCAGCTTCCTCTCCCAGAGCCTGTGCTGGAGCTGGGGAGGAAGACCTTTGCACTGGGACTACCCCTAAGGGGTTGGGGGTTGCCGATTTCCACCTTCTCCACCGGAGGGGAGACCCTTGGGCCCAGCTATGCTGAGTCATTCAGGGACCAGGAAATCCAGGTTCATATTTACCCCAAGGCAGCCGCCTCGGCAGGTTTGTGGCTGTACCTCCCCAGTTTGGGGCTGTTTTATCTCAAAGCACCTGCCTGGGAGGCAGGTGAAAAGGGGCCACAGAGCTGGGGGCCATCCTGTGTCCTTGGGCACCCACACCTGTAGCCCAGTTCATAATCTCATGGCGGCAGGGGGCACTCTCTCCACTTCAGCCAGCCTGGACCTTTAACCCTGGGTCCTCTGACTACCAGCGTCGGAATCCAGGGCTTGTTAACACTGCCAAGCTGTACATTGCTACAGACCTCCAGAACTGGGGGGGGGAATGCGTTCCCCCCGCCCCCCTGGGAAGGAATGTGTGTGGCACAGGTCATCTCCAAGCTTCTCCCTCCAGTTCAGAAGTGCTGGGCGGAGCCTCAAAGCCTGGGCTCTGGAACAAACCTGAGTTTGAATGCTGGGGCTGACAGTGAGGCAGCCTTGGGCACCTACTTCATCTCTCTGACCTCTGTTTACCCGTTTGCAAACTAGGGATGATACAGGGGGTTGTGAGGATTACACCAGATGACTTAGAGTGTTCTCTAAGTGGAAAGGCCACTCAGGATGAATGTGAATGTCGCACCCTCCCCTCCCCCTCCTCTCTGAGCTGAGGCTGGGCCTGGGGCTGCGGCTCTGGGAGGACCGAACTAGTCCAGCAGGTTCTCGGGGCCTCACAGCTGGAGTGTATCTGATGGCAGTTTCTAAATAGAACTCACCTTCAAACCCCAGTCACCTGTCCCTGTTGACCCCTTAAGGCTTCAGGAGGAAGCCATCTTTCGCAGTGAAGTGGTGGGGCCCCTGCTGGAGCCCCTGAGGTCACAGTCAGAAATGCTTGGTGGTTTCAGGGGCAGAAGATTCGGGGTGGTGACCTGGGGCCTCGGAGTGACTGCCGTCCACCCTGGGGAGCTCCCTTCAGGGAGAACCTGCTTCTTGGAAGTTCGCAACTCCTCACGCCCCTCACCCATCCCTGGCTGAGGCCAGGCAGTGCTACAGTTCTGTCTACGGATAACAGACCCCTGGCTTAGTCTTTAGCCTAAAGCCATGGAGCTGGTAAGTGGAGGAGCTGGGATGTGAACCCAGAGCTGCATGATGCCCAAGTCTGTTTATGCCCCGAATGTGATACCACTTCCCTCAATCATCATCATCATCATGGTTTCCTGAGCGCTGGGTGAGGGCTGGGGTCTGAACTAAGCCCTCTACAGGCTTTTTCCTCACTTAACTTTCCCAATAGCCCTCTGAGATAGATTCTGTTAGTGTTCTTATCTTACAGAGAAGGAAACTGCCACTCAGAAAGTCTAAGGCTCTCAGTTACCGAGCTTGGCTCTTTGCCTGTTGTATCTGGGGTCCTGGGAAAGCACCCCTCCCTACTTAATCTTCCACGATTGTTCTTCACCTCCAAGGCACCCCCGCCTCACTACCCGCCTGTGTCTCTACCCTTCCTTCTATTTGAGGGACTCCTGACCCAACCCGTGTCCACATCCTGGCCCTTCTGACCCTGAGCGCAGAGTGTAGAGGTGTGCCCCCACCCCCAATTCCAAACAGCCTACTGCCCCTCCTGCTGCTTCCATGTCCCCTAGGAATTCGCCCCTAATTGCATCTCAGGCTGGGAGGCTATTAGCCTGTGATTGCTTCCCCAGCGCCTGCCTCTCCCCCTGGGTACCCACTCTCAGCTTTCCCAGGGGGGCTTAAGATGACGTAAATTGCCAGTCCAAGGCCTGGCCGGCTTGGCTCCCCAGAACCCCGTCACCCAGTTCTAAGTGGGCTCCTCCCTAGGGAGCTGGGTCCCCTCACTGTGGGACAGCAGGAAGGGGTTCCCCACCAGTCAAGCACACACACCCGTAAGTGTTGCTGCTGGGGGGATCCTCAGACTGAACCCTCTCCCCATTGCCTGCCCCTGTGCACTCCTGATCCGCCTCCCCCACCCCCGGACTCCTGAGCCACCCTAGGAGGGAAGAGCTCAGTAGTTAGAACACCTGAGTTCTTTTCCTGGCTCAGACACACTCTCTGCGAACTTGGACAAGTCCTTTCCATTGTCTGGGCCTCAAAAATAGGAGGTTTATCTTGGTGATCTCTAACTGGATTCTAGACTGAAAGGTAATACTGTTTTGCTAACTCCTGGAGTTTTTCTTCCACTATTATCTAATCAGTGCTAGTCATGGGGCCAGGCGTTAAGGATTCTAGAAAGGCAAGTTCCCGCCCTCACAGAGCTTGCAGCCTTGACAGGGAATAGGCCAGACAGTTGCTATACAGAGTGATCAGAGCTGGGACAAGGGAACCACAGGCTGTGGGGGTTGGGGAGGGAGGCCCTGGGGCCCAAAGGTGGAATCTTTTCTAGCTTAGAGGGGTGGTCTGAGAAAATTTGCTTCAGGATTTCAGAGACCTAAAGAATGAGGAAGAAGGATAGCGTGTGGGGCTAGACCAAAAAAGGGAACAACAGTGGGAGGAAACCTAGAGGCTTTAAGGGGAAGGAATGTCAATGTAGAGGCCAGAAGGGTGGACAGAGGTCCTGTCAGTCATGTTTGAAAGCTTGGCCTTGACTCTGAGGACACTGAGGAGGTGTAGAAAGATTTAGGGCCGGGGCTGATATAGCTGCCATACAAAGGAAAGATTGGGGGCCAGAGGTGAGGGCTGGTGACCTTCCAGGAGGCTCCTAACCAACTGTCTTACCTCCCCTACAAGCGGGAACAACCTCTCCTGTCTCCGGTACAAAGGGAAGCAAGACTTTCCTCCTTCCTCAACTTTTTCCCCAAATAGTCTCCCTCTCCCCCAGAACACACACACACACACAGCCAGACCTGCTGTATATCCCCTCAGGGGGAAGGTCAGAGGTTGGGGACGCACCAGACTCACCAGAGCCGTGAACCCTAGAAAAGAGCTAGAACGGAAGGTGTCTGAAAATCTAATGACTAGCTGAAGCTCCAGGAAGGAGAACCTTCTGTCACTGACAGCACAGCAGTATCCCTGCCCTGTCGCCTACGGTGAACCACTGCCTGAGCCAGGGAGACTGAAGCTGGGAGTATCTTCTCTTCCCCTGCAGTCCCTCTTTCCCCCCTTCCTATGCCTGCTCCTCTTCTGGACACTCAGGGGCCCTGCCTCCCATCCTCCCGTTTCCCTGGGCTCATCCTGGAGCGTGGAACACTGTGTGTGTGTGTGCGCGCGCGCGCGCGCGCGTGCATGCATGCACATGCGCACAGACACAGGCTAGAGGGTGTGGTGTGTGTTTGTGAAGCCCTGCCATGGGGCCACCACCAGGAAGAATGCCTAAGGGCTGCTCAAGTCTCGAAAGGGATTTCTGGAGGATTCAGAGATTAGAGAATTAAACTTCAGGCAGCAGCCTCTGTTGAGCCTGGAATCCTTGTGGCCCCAGCTGCATAAAGCATTGAGTTGGGCCAGGCTGGGGTGACCTGCTCTGAGCCTAGTCTCTCTCAGGCATCTTCCTAGATAGGGACCTGGGCCACATAAATCCCCCACCCGGGGCCCAGACATGCAGGGTGCCATTCTCCCCTTGGTCCTCGTGCTTCTACTAGCCCCCACCTCCAGCAGGTGGGGGTGCTCAAGCCACACTCCAGCCTCCCATCATCTCCAACCCCCTGACTGTCCCACCGTGCCGGCCCTGAGCAGGATTGCCTCTGTAATGCACATTTCCACGTTTCTCCATTGCCACAGCCTTCCCTGGCCCAGGCCCCATCCACATTCTTGCTCATCTCCCCATGTGGGTCCTTGTCTTGCTCCCATCTGGTTCCCACACTGCAGCCAGATAGATGTTTCTCTAAGAAAACTCAGGTCACTCCTTTCCTCAGTGTCCTTTAGTGGCTTCACATTGCCCTCAGGATAAAAACCAAACTCCCCCTCATGGCTCACAAGGTCAGGTTCACCCAGCTGGCCTCTGCTCCTGATGGCCCCTCAGCACCACCGAGGAAGGAGCACTCAGTGAGGAGCTCTCACCTCCTGGCCTTTGCCCTGACAGTTTCCACCCTCAGTCCCTCCTACTTACCATTTCCATGCAAACTGCTCCTCATTCCTCAGCTCTCAATACAAGTCAGCTCCTGCCAGACCCTCCGATCTCACACAGGCACCCCCTTTGGGTTCCCATAGCCCCCCAGAACTTTGGCTGTCATAGCTCCGACCACACTGTACCGGAAAGGCCTGTTTAACATCCTCATCAGCCACACTTCACTGTATCCATAATCACTCCTTGTACTCCAACTGGATGAAGGGAGGAACAAGGTGAGAGAAAGGATGGTGGGTACCACATTGCAGGATTCAAGTGCGAAAGACTCTATAACCACTGGTATGCTTGTAACAATAGCGGCAGCTCTTATTTGCCCGGTACCCACTCCATACCAGGCACTATGCTAATAAACATCTCCTTTCCTTCCCCCAGTGACCTTGAGAGGAGCATTACTGCTATCATCCCCATTTTACAGGTAAGGAAACTGAAGCACAGATAAATTAAGTTATCCAAGGACATACAGGCGGAAGATGGTATAGGCTAAACTTTCCTAAATGCTAGGATAGGGGGTCACACGGCAGTCCTGAAGAAGAGCTCACCAGAGCCCTCCTCCTCCCTGCCAAGCCAGGAGAAGTTCTGCTTCCCCAGCCATGGAGTATGAAGTTCCTGAGTCCCTAAGGGGAAAATGTGTTAGCCCATTCTGGAACATCCCCAGAGATGTAAAAGAAGCCAGCCCCTCAGGACACCACTGTTCCCATTCACATGTCTTTCAGAAGCAGGAGAAGTCTAGGAAGTCTAGAGCACATCCCCTCATCATCAGGGCAGAAGGTAAGGTGCTGAATTTAATAGCAAAGTAAATTTGGCTTGAGAGGAAATGAGATTTCTTGGTCAAGGTGAGTGTGTCTGGGAGAGCCAGGAATGGGATGAAGTGGGGAGGATGGGGGCATTTTGGGGGGGCTGCAAAATGGGGGAGTGCAGTTCTGGAATTATTAGAATGTTGATTATGTCCTCTTGATTGTTAATGAAATTCTTCACCTTGGATTTCTGGACCAGGGGGAAAGCTCCCAGAGCTCATTTTCCTGCTGATGAGAGCAAGAGAGAGGGCAGGAGGGGCCAGAAGCCTCTTGGCTTAGGCAGAAATTAAATTCCACCTAAACAAATGGGACTGAACAAGACCGGCCACTGCCATTTGGAGGCAGAGTCTTGGACTGACCCAAGGTCCCCCATGGAAATGGGATGGAGACTCCTGGGTGATGAGTGGCCCAGGGGCCCCACTCACGCAGCAGAGTGTAGCTCCCAGAATAACAATTGCTAACATTATTGAGCACCATCCGTGTAGCCCAAGCTAAAGAATGGACATATATTGTGCCGCTGAATTCTAACAGCCCTTGGGGGTGGGTCCTATGATTGTACCCATTTTGTAGATGAGGACACTGAGGCACAAAAAGGACAAAACCTTGTCCAAGGTCCTGTAGAAGGTAAATGGAGGCACCAGGCACCAGCCCAGGCAGTCTGACACCAGTGCCTGTCCTGAGAGCTGCCGGATGTCCAACTCTACACGTCCTTTACTATCTTGCAGAGCCTCAGCTGCCCCATCTATAATATGCAGCCAATCATAGTTGTCACCATAAAGGGCTGTTGTTGGGAGTCAGTGAAATTAAAATAATTAAATTAAGAACAAGTCACCCCAGGAATAGTATTCCCTTTGGCTCTTTGCTCCTGATATGGGTAGGTGTCCCTTCTTATCCAGCTAACTGAGCACGCATGATGTGTAGGCACTGTTGTAGGCACAGGGGATGTAAGCTGTGAACAAAATAGACAAAGTCCCCACCCTGTGGAGCTGACATTTAAAGAGGGGAGGTAGACCACAAGCAAGGTACATAAGTACATTATAACCTATGTTAGAAATGAGAAATGCCATAGAACACAAGCAAGCAGCAACGGGAGGACGGAGATGCTGGTGGGGGAGGACTGCAGTGCAAATAGGGTGGTCAGAGAAGGCCTCGCAGAGAAAGTGACTTGGAGCAAAGACTCAAAAGGAGTGAAGGAGTGAGCAAACACATAGATGGGGGAAGAGCATTCCAGGGAGAGGGAATGGCAAGTACAAAGTGCGAAGGCACTGCAGTGGGACCCTAGCCAGCAAGTTCCTGGAACAGCAAGCAGGCTGGAGTAACCGGGTTAGCAAAGGTAAAGCAGTAGGAATTAGAGACACAACTTAGTGGGGAGATTGTAGGGCCTCGTGGGCCTTTGTAAGAACTAGCTTTTATCGGAGTGAGACAAGAATCCACCAGAGGGTTTTAGGCATGACGTGATTTATGTTTTAAAGGTCTCACTCTGGCTGTGGTGTTGAGAACAGAGGATAGGGAGTTGAGGACAAAAGCAGAGACAAGAGGTAGCAGGCAGCTGCAGTAATCCAGGAGGCTTAGTGCAGGGGTTGGCAGTGGACTTGGTGGGAGGAGGTCTGACTCGGGACATATTGCAGAGGTAAGCCGGCGGGATGAGCTGATGGACCAAATGTAGGGGCATGTGAGGAAGAGGGCGATCACAGATGATTCCAAGGGTTTTACCTTCTCTGTCTCTAAATTCCCTAAAGATGATCTCCTCTTTAATGTCCAGCTCCATCCTCCTGAGTCCCCTGAAATGCCCTCAGCTTGTGGGGCTTTATTTAACACCTGCTACTTCCCACCCCTGTCTCTTTGCACTGCCTGGGAATGTGCCTTATGGAGCCCAGGCTTGAGGACCCTCGGCGCATAGACATTGACCCAGAGCATACATCTGCCTCGTGGCCCTCTAGGGCCCCCCAAGTCGTTACTCAGCTCAAGGGGTTCCATCGTATCTGCTGTCCACCTCGGCAGCGCCTGAGGTCCCTGGCTCCTCCCAACTTTGTTGTTCTCTTCTCTCAATCCCTGGCACTGGCCCTGCTCCCTGCCACAAGGTTCTGCTCTTCCTAGTCAGCCGGCCGCCTCCCACGCTTCCCCTAGATCTCAGGTGGTGCATCCCCCACCCCGTGCGGCGCCCAGCCAGGCAACCTGCCACTCTAGATGAAGCCCCCATTCCAGCCCTGACCACAGGGGCAAGTTCGTCCGGACTTGTGTGATGATTTGATGAAAGCCTGTCACCCCACTTGACTGTAACCTCCACAAGGGCAGGGGCCCACCTGTTTCCCCAGAAGCAGGCAATTCACTAAAAGAGACATTCAGTGGATTTGACATGGAGCCTTAGGCTTTTGGTAAATTAACTTTCATTGACCAAAATCCTCCAGCTGCTAGGTAAATGCCCGGCACATAGCAGGTGTTTGACACATATTTATTGAAGGAATGAATCAGTCAATGAGAGTTCTCCTGGAAGACTGTGGACATGTGACAAATTTTCCAAGCCTCAGTTTCCCCATATGTAATGATGGGAATAAGAATATCTACTTCATGAGTTGTGAGGATTAAAAAACATAAAGCGGGGCGCCTGGGTGGCACAGCGGTTAAGCGTCTGCCTTCGGCTCAGGGCGTGATCCTGGCGTTGTGGGATTGAGCCCCACATCAGGCTCTTCCGCTACAAGCCTGCTTCTTCCTCTCCCACTCCCCCTGCTTGTGTTCCCTCTCTCGCTGGCTGTCTCTATCTCTGTCAAATAAATAAATCTTTAAAAAAATAAAAATAAATAAAAAACATAAAGCATGAGCCATGCCTCACACTAGTAGCTGCTCAATAATCGTTCCCCTGATGCAGGTTCAGACAATTACCACCATACAAATCCCCCATGCTTCCCCGCCCCTCCCCCACCCCAACCTGTCCTCCCTTCCCCAGCCTCTGCCCCTCCCCTCCCCTCTCAAGGACTCCCCATGGTGGAATCACCACAGCCTCCAAACACTCCCCTTCTCCCCCAAGTTCCCCAAATTTGCCACTGGTTACATATTGATCCTGTTTAACTTTCCCAATGGGTGATAAACACGAAATTAAAATGACTTCCTGGAATATTAATGTAGTAAATGGCCCTATTAAAAGAAAGAAAATACAGCTGAGAAAATTCACTTTGATGTAGCGTTTCTGCAGGAGGCTCATTTATCTGCAGCTCAGACTCTCAAAATGAGATTCTGAAGGTTTCTCTGATGTCTCTTATTTTTCCCTCACCCAGAATTTAAACAGAAAATAGAATCACAAGCTGGTGTCATAAAAACGCTGGCCTTTTCCCTTCTCAACTGAAAAGCAAACGAAAACAGGGCCAGGTAGATGTCAGTCTCTGCAAACTCCGGTCTGAGCCCTGCACCCGCCTTTCCCTGTTGCTCCTGCTTCTGGCCCACAGGAGCCTGGTCCAGGCTGCCAGGCTCACCTCCAAGGGGCCGTGGGGTGCTCGAGGCCGGCACTGCTGCTGCTGAACTCAGGAATGGGGAGCGAGCACCGAGCACCACAGGAGGCCATGTCCCAGGGTTGGCCAATACTCAGATTTGGGTGGACTGCAAATCTTGGCACTGTCACTTATTAGCTATGTGTTGTCAGGCACCTTTCTGAGTATCTGTAAGATGAAGGTTCTAGTACCTAACTCACGGGAAAGTTGGAAAGCTTGACTGAGAAAATCTATTTGACGTGTGGGGAGTTGCTCAGGGTCGCTCTTGTCTGTTGCTATGATTACAAGTAATAGTTTGTGTTGTTATTACAACCGATCATTCAGGCCTGGGCTGAGACATCACCTCCTCCAAGAAGCTTTCCCTAGGCTGGGTGATGTGCTTCCGTTGAATGGCCACCGCCCTGAGCTTCCTTCCCCCTTCCCAGGGCTGGTTACTCCCCTGTGGTTCCCAGCAACCTGCTGCTCCGTGAGGCCTGACTGGGGTCTTGCTCATGATTATGTCCCAGGGGAGTGTGGTAGAACTTGAATGTCTTGGATTCAGAGCCAAGGTGCTGGTAGCTGATGACCCTGCCACCTGGCATGTCTACAGATCTGTGTCATGACATGGGCTCCTTCCATGCAGCCGCCAGAGCTCAGTGCCCAGCTTGGAGCTGGCTGCCCATCCATCTCCCTCAGACCTGGGCTCCCTTGTCTGCACCTTCCCTGGGTTTCATCTGAAATCTCTGGAGCTCACTCCTTCTTCCCTGGCCTCAGGGAGGTAGCAGGCAGAGCAATTCAAACCAAGGTCTTCTGGGATTAACTCTCTCCTCCCTTCTCTCATCTGTTCCCCTGCTTCCCCCTCTCCTCAGCAGCTTCTGCTGAGATCCTGGGTCTCCTTTACCTGGACTTGGCCCTTTGAGCAGGGAGAGGGGGCTGCATGCCCTCTGCCTAGGCGGAGCTCCTCTGGTTGCCCTCCAGGGTGCACCCCTGACATCCCTAGCAAGGGGCAAAGCCACAGTCCTGCCCCCTGCACTTCAGACCCTTCCCTGCTGCTAGAGGGACGGAGGACCCCGTGCCCAGACCCGGAGGGCTGCCCATTCCCTCCCAGCCAGCCAGGGGCCTGTCACATCCTTCTCAACCACTCCCATTCTAGACCCAGCCCCTCTCTCTCCCCTGCCACTCATATGTAACACACACACACACACACAGTCAAACAACCCATGTCCTCCACAGCAACAGCAATGAAGAAAGAAGAGGAACCCTGTGGACTAGGGGCGGGGGGGGGGGGGCCNGGGGGGGGGGGGGGGGGGGGGGGGGGCGCGGCTGGGGTCTGTGAAAGATCAGCTTGCGTGCTGGGGGCACTGTCCGCCCAAGACCCCTCCCCAGCCAGCCCAAGGCCCCCCAGCAGGAAAATGAGAAGCTGGAGCAGAGGGGTTGATTTGGGGAAAAGCAGCAGCTGCTGGAAACAGTGAGGGCGGGCCCCAGGGCAAGAGCTGCTCCTGCTGAGATAATGATGGTGAGGGATGCTGGGGTGGGGGCCACCCGCACACCACCCCCAAGACAGCAGCCCCTTCCCCCCCCCCCGCCCCGAAAGCCCTCATGTGCAGGCAAGTTATCTGTTTGGGCATGCACGCACACATGTACACACACACACACACACACACACACACACACAGAGAAAGAAGCACCATAACCACCTGGGCATAAGACACAGTCCCTTACACACAATTATCCCAGCACTGCCATTGCTCTCTGAGTATAAACCCATTCAAAGGCACAAGCTGCAGGCAGCCCTGGTGCTCAGAAGCCTGTAACACACATACACACGTGCACACACAGGTGCAGCTACACCTTTCCACTGTCCTTGTGTCAGGTCTGACAGCAAGCCAGGGTGACCCCATCACTGTACAAAGACAGAGGATGCCTCCTTGTGAGAGTGAGCCTGTGAGAGGGGACCCAGAGTGGAGGGGCTGGGCCCTCCTGCCAGAGCTCAAGCGATGGACCAGGGCTGTCTCTAGATCTTCTTGGGACTTCTTCCTTCTGGAGGCTCCATGTCCCATTTCAAACATGAGAAAGCACAGCTGGATCCCACATTACATATCATTTCTATGTAACCATATGAGCTGAGCAGCTTTGTGGGCGGCATTATGTTACATTTTGTAGACATAGAATTAAGCATTTATTACTTGTAGTCTCTTCATGTGAATTATGTTCATATTTGAGGTCATTGATATTTTTCAGCAGAACCCTCAAAAGCCTTTGGATCCTCGGTCTTGGGGCTCTGGCGTGTGGGTAGGCATGTGTGGGCCCTGGTGAAGAGAGAGTGGGCATGGAGTAGAGGACTGCCCAGCCTGTCCTTGGTGGCAGCTAGCATGGATAGACCAGGGATTCATGCACGGGAGGCCCTCTTAGTCTGGGACCCGACTTGAGCACTGTCAGTTCCTATCTCTTGGAGCCAGAGGGAAAGCCGGGTAAGGTCTGGGCCCAGCAGCCTCCACACTGAGCTGCACTTTACTAACCTGCAGACACCTGCTGCAGACCATGCCTGGACGGCTGTGTGCAGGCACCAAAACAAACACTTAGATACACGACCTAATACACAACCCCACCACTTGGACGCACACCCCCATTGGTATACATCACCCCGACACCTAGGTACACACCTGCACAGAGACTCTGACTCAGGCAGATTCACTCCAGATTCACCCCAAAACACAGAGTGTGGAACAGAAGTACTCCCTAAGCAAGGTCACCTGTGGGCACCCCAGTCTGATACTTGCGTCCCTACAGTGAGAAATACCCAGGCAAATAATTCGAGATACCCATGTTTACCCATCCTCCCTCCCCCTTTTTCTCACGCCCACCCATACATGCTCCTTGTCCTGTCATGGGGAGACAGAGCATCCCAGCCACACAGAGCCCAAGGGGCCTGATTAACAGGAAATTCTACGAATGCCAATTAGAGCAAAGTTTACTGAACAAATTGTTTGCAGTTGTGCCCCAGAACCATCATGAATTTTAATCTTGCATTGATTTGCACTGATGGGAGGCTTGCAGATGCCAGGGCCTTTTGTGCCTTCGGCTCCTCCCCCCCCCATCTGGGAGGAGTCATTGGGCTTCAGACTCAGGATCCCTGGGAGCAGCCTTCAGCTTCTGCTGGTCCAGAGACACCAGCCTGGGGCCAGCAGGCCCAGAGAGACCCAAGACACCCAGAAGATGGGCAAGAATTTTGGAAATGCGCAGGGTATACATATGTGATACAGATGAAGAGAACCCTAAGTTTTTAAGGATCCCAGTAATCTGGGAAGGGGCTGGGGACTCTGGAGCTTCTGAGGCTGGACACAAAAGCAAGGACACAGATATGGATATAGACACATAAGTAGCAGAGACAAAGAGATGGGCACAGATGGTGTAATAGTTCCAGTACTACCTCAACTAACAGAACTTCCAGTACGTATATAACCTCAGTCCAAATGACCTCTTCCTAAATGAATTTCGTGTCCTCCTCTGCCTTCCACTAAACGTTCCCAAAGTTTCCCTTTGCTTTAATAAGTATATTCTTGCCTGATCTGCACCTCCTGTCTCATCTCACATTTGTCCCTCTGTTATCCAGCTACTAGCAGCTCCTGTGTAGTAGCCGCCACCACCACCACCACCACCACCCCCTGCCTCAGGGCCTTTGCACATTCCATTCCTTTGTCTGGAGTTTACTTAGTTAACTTCTATTCATCTTTCTGGTCTTAATTCAAGTGTCACTGCCTCAAGAAAGCTTCTTTGACCCTCTGCCTAGATCAACTCTCCTCACCTCCCTGCCATTAAATGCTCTCATGGGGGCTCCTGGGTGGCACAGCAGTTAAGCGCCTGCCTTCCGCTCAGGGCGTGATCCCGGCGTTCTGGGATCAGCCCCACATCAGGCTCCTCTGCTATGAGCCTGCTTCTTCCTCTCCTACTCCCCTTGCTTGTGTTCCCTCTCTCGCTGGCCGTCTCCATCTCTGTCAAATAAACAAAATCTTTAAAAAACAAAAGCTCTCATGCCTTTTCATCATTAGAGTGTAAACTCCATGAGGGCAGGGACTGTACTTGGTTTTGCTTACTCCTGTATCCGCTGTACCTAGCACAGGGCCTGCATAGAGTCTCCATTAATCAGCTTCTGTCATAATAATGTATATTAAACCATTCCAAAACTTAGGGTCATAGAACAGTATTTCTTGTAGGCTGGCAGGATTTTGGTTGATCTGGACTGGGCTCAGATGGGCTTGGTTTTAAACTGTGGATTGAGGGGGTGCCTGGCTGGCTCAGTCGGTGGAGCATGTGACTCTTGATCTCGGGGTTGTAAGTTCGAGTCCCACATTGGGTGGAGAGATGGCTTAAAAATCTTAAAAAAACAAAAAACTGTGGATTGAGTACAAATCTGTCTCATATTTTTCTAACCATTGTTGGACCAGCAGCTACTTGAGACATGTTCTCCTGCAAAAGGCACAAATGCAAGAGAGCATGGCTAAGCACGCCAGCACCCCCCTCTGCCAAAGCAGGACCTGACAAGTTTGTGGATATAGTAGGGGGAGTAAAGAATTGGGGCCAATGAGGACCACCACATGCTCAGCAAATACCGTGGTGCAGAACTGAGTGCTTGCTCTGTGTTACATACTTTACATGTATTAATTTATTTAATCCTTGAGTCAACCCTGTAAATCTGATTAACCCCATTAAAAAAAAAAAAACCACCTCTAATTGAAAAAACAGAACTTGCAAAGTAAACAATTCAAATAGTACCAGTGATATTCAATGAAAAGTAGCTGTTCTTGCTCCTCCCATCCCTTGCCCTCCTCCCCAAAGAGGAAGCACAGTTCTCGTTGCTCTGTGGGCTTTCGGATATAGTCTATTCATAACAGGCACACATGTAGATGAGTATCTCTTTTTAAAAATTTGCCTTGGTGCGTGCTATATTAAAACTCTTCTCGGGGCGCCTGGGTGGCACAGCGGTTAAGCGTCTGCCTTCGGCTCAGGGTGATCCCGGTGTTCCGGGATCGAGCCCCACATCAGGCTCCTCTGCTATGAGCCTGCTTCTTCCTCTCCCACTCCCCCTGCTTGTGTTCCCTCTCTCGCTGGCTGTCTCTATCTCTATCGAATAAATAAATAAAATCTTTAAAAAAAAAAAAAAAACAACTCTTCTGGGGACGCCTGGGTAGCTCACTCTGTTAAGCATCCGAGTCTTGATCTCAGCTCAGGTCTCGGTCTCAGGGTTGTGAGTTCGAGCCCGGCATTGGGCATAGAGCCTCCTTTAAAACAAAACAAAACACCTCTGCATCTTGGTTTTTTGTTTTCAATGAATAATGTATCTTGGAGCTCCTTTATCAGTTGATTTGATCTACATTAATTTTTTACTTATCTCCATTTTACAGATGAGAAAACTGAGGCTTAGATGAGTTAAGAAATTTCCCCAAGGTATTACAGCATGAAATAGGTGGGACTGGGATGGAAATTTAAGCCCACCTGACTTCAGAGCCTGTGTTCATAGCTGCTCTGTTCTACTGATATGAATGGGGGAACCCACGGGGTCCCCAACTTGAGCAGGGCCCAAGTTGATGCCCATCTGGGCTCTAGCTGGGGGTATTCTCAGGAACCAGGGATGGCAGTGGGGACCCTCATGGTGGTGGGCCTACCCAGAGTCAGCCAGGGAACCTACTAGCCCTGGGGCTGAGAAGTTGGGCCCTGGGCCTCAGGATTCACCTGAGACCACCCACCCTTTTTGGTGCTCCAGCACTAGCTCTAGGCCGCCCATCCCCACACAGTCCAGCCTCATCTTCCCCTTTGTTCCCCTGTGCAAGAGGAAAATGCCTTAGGCAGGAAGATAGGGGGCCTGGGGCCATCTTCACTGTCTCTCACTTTGTGTCTTTGGGCAAGCTACTTCCCCATCTGTGAAAGTGGGCATTCGTCCCACCTTCTCCTTGCAGAGAGAAGCAGGGAGACGCCGCTGAAACCCAGGTCAGAATGCGGCAGTCTGAATGGAGCCTGGAGCAGACTCCCAGGCTTGGTTGGGGGCCCTGATCCTTGTGCCTGGGCTGGGTTCCTCCCCGTGCACCCACAGGGACCCCTCAGAATCCAGCCTCTCTCTAGCGAGCTAGTCTCTGTGTGATGGGCGGTAAATGGATCAGGAGCCCAAACTCTGCCTCTGCCACTTACTGACTCTGGGGCCTTGGGCTCTGCTAATATTGGTTATGATACAAGGAACTCTTAGTATATTCAGGATGTGGGCAAAGCTGCCATATTTCACTCCCCTGGCAAGTCTATGTAGATACTACCCCCAATTTATACAGAAAAAATCTCTAAGAGGTTTAAGTGACTTCCTCAAGGCCAGGAAGTAGGGAAGCAAAATGTTTGACCTTTTTGAGCCTCAGTTTCCTCTTCTGTAAAGTGGGTGCAGCGATGCCCATCTCTCACAGTTTAGTGAGGATTAAGCTAATGTAAGTCAACTAAATTGGCATAGTAGGTGCTCAGAAGTGTGACTTCTCCTCGCCCTCTTGGGGATGGAGACTCTGCTGGAACAGTACGTTGGGGATGTTTTCCAAAGGACCAGTGCTGGGTCCTACCCTCTGGGACTCTGATTTAAGTAGCCTGGAGTAACAATGCTACTGGGATTCGTAAAACTCCCCAGGTGAGAGAATCTGAAGAGTCACCGTATTCTAGATCCTAAGTGGGTAGAGGATGGACATTGAGGGCTGTCAGCTCCTGAAATAACCTGCTCACTGGCCTTGCTGCTTGCACTCCTGTCCCCCTCCCTAACCCATTCTTTACTCCCCTGCCAGATAGGTCATTAAAAACTTACATTAGATCCCTTTCCTTCAGGAACTTCCCATTCACACAACCCAGGCCCTGCTGACTCTGTCAGTGGGTCTACTTAGAACCTTCCCTTCCCAGCCTGCCCCTGGCCAATTCCCACTCAGCCTTTACACCTTACCTGAACCAGCATTCCCACAAAGAGGCGTCCCAGGCCAGCCATCTAGAGGTGGCCTCCTTAGGTTTGCTCTTCTAGATGTTGTTAAATGCACAATTGAATGAAGAAGACACTTTTGAAATCATGTCTTTATTTGTGTGCTTGCCTGTTTCAAGTCTGTCTTCCTCACTGGACTCTAACCTCTGTGAGGGCAGGGTTCGTGTGTGCTTTTGTTCATCACTGTGCCACAGTACCTTGCATGGGGTCCGGCACAGAGCTGGTGCTTAATCGATATTTATCGAATGACTGGATGGTAGTTGGGATGGATGGCTGGATGGTAGGTAGGTACCAGCTCTGCAGTGTCTGTCTGTGTGTGTGTGTGTGTGTGCGCGCGCGTGCGTGCGTAATAGCTCACATCTAGTGAGTACCTACTATGCCTTACGTCAGCAGGAGGATATGAGAACTACAAGGCCTCCCCCTCTCGAATTCTCTCTCCACCCTTAAAAGCTTCTCTGTTCTCCCTCCAGCTCACTGTCCTGAATTATACTGTCCCTCCTCCCCCATCTGCCTTTTGCACTCTGGCCTGCAACATTACTTCCACCTCCTCGCGTCTTCCTTTGGGCTCCTCAGAGGGTACCCCCCATCACCCATCAAAGCAGCAGGGGCCCCAGACCTCCTCCAAAGACTGGGCTCACTAAGCAGCCTTGTCAGAGTCCCAGTGGAGACTCAGGGAGAGGTGCCGGCCAGGAGCTGGGGCGGATGCAGCCAGCTGCTGCCTCCAGGGTCAGTTAAGCCTGCAGGGGAAGCTGAAGGCCCTGGGGAGAGAGCAGCCTAGGGAATTAGGATGAGAGCCAAGGTCTGGTGGGCCTGGGTGGGGACAGGATGAAGAATAGGTGCCTCAAAGACCATCGTGCTGCATCTCCAGCCTCTGCCTCACCCTCCCCACCCGAATCTGCAGCCTGCCAACTGCCCCTGAGGGAGGATGGGGCTTTAGAAGAAGCTGGGGGGGGGGGGCCGCAGGGGCTGCCTCAGTCTGTGGAGCATGCGACTCTGGATCTCGAGGTTGTGAGTTCAAGCCTCACATTGGGTGTAGAGATCGCCTAAAAATAAAATCTTAGGGGCGCCTGGGTGGCACAGTAGTTAAGCGTCTGCCTTCGGCTCAGGGCGTGATCCCGGTGCTCTGGGATCGAGCCCCACATCGGGCTCCTCTGCTAGGAGCCTGCTTCTTCCTCTCCCACTCCCCACGCTTCTGTTCCCTCTCTCGCTGGCTGTCTCTCTCTGTCAAATAAATAAATAAAATCTTAAAAAAATAAAAAATAAAAAAATAATAAAATCTTAAAAAGAGAATAATAGAAGGGGGGGACCTGGATGGCTCAGTCAGTTAAGAGTCCGACTCTTGATTTTGGCTCAGGTCATGATCTCAGGGTCATGAGATTAAGCCCCCTCTCTCCTCTCGCTCCACACTCAGCAGGGAGTCTACTTAAGATTCTCTTTACCTCTCTCTGCCCCTCCCCCCATGTGTTCTCTCTCTCTCTCTCTCTCTCTCAAATAAATAAATCTTTAAAAAAAAATAAAAGAAGCTCAAGGCAAGCGGAGCCTTATAAAGGGTTCTAAACTCAATTTCAATGCAGGAAGGGGGCTTTCTCCACACCAACAATTCTCGGACACAGCTGGGTATCCAACAATTCAACTGAATTCTGACAGGATCAAGCCGGAGACAGCATCACATTCCACAAGTTAAGGCCTCAATGCTACAAGACTGCCACCACCACCCCCTCAACCCCACTTCAGATGCCAATCACAAGTTCAAGTTGACACCTGTGCTCCTGATCAACCCACTAGATTGGAGGTTCCAATGACCCCCTCTCTGGGTTTGATTAATATGCTAGAGAGGCTCATAGAACTCGGAGAAACATTTTACTTACTAGATTACTGGTTGACTATGAAAGGATATACAGTTGATCCTTGAACAATACAGGAGGTTAGGGGCACCAACCCCTCACCCCATGCAACTGTAAATCCATCCATAACTTTGGACTCCCCAAGAACTTAACTACTAATGGCCTACTGTTAATCGCAAGCCCTACCGATAACATAAACAAGCAATTAACACATATTTTTGTGTTGTATGTATTATGTTCTGTATTCTTACAATAAAGAGGGCTAAAGAAAAGAAAACGTTAAGAAAAATCATAAGGAAAATATATTAACGATACTATCCTGTATCTATCGGGAAAAATGCACGTATAGGTGCACCCATTCCATTTAAAGCCACGTTGTTCAAGGGTCACCTGTAACTCAGGAGCAGACAGATATAAGAGAGGCACAGGGCAAGGGAGTGGGGGGGGGGTGTGGAGCTTCTAGGCCACTGTGTTCACCGACTAGGAAGTTCTCCGAGCCCTGTCCTTTTGGGTTTTAATGGAGGCGTCATTAGGTAGGCACGCATGACTAAAGCATTGGCCTTTGGTGATTGGAATCATTCTGTAGCCCCTCCCGCCTCCCCAGAGCTGGGGGTGTTTGGGCGTGGGGGAAAACCAGAAAGTTCCAATCCCCTAATCACGGGATTGGTTCCCTTGGCAACCAGCCCGCATCCTTAGGTGACCTTGGGACTTTTCAAAAAACACTTCATTAACATAACAAACAACACCTTTGTGGCACTACTCACTTAAGAAATTCCAAGGGTTTTAGGAACTCTGTGCCAGAAATGGACAAAGACCAAAGATGAACTTATTACAAATCACAACATCATACCATGTCATCAGCATCATCGTCCCCTCCTCCTCATTTTGCCATCTTCATGGCTGACTGTGCCAGGCATTTGACTCACATCCTCCCAGCTCATCCTCAAGCATCCACAGAAGCCAGGTATCACTGCTGTCCTTGAACAGATGAGGAAACTGAGGCTCAGTGTGCTTACGTCATTTGCCCCAGGTCACTGCATTGATCTCAGATCCTAGCTCTTCAGCACAATACTTGGTCTCCAAAAGGCTACTGCTTGGAACCATCAGGCATCCCTAAGCCCAAAAGGACAGCCTCAAACAGGGTGGGGGGTCTGCATGCCTTCTCAAGAAAATAATGGCAGTTCAGTTGAGTCCTCCGTCATTTTGATAGTAGCTTTCCCTTTCCCACTTAGTAAACGTGCTGCAATTACTGTGGCCGCCTCTGGCAAGAGGAAATTTAAAGGAAGACAGAATCATAGGATGTCAGGCTGGGAGAGACCTAATGCCACCCTCTCAGCTTGCAGGTTAAAAAAAAAAAAAAAAAAAGGCCCNAAAAAGGTCCACAGAGGCTTCCCACAGCCACCTAAAAGCAGCCACCTAAATTTGCAGTTTGGGTTCTCTTGATATTTCTGCCCATGTTCTCATGCCTGAGCAACCGGCCTAGTTGCTGCTTTGGTAGATTTCCATTTTGAATTTCAGCTCTCTTACCCGCAAGCCCCTGGGAGCCTCCTGCTTCCTCTCATTTCTTGTGTCTTTAAAGAAAACTCTCCTTGCCTGAGCTTCCTCCCATTGGATTTTTTTTTTTTATTTTATTTATTTTTTTTTATTTGAATTTCAGCTCTCTTACCCGCAAGCCCCTGGGAGCCTCCTGCTTCCTCTCATTTCTTGTGTCTTTAAAGAAAACTCTCCTTGCCTGAGCTTCCTCCCATTGGATTTTATCCTTTGGAGCTGGGCCTGTCTCCCTCCCTCCCTCTCTCTTTTCCTTCCTCTCTCCCTCTTCCTACCCAGACATCTTCCTCTTCCTTATTCAGAAGGGGGAAGGAGACCTTCAGAGGCTTCCCGACCCCAAGCACCCCCAACCCAGCAGTGGCCACATAGCCACCCTCCCCGGGTCTTCGGAGTGAGGGGTGTGGGGGTTCTCTGGTTGCACTGTGGTGCCTCGAGCTGCAACTTCTCCCCCTCTCTCAGAGTTGCTGGAAGATTATTAGATAATTTTCAAATTTGTAAAGCGCCTTAAGCTCCTGGAGGAAAGGTGGTATATGAGTGTAATAACAATAACAATCCTATCTGTCAGAGCCATTGAGAAAATGAATCTTGTTATCCTCAGGAACCAGCGGTAGGAACCTCAGCAAGAAACATGAAAATAAAGCGTGGAGTGCAGTCTGCTGACCAATCAGCAGAGGGGGGAGTGCCACCCCTGGGCCAGGGTGGCATTTGAGGACCCCCCCTTCCCCCAGCTCAGTGCTGGTGGAACGGGGCTCTCAGAAAGTTACCCAAATTGCCTCTGATGCTTCACCAATTAAAATGACTTTAGGACAAGTTGAAATCAACTTAGGGAGCAAAGCATTCTGATTTCTGAAACTCTCCGAAGGCAGCGGGGAAGGCAAGTGTCTGAACAGGTTGTCACTCACTCAGGAGTAATGATGGGAAAATCCATCACAGTAACGTGATTGAGTTTGGTGAATTAGTAAGGATGTTTACGTAGTGCGCTGGAAGCCGAGTAGGGCCGGCTGGGCAGCCGGGGGTTTTGACATGTGTGGCAGCTTCACTCCTAATGAGGTTCTCGGACTCCCCACTCAGCCTGGCTGGACTCACTGTCGCTGACTTCAAGTCAGTCTGTCTCACTCTTCGGGCAAATGGCTAAAGGCAGGGGTGGGCTCTGGAGTCAGACAGGACTGCTTTAAGTACTGGCTTTATTACCAGCAGCCCTGGGACCTCTGGCAGAGCGCTACACTTCTCCGAGCCTCAGTTTCCCCATGTGTACAACCTGTGTGATGACAGCATCCAACTCAGAATGCTTCTGTAAGGGGGAAGTGAGATGAGCTCTCTTTTAACTCTTTTATTCACCTCCCCAGGCCCATCCTGGTCACAGACAGAAAGGAAAGTTCGTTTCATGTCCTCTCACCTGGAGTATTTATTCCCCTAAGAATCAAGAGGCATCAAGGAAGACAGAGTCCTATGGGAAAACATAATGTGCTATTCAAGTCCTGATGCTGCATCTTGACAGCTGTGTGATCTCGAACAAGTCACTTAACCTCTCTGAGCCTTGGTTTCTTCATCTGTGAAGTGGGGATAATAATACAGCCTCTGTTACTGAACAGAATTTCTGAAAGTTCCAAGCAGACATTTGTCAGTATGCAAAGGTAGACAAAATCTTGGGAGGGAGAATGAAAGCAGGTTGTTCTTCCTGCTTACCGTGGCTATCTGATGGGGGAAGGAGGTTCCAAGGACAGCAGGGGAGGTGGCGAAACCCAGAATAGGAGGCAAGGGTGGGCGGGGCACCTGGGTGGGTCAGTCATTAAGCCTCTGCGTGATCCCAGAGTCCTGGAATCGAGCCCCCGCATCAGGCTCCCTGCTCTGCTGGGAGCCTGCTTCTTCCTCTCCCACTCCCCCTGCTAGTGTTCCCTCTCTCCCTCACTGTCTCTCTCTGTGTCAAATAAATAAATAAAATCTTAAAAAAAAAAAAAAAAAAGGAGGCAAGGGGTGGGAAGGGCCTCTAGAATTCATGGACCAGGCTTGCTAAGAACTCACCCGAGGAAATGACACAGTGCTGCAGTAAGAAGGTCTTAAGTCAGACTGCAAACAGACTTCCAGACAATCAGGCAGCGACAAGCCCACTCCTTCCTGGGGCCCTGGGCTGTCCCTGAGTGAAATCTCCCCCACAGGGATGGACAGGGCAACCTTGAAGATGCTTCTGCGGAGTCAAAGGGGAGCCCAGGGTGGTCCAGCACATCCTGGCCCAGGTTCTCTTTCAAGCCACGTCCCCTGGAGGCCTTTCAGAACCTCGTCTGACCTTGAAGGGAAGTCACTGGGCCTGTTCCGGAGTAGAGACCATGTCCTTGCAGACGTGCCCAGGTCAGCTTCAGGTCACAGCTCTATTATTTAAGGATTTCATAAAAGAGCAAACCTCTGGGCCTGGAAGAATGGCCGGGATCCTGACTCTTCCTGCGCAGGAAATGCTGCAGCTGTGCCAGAGCCCTGGCTTGACCTCCTGAGGACTCAGAGCCCCTGCGAACCGGCGCCCAGCCCCACAGGGCCCCAGTGTGGCTCCCATGATGACACCTGGGCCGGGCGCGCCTCCCCCCTTCCACACTGAGCTGAGGCCTACCACCAGACCCACTGCTTGTGGACTCTGCAGTGATTTTATTGTAATTTCCTCTTGTTGCAGTTAATAGCATTAGTTTGTTAATTACTGTATATTTTAAAAGTAAGAGAAAAGGGAATTCCCACCGGAGATTTGTTCTGGGCTGAAACACTGTGATGTGAAGGGAGGGAGAGCCTGCGCAGGGAGGGGCGGGTAATGAGCTTGCTCTGCTGGTTTCGGCTCCTCCTCACAGGGCCTGGGGCCAGAGATGGGGCTGCTTCCAGAGGCCAGGCCCCTCCCCCCTCTGCAGAACCACTTCTGTGTCCCCAGACCTCTGCGACAGCCCCCTATACCCCCCAGCCCTGCACTGGTATCAGAGTAAGGCATCAGGCCTGGGGCCGAGGGAACCACACCTGAGTGACATCAGACACTGAGGAAGGGCACCTGGGTGGCTCAGGGAGTTGAGCATCTGACTCTTGTTTTCAGCTCAGGTCATCCTCTCAGGGCTGCGAAACGGAGCCCCCCCCCCCNCCCCCCCCCCACCCCCGGTCAGGCTCCCCGCTGAGCGGGGAGTCTGATTAAGAACCTTTCCCTCTGCCCTCCCCCCACTCTCAAATAAATAAATAAATCTTAAAAAAAAATAATAATAATAACAAAAGACACTGAGGAAACCGGCTTGTAACCAGGGGCAATTGACTGATTAAGATGGAGTTTTTCATTAGGAAAGAGAGCTGGAATTTGGGGAGAGGCTCTTGAATTTAAATTCGGCAGGAGACTACCGGTCTAGGGGGAGATAGGGGGAGCAGCACTTGGGGTTGTGCAGAGAACTGGCTCAGGGGCTGTGCAGGGCCTGATTCTTAGCCCTCGCTCTGCTGGCCATGTGGGCCCTGGTGGGCCTTGTCTGCCCAGAGGAAAGATGCCTTTTGGTAATTTGTCCAACTGGAGGGGTTCGCTGTGTGTTGCAGGGCCCTGCATGTTCAAGCTCCCCCCATTCCTTCCACCCAGAGTCATAGAAGAACGGAAGCAGGGATGGGGCCCAGTCGGGGGCAGCGCCTGGAGAAGAATGGTTAGGGAGAGAGGAGGGAAGAGAGGGAGGGAGACATAAAGACAGAGAAGGATGGAGGATGAGAAAGTTCATACAATCTAGAGGTGCTGATTAAAATTCTGGAAGAAAATATGATGGAAAGACTTTCTATCTTCCTATTGAGACATTTAACCTAAAAGAAATGAGTTAAATAATTTATACAGAGAATGAGTGAAATTTGCTTTGATCAAATTAAAAAATATGACTCTGGAAATAAAGTGTCCGCTGCGTCCTTTCTAGGCGGCAGAAAGAGCTGCCGAGAAACAAAATGACAAAGACATAAAAATAACTAACCCTAACCCGGCGAATATTAGTACCATATTTTTTGGGAGATTACACAGCGTCACTGTGGGGCACGCAGAGAAATCCTCTCTAAGCACCAACAGGAGAGGTTTTGCTCATTGAGGAAGCCCCATAAAAACCAGAAAATGGATAAAATTTTCCTTTGCAAAAGCTATCTGACTTCACTCAGGGGTTGGCCCAGAAACCACAAGGGATCAAGTTAAATTTCCCATTCGTGTATTTCAAAAAAGGAAGAGAGCTGCTCACCTCCCCTCTCCAGCTCGGTATATCTTTTTTTTTTTTTTTAAAGATTTTTATTTATTTATTTGACAGAGATAGAGACAGCCAGCGAGAGAGGGAACACAAGCAGGGGGAGTGGGAGAGGAAGAAGCAGGCTCATAGCTGAAGAGCCTGATGTGGGGCTCGATCCCATAACGCCGGGATCACGCCCTGAGCCGAAGGCAGACGCTTAACCGCTGTGCCACCCAGGCGCCCCCCAGCTTGGTTTTTGCTCGTTTGTAAAATGCGGTAGCTTTTCCCAAGTATATCTTAAAGCCTACCCCTGTTCCTCTTTTACCCTCTACACACACACACACACACACACACACACACACACACACACACGGACACGCATGCACATGCACACTCCCAACTCTAAAGAAGCATCATAGTCTGGGACTCCTGGCTGGCTCAGTTGGTAGAACATGTGACTCTGGATCTCAGGGTTGTGCGTGCAAGCCACACGTTGGATGTAGAGATTACTTAAAAGAAGAAAGGGAAGGAAGGGGGGAAGGAGCATTACAGTCAAGCTCCAAGACTCCTGAGCAAGGGGTTAGCATGAATACCATTGACTTAACTGCTCTGAACCTCACTTTGCCACCCTTTAAAATGGGGCTAACACCCCTTGCACGGCATTGTAGTGAGGATTAAGGAGATCATAGAGCCTGGCTCCCTTAGGGACCATCCCTTTTACCTTGACCTAGAGAAATGTCCAATGTGTGCAAGCACAGCCTCCAGCAATCCTCCACCTCATCTATGTCTCTCCCTGGAAAGCCCACAGTTGGACACTATTAGTCCAATCCTGGAGACAGGTTAGCTTCAGGGACACCAGTCCGTCTAACTTTGGGGGCCCAGTGGACCAAGAAGACACTTTTAGTTCCAAATAGCTGGGGAGAACATCTGAGGTCAGCCCTCCAGGGCTGCAGTCTCTGGCTGAATCTAAATGCTTCAGAGTCAGACAGTATCTGGCTCAAAGTCTGGCTTCACCTCTTATTTAGTTGTGTGACCTTGGCCAAGTTGTGTGACAGACCACCAAATCTGTCTCTTAATCTGCAAAATGGGAACAACAGTAGAACAGACCTCATAGGATAGAACCAGAAGTGATATAAACAGCACGCGTAGGAATGCCTGGGTGGTTCAGTCAGGTAAGCGCTGCCTTCGGCTCAGGTCATGATCCCAGGGTCCTGGAATCGAGTCCCGCATTGGGCTCCTTGCTAGGTGGGGAGGCGCTTCTCCCTCTGCCTCTGCTGCTCCCCCTGCTTGTGCTCTCTCCCTCTCCCTCTCTCTCTCTCTCTCAAATAAATAAAATCTTTTTTTTTTAAAGCTAAAATACACGGCATGCCTAGAGTGTAGAAAAAGTTCAGTAACTGATGACAGTATTTTTTACAATAACCTTGGAATAGATATTCAAGATCAGAGTGAGTTTTCTTCCCACGCCTTCAGTTAGGGTTTATGATCCCCACTTGGGAGGTGGGTCTAACCGATCTCCGTTCTGGTTGCACCGCAAAGAAGGCTATGGTCAGCTTTGGGGCTACCTTTATTAGTTCTCTGACACGCAGAGCCAGGGGAACGAGGATGAAGAGGAAACTCAACCCACTGATCCGTGAGGGGCAGAGGAATGTTCAGTCCTGGGGGTGAGACTGGGGGTGCCTGGGGGCTGGAATGGCGGGCTTCAGATTCCTGAAGGCCTGTCACTTGCTAGAGGGGGCCTGGAGTGAATATGGGCTCCCGCTGAAGGCTCTCTTGAGTAATAGGAGATTTGCTGCAATAAAAGAGGCTGCCTCCTGAGGCAGTGGGTTCACTGTCCCTGAGGGGAGTGTACACAGAGCCTGGAGGTAACACAGAGGAGCACTGAGCATCCCTCAGGACTACACCGGATGTCCCCTGTGCAGCTCGCAAGGGGAGTCAAGAGGGCTCAGGATCAGAACCTACCCAGCCTGCCGGGGTGGGGGTGAGGGTCTCAAGGTTTTCTGCCCCACTCTTCTTTTCTGTACTCCTTCTTTTCCTTCTCTGAGTTCTGTTCCCTTCTCCCCACCCCGCCCCTCAGGGGACCCCAGAGAAAAGCAAAGACCATATGGGAATAGAGTCTGTGCATAATCTGGATATGTTCGGTTAAAAGGTGTGAAGGTAAAGGAGGGAGAGGCAGGTGCTCTATGTGAGAGAGAGGCAGGGGGAAGGGAGTAGAAGAGGGCAAGAGGAGAAGAAGAAGGAAGAGGAGACAGAGAAAACAGAGCAATGTACAGGGAGAGGGAGATGCAGGATAAACAAAAAAAGAAAAATCAGAGAAAAATGCTGAAAGGGAAAGACAGGAATGAGAGACAGGCGATTCGGAGAGTGGAGGCCGCCCCCCACCTGCAGCTGTGCTCCTCTCTCCTGGCTGTGATGCCCGCTGGTGGCTGGTGGCTGGTGGCCGGTGGCCGGTGGGTGGGCCTGGGGCACGTGCGTGTGCGCACACAAGCCTGGCGGCTGAGCCACCCTGTGTCAGTGCAAGCATGTCAGCCCTGGAATGGGGATGAGCCGGCTTTTATCTCCTCCGGCTGCACAGGATTTACAAGCTTTTGAAATACAGGATTAATAAGAAGAGGCCGGTGTTTTAATCTATAATGGAACAGAAAGTATCATTATTGTTAAATAATGCACAGCCTGTCGTTTATTAAGAATTAATGGCTTATCGAGTGCTCAGGTTGCTGCAGCCGCCTCTGCCCTCCCAGGCCTGGGTTCCTAGCCGCTGGCCTGGCCGTGCCTCCCACAGCCCTATGGGCCAGGAGCAGGCCGGAGGGGCAGCAGCTGGTCCGCACGGGCCTGGAAGGCTCTGGGCTCTCATCCCGTCGCCTGGCCTCTCTCAGTGGCCTTCCCTCCCTCAGCAGTAGAGTCGGGGGCAGATGTGATGGGCAGAGTCCCCCCTCATGCCTTCAGCCTGGATACATCTATCCCTTCTCAGGAGACTGACTGACTGACTGACTGACTGACTAAATCAATCAATCAATCAATCAATCAATCAATATCTCTGACCACATCTGGCTTACCCGTTGCCCCTCTTTTTCTAGGCCTATGCAAATTTGGTTTCTACTTCTCAGAGTCCACTGGCGGTGGTGACTGCGCGCACACACACACACACACACACACACACACACGCCAGGGAGGCAGGAGGTCCCTTCTCCCCTCTGGGGCTGGAGGAAGGGATCCCACATTTCCCAGGAGAAACAGAAGCATCTGTGGAGGCACCCTGGCCCCGGGAGCAGGGAAGCAGCATCTCTGGAGAACTTTCTCCGTGCCAGTCAGCTCACAGACATTGTCTTCTAATCTGCATCACCAGCCTAAGAAGTACTGTTTCCTCCATTTTATAGATGGGAAAACTGAGGCTTGGGGAAGTTAAGTAATCTAGCCAAGGCCACGCCACAGATGGCAGAGCCAAGCTCTCCTGTTTTTAGCCCAAAGACGTTTTCGCTCCAGACCTCAGCACCAGCTCTGGGCTCCCCGCCTTGTCTCACAATGGGTGACCTCAGGGATGGCCCTGGAGGAATTGTTATGGGGTCTGTGTGTGTGTGTCGCAGGGAGGGAGCTGTGACTGCAGTGATGCCCCCCGCAGCGGCAAACCCAGCATCTCCACCCACTGGGAAAACTGACTCAAGCAGCCAGTGAGTCACTCGGTCAGGGATGGCAACCCAGGAGCCTGACACCCAGCTCAGCAGCACAGGCAGACTGTGTCCTTGAGCCCCTGTGACAGAGAGCTCCCTGTCTTCCCCTGCTACCAATCTGTATTGTTTGGGTCTCTCGCCAGAAATGTCCATGTCTGGACACAGAAGCTAAGCAGGTCTTCACCATATCTGAGGCAGGGATCAGAGCTGTGTGACCTTGGGCAATTTACTCTACCTCTCTGAACCTCTGTCAAATGGTAATTGTGTCTGCCTCAAAGAATTGTTGGAAGTACTGAATGCGAAGCAGTCAGTGTTCATATTGGCAGCTGACAGTGGCACTGGTACCCTGGTCATTGATTTCAGTGCAAACACACTCCCAGCCCCCAAGGCCCACCAGTTCCCACCCCAGCAACTCCTTCACAGACCAGTTGTGAGCCATCAGAGGCTATGTAATGAGCCCCTACTTACTGTGCATTCTGGCCAGGCTGTGTGGGGGGCATAAGTGCCTGTCCCCACAGCCTCCTGACCTCACCCTTCACCTGCTTATCTCCTCCCACTGCATTCTTGGTCATCTCAGCCTCCGCTCCCTGGGATCCCAGTCTCTCACTGCCACCTGCTACCAGCAAGCTTATCTGCACCTTCCACCAGTTCCCTCTGTCCCCATCCCGGCCCTCAGCTCTGTCTCCACGATCTGCCATAGTCCACCCTCCATTCCATCCACCTTCCTTCTTTCCCTGGCCTCACCCCCAGCTCGTTCCTTATTTCCTTCATCCTTTTCTCCCTTCTCAAGCCCCACTTCCCTGCCCCCTCATCCCCATCTCACCCAATCTCTTTCCTGATTCCCGGTCCAACCTTTCACTGCCATTTCTCTCCTTCACCCCATCGGTATCTCTCCCCTTTCCCACCCCCACCCTCAGGATTCCTCCCATTCCAGATTCAGGGTGCAGTGGTCCTGAAGGCCGCAGGGCTACTGCCCCCAGAGGCCGCTGCAGGAAGGTGCACTGTAGGGGGCTAAACCCCCCAGCACCCCAGGGCCGGTGCAGCCCCAGAACCTGCTGTGGGTAGAGTCGTCTCGATTGGCTGGCGTTGGGAGGGGGCTGACTGGGCGGCAGGCCAGCTCCGGGCTCCCCACCCCCACCCTTCCCTCCCTCCTCTGGGCAGGCCACCACGCTGGGACCTCGGTCCACAGCCCGGCTCCTCACGCGGCTCCTGTTTTATTAACCTGCCTGTCGCTGCTCTCGCCACTGAATAGGGCCTGTGGGGGGGCTGGCAAGGGGGGCCTCGGGCTTTGCTGGGGATCACCATGGAAACAGCAGCCTGGGCCAATCAGGGGGTCGGCAGCGCCGAGTGCAGCAGGCAGCTGGGTCTCCGAAGCCTCGTGCAGCCCGCGGGCTGACTCCTGCCTGACAGGCCCGCGCAGCTCCTGCCGCGGGAGAGGATAAAGGGGGGTGCGACCCCAGTGGAAGGGGCACAGGCCGCGGAGTAGGGGGGCTGGGAGGCCAGAGGGTGCCGCGGGCCAGACTCCATAAAAGGGAGTGAGGAAGGAGGGGATCGGAGGCGGGGTGGGGGTGGGGAGGGGATTCGCAGGTTTGACGCCAGGAGCGCGGGGAAGAGGGCTGAGCTTCTCCCCAGCGGCAGCTCTTGGTACGAGCCAGGCTTCTCAGGCTTCTCAGCCTCGGCGCCGGCGACGTATGGGACAAGGCAGTTCTCCGCTGTGGGGGCTGTCCTGTGCATCACAGGATGTGTAGTAGCGTCCTGGCCTCTACCCACCAGGAGCTCTAGCACCGCCCTGTCACACCGAGGGGCCACTGCCCGTCTCCAGACAGGGCCAGGTGTCCGCCCGGGCAAAACCGCCCCTGGTGCAGCTAAGCCTCGCAGGGCAGTGGTCACTAGTCGTGCTACCCGCTCTCTCTGAGCCAGCTGCCCTGTGGGGAAGACAGAAGGGAGAGGAAGAGGGAAATAGTGGAGTGAGAGAGAAAGGAAGAGGAGGAGGGGCAAGAGGATGGAGCCCAGGGCAGGGATCCTGGTAGGTGTGGAGAGCTTCTGGAAGTAGGGATGTGGGAGAGAGGCGCCCTGAGGGACACCCTGGCTGCCAATTTGTGCTGCAGGGATTAAGTAAAATAAAGTAAGAGCTCTAAATGCCTTTCCTCATTGAAGTTCCTTCTACCTGGTACGCCCTTCCTGTCCTTCCCCAGCTATAACAATCCTAGCCTTCCTTCAGGCTCACCCTAGGCACCACATCCAAGAAGCCCTCCCTGATTCTCTCACCAAATTGATTTGTCTTTTTTCCAAGACTACTTACCACTTGGCCTCTAGCTCCACGTTAGCACTTTCATGGTTCACTTCTAATAACAGTAATTGCCTTTATTGAAGGTTTCCTACAGGCCAGATGCTACACTAAAGGTTTTACGCCCATTTTCTCATTTAATTCTCCCCATAGCTCCCTGAGCTAGGTACCATTATCATCACCTTTTTACAGATGAGGAAGCCGAGGCTCAAGTTAAATAAGTTGCCTACGGTTACCCAATTACAAAGTGAGGGCTCAAACCCAGGTTTTCATGACTCAAGGGCCGCCATTTTTACTTGCCTCTGTTCGTTGTGTAAGCAGCGGTCTCCGCCCTTCATCCCAACTCCCTTACAATGCCCGGCACTGTGCTGGTGAGTAGTAGGTGCTTGAGAGCTGTTCTAAATGCCCTTGAGAGCAGAGCATCAAGCTTGAGAAGGCTGGGATTGAGTGGGCAGCTGCAGGGTGCTGGGCGCCTCCCGAAGACCCTCAGGTTTTGCTGGGGCCTGAATTAGCTGGGCCAACCCCATGAAAAGCAAATGCCACAGAGCCCTCCCCTCCTCGGTCACACTGCCTCAAGGCCACTTTGGGTCTCAGAACTGACCTGTCCCTCAATTCCTATGGATGCTGGGGCATGCCCCCCCTAGTGGCCAGAGGGTCACAGTGGTGGGTGGTGAGAGAGTGCGCAGTTGGAGAGCTCACACACAGCCTACTGGGTTTCTCTCTAAGCCCTACCCCCAGGTTCGCAGGCCCCCTTGGGGAATTGGAGCCAGAGACCTCAGGTAACCATGTCGTCATGGAGGCTGGCCCCTAACCCAAGCCTAGAGGACAAAGCACTCCCCCTGCCTCCTTTCCCTCCTGCCCCATTTGAAGTGAGAGAGCAGTGTTGACAGAGGACCTGCATCACAGCCTCCCCCAGCACAGAATCCACCCCCATCCCTGCCTTATATTCAGCAAGAGATGGTTTGAAGCTGAGGGGTGTCTGCCAGGAAACATTGCGAGACGCTGCTTCTCTCTCAGGTTAGGGTTTTGATCTGGAATCCAGGAGCTGGAGTCCCAGGGGCCTCACATCAGAACTGCTCCTCCACCCCAGACATGCACATGCCACCCGCCTCCCCTAGGAACCTGCAACACCCGCACCTCAGCTTTGAAGGCAGGGCTCCTGACAGGCTGCTGTTCCCATGGCAACCCCATCCCAGGCTGCCCTGCCCAGTGCTTCCCTCCGCATGCCTCCCCCCACCCTGAACCCACATCACCTTCATTCACAGAACAGGAACTGCTTAACCTGGCAAAGTGGACCGCTTCGTCCCAGCTTTCTCTCTCCCATTCCTCCCTTTTTTTCCTCTTTCCTGGTGGAGATCCATAAGCCAGAGAGAGAAATGCTGAGAGTGGTGGTAGGAACAGGGCTGGACTAGAGTGCGTAGAGAGCTAAGACAGAGATGGGAGGGAGCCATGGCTCGGTGCCCCCATCTTTGGGACCCTGTGGCTTGGGCCTCTGCTCCTCCTATTCCCAGTTCCGTCTCAGTTCATGGACCTGTGTCCCTGCCAGCTCTAGTTCTGTGACCATCCAAGGCCCAGACAGCGCCCTGATGAGCCCAAGACCCTAGAGCACAACAGTGCCAGGTCTCGGCCTCCACGCTCAGGCTTTCTCTCCAGGACCAGGCAAGCTGGAGCTCAGCCCTGGAGCTCAGCCCAGGAGCATTAAGGCTGCTCCTGACCCGGTGCCCCTTCTGTATAAGGCACTGCCTTGCAAAAGCAAGAGGGGTAGGGGGATTTTAATTTACAGTGTGATTATGAGAAGAGCTAGAGGGGTCTTCCACACCCCAGCCCCCGTTAAACAATGCAACTGCCCTGGCTGGGAGAAAGAAATGGCTTTCTGGCATCCGCAGGTGCTGTTGGAAAGTCAGGAAGAGTCTGCTTCTAGCAGGCATCAGTCCCATCCCTGCAGGAGGCCCTGAGCATGGTCAGCATCTCAGCCTCAGAATCAACCTGCCAGGGTTTGAATCATAATGCCCTAATTTACTCACTGCGTGATACTTCCTTCTCAAAGCCTTGATTTCCTTAGCTGAAAAGCAGAGGTAATAATTATATTCAGGTATAGGGTGGACATGTCTGAGCCCTGCGTCCCTTCCAGACACAGGGCTTTAGATATGGTGTTTCCTTCTCAGGGCGGCCCACTGAGGTGATGTCACTACTGCTGTGTGTCTTCTGCAGAAGGGAAACTGAGGCTCAGAGAGGTTGAGGTGAGTCTTAGTGAGGTTCTATGACTGAACTTGGGGCTCCATCTCTCACTTCACTCTGAGGGTGCACAGCCTCCTCTGGGCTACAGTCTGGAGGTCAGGAAGGGACCCAGGTTTGGTGAGGTTTGTGATGGGGTCAGTAGAGGAGAGCAACTACCTTTGGTCCAAGGAATGTCTAAATGGGCAGTGTCTGAATCTGGGCCCAGCCCTCAACCTTGGAAACAAGGGAAGTTAAGACCTCAAGGAGGAAATGACTTATCCAAAGTCACTTGGTAAATAGGCAGCTCTACCCCACCCCCCCCATCATATGCAGCGTTTGGATAGCAGGTCTATATTAGAAGCCATGGAAAGTTAGCATCCCCTGGGAAGTGGGGGGGGGGTAGTGGAAGGGAAGCAACACTTTTTCTTTGGGAGGCTTCCCTGGAACTCAAACCCACCCAACCAGACTTGCAGCTTCCCCACCTCCCTGGTGGCCCACCTTCAGGTTCTCCAGGTTCTTCAGCTTCCCCCCCTTCCCTGAGAGGGTCCCCCATTCCTGGGCAGCCCGCCCCTCCCAGAACCTCAGAATGCTGGGGCCTAACTATCCCCCACCCCCCACCGTGAGTGAATGTGCAGAACAAACAGCATTGTTCCCCATACAATGGACAAAAAGAACTTGGGAATTCACAGAATGGTCCTGAATTTCAGCTTCCTTCCCCTCCAAGCCCTAGAGAGATCTATTGTCTGTAAACTCCACTTAAAATATGCACTCTGCTCCAGCTGGGGAGCCACTTAAGATATACCGGAAGAGCCTCCCCTACTTCTACCCCCTTCCCCTCCTTCCCAGGCCCTGTTAGAACAAAGCAGGGAGGAGGGGGAAGAGCAACGACTGAGGACTAAGCTGAAAAACAACCCTGCCCCCCCCCACTCCATGCTGTACCTCTTGGTGCCTTGGGCCTCTATTTTGCAGCTGAAGGGACTGCCTAGCCATGGGGTTGAGGGGCCTGACCCACTGGAGACCCTTCATTGCAGTACCTTGGCAGGGAAATGAAGGCTTCAGGGTCCCTCTCCTCTCCTCCCCTGCTTACAGGGGCCTCCAAGGACAGGGAACTCACTACCTTCTAAGGCACCTGTTCCACTCCTGACAAGTCTCATTATTTTAAGAACTTCCTTAGAAGGAGCCCCACCCACCTCCCATAGCAGCCTAGTCCTTCACCTTCTGGCTCCCTATTAATGTGGTCTCCCTCTGGCAGGTGACAGGCCTCCTGGAATTTTAAGACTGTCCCTGCAGCCCCTTGAGGCTTTAATTTTCCTGGGCTGAACAACACTGAGCCCTTCACCCAGGCCCTATTAGTCTGTGGTTTTGAGTCCCTTCCCATCCTATTTTCCTCCTCTGTGCTGCCTGGTGTGTCACTGAGGACTCTTAGTGGTGGGGCCCAGAGCTGACCCCAGCATCCATAAGTATTTATTCAATAAATATTTGTTAAGTACCTTCCAAGCACCAGGCACCGTGCTAACAGCTGGGGATGCAGACAAGATCCCAGCTCTTTCAAGGCTTGTAATTCTGGTGGGGAAGTCAGATACTAACATCAGATAAGCACAAAAATGAATGCATAATTACAAAGTGAGATAAGGAATCTGACTAAAGCAACTTGGTAATGTGAAAGCATCTAACAAAGGAACCTGATTTAGTGTGGAAGGGAGAGGGGTGGACCACCCTAGGCTTCCTGACACCTAAAGGATATAAGCTTTAACTAGAGAACAAGGATAGGGAACAGCATTTAAGGTGTGGGGGGGAACAGAATGTGCAAAGACACTGTGGACAGAAGGAGTTTGTCTCATTCAAGGAACTAAAGAAGCCGGGGGAGACCCCAGTGAGGAGTTGGACTCGATTCTAAGAGCAATGGAAAGACATAAATGTGTATATGCAATTAGAGCTAATTAAAATTTGCCTCAAAAAGACATAGATCCCTAGAGTGGCTGGTCCTAAAGCAGTTCTACTAAGCTTTTGGATGTACTGTTCTGTCTATTGTGGGTGCTCTGTTCCTAGGTTTGTCTTTCTTTCTCTTTCTTCTTTTCTCTTTTTCTTTCTTTCTTTCTTTTTTTTTTTTTTTTTAAAGATTTTACTTAATTATTTGAGAGAGAGAGAATGAGCACAAGCTGGGTGTGGGGAAAACAGAGGTTAGAACCAGACTCCCTCCTGAGCAAGGAGCTGATGTGGGGCTCAATCCCGGGATCCTGGAATCATGACCTGAGCTGAAGGTAGACACTTAACTGACTGAGCCACCCAGGCACCCTGTTCCTAGGTTTTTCTGAGGCTGACTTGTTTTCATCATTCAGGGCTTTGTCTAATGCACCCAGCCTTAAGGAGCTCTGGCTACATGCCCTGCCACTCTCTATTCCTTTAGCCCATCTTATTATTTTTAATAGCATTTTCACAATCTGAAAGTGAATTATTTATTTCTTTGCATATTTACTCTTGTTCTCTCACTAGAAAATAAACTCTGTGGGGGCAAGAATTTCGTATGTCTTCATACATACGATGTATGTACGTGACTTCAGCATCTGGCATAGTGATAGCACATAGTAGGACCTCAATAAATAATAAAGGAGCAAATGAATAAATCACTGAATGGACTCCAAGATGAAAGGACCTATGTTTACCCACAAATACACATCTATAAATGTATAGATATTTAAGGGTAAGTGCATATATATGTGTCCAAAGTCACACAGAGACATCCTTTGCCTACGTGGCCACCTCTCAAGGGGCCTCTTAGACAATTCGGAGTCATGGCCTGTACAGTTCATTGCACTGCTTCAGCTAATCAATACCTATATTCTCTGGCTGGAGGAGGACCTGTACAAACAGACATGTCTCAGGTCAGCTGTTGGTTAATCAAAGATGAGGGTGGAATTTTAAGTGCCCTGCAGGAGGGGCAGGAGAAGGAGATTGACCATGTGGCCTGGAAGCAGAAGAGCACCTCATACGCTCCATCTCCCACCTTGTCCTGGCACCCCAGCCCACTTCCTGTTGCTCCCTGTGTCCTATTTTACTGGGGGTGGCCTAACCAGGCATTGTATGGGAGCTACAACAGAGAAATTAGAATTTAGTGGCATTTACAGGGCTTGGAAATTTGACTAGGTAGGCAACTTTTTTAAACAAGCATTTATTGGGCATCCTGGGTGGCTCAGGTGGTTAAGCCTCTACCTTCGGCTCAGGTCACATAATCCTAGGGTCCTGGGATTGAGTCCTGGATGGGGGCTCCCTGCTCAGCAGGGAGTCTGCTTCTCCTTCTCCCTCTGCCCCTCCCCCCCAGTCATGCTAGCTCTTTCTCTCCCCCCCTCAAATAAATAAAATCTTTCAAAAAATAAAAAATAAACAAGCATTTATTGATTTACTGAGTACCTACTAAGTGCAAAGTGTGGCTAGGGACTGCCACATTTATACATGATAGCTGATCCAGGGGAGATTGTAAAAAATTGTAGAAACCTTAGAAGTAGAAGCTTTGTGGGGCTCCTGGCTGGCTCAGTTTGTAGAACATGTGACTCTTGATCTTGGGGCTGTGAGTTCAGCCCCACATTGGGTGTAAAGATTACTTAAAAAAAAAAGAAAGAAAGAAAGAAAAGCAAGTAGAAGCTTTGTGTTCCCAGAGTACACATGGACTAGGGGGACAGGGCATGGTTAATTCCCAGATGGGGAGCTCGGGGATAACTTATTGGAGTATTATTTAAAATAATGACCACACTGAATACTTACTATGTGTTAGGTGCTTTTTATATAGATCCTCTCACTGAATCCTCACTATAAATCTGTGTATGTGATTGCTTTTATTACGGGAAGACTAAGTCTCGGGGAAGTTAAGCAACTTGCCCTTATTTTCAGCAACTGTTAAGTGCCAGAATGGATGGATATTCAAGCTCAAGGGGAGAGGCCAGAGCTCCTACTCTTAACCACAGTGGTGGGCATTGCTATGCTGAAAGCAAAGGTAGGACTCGGGTGGGCAGGTACAAACAGTTCATTCTAGGAAGAAGACACAGCTTGAGCAAAAGCTGGTAGGCATTGCTGCCAGCTCTGCCTGTTTTTGAAAATCTCTGGTAGCCTGAGATCCTGGGAGATTAAAAAAAAAAAAAAAAGCCAGATTTTGTCAACTATTCCTTCTCCCTGTACTTTAGCATTTTAGCCCCATGGTAGTTTCTAGGCGTGTGTTTCTCTAGTCCTCAAACTTGAGAGTGGACAAGAAGGTAGCCAGGATGGTGCTTCTGGTGAATTCGTCTTCTCCCTACCCTGGCTGGTGGGGGCCACTTGGGGACATTCCCTGGGCCAAGCTCCTCCTCTGCCCATCTGCATCCCTGCCTCCTGACTCATTTCATTCCAACCAATAGATTTGTAGCATGCAAATTTAATGAATAGGCAAAGAAATGATTGGCTCATTTTCCCCTGATGTAATAATGCCACTATTCAAGTAACCCCTACGTACCCTCCCCCCATCCCATTTCTGGGCATTTGATCATGTTTCTGGCAAGAAACTCCAACTCCTCTATTTCCCCTTTTCTTTTCCCATTCTGAGTTAGTGAATCACTTAAAAATGCCCTACTCATCTCCTAAGGAATGGGATGTGTGGAGGACCAGAAGCACCCTTAGGCCCAAACCACCACAGTCCTCCTGAGAGGTCCCATATGCCTCCGCTGGCTGTAAGTAGCATCAAATCCAGGACAACAGAGCCCATTTACTAAGAGATTTTGTGAGAATCCATGTCCAAAGGCTTCCTGAAACCAAACCCCAGCATATCGGCTGTTCCTTTCAGCCCCTAATTTAGTAATTCTATTGAGAAAAAGAGATTGTGGGTTTTTTTATTTGGTGTGATTTATTCTTTATCATATAAATAATAATAATTTACAAAGCTCTTCCCCAAACAGAAGAGAATCTGTACATAAAAATAAACAAAAATTAAACTGAGCTGGGCCTCGTGCCCAGAAAACCAGCCAATTCCAAATACAACCAGGGGGAAAAATTCCTCCAGGTCCTGGGAGCTCTGAGGACTTGGCTGGAATTCTGGGTGGAGGGTCTGGTTCGGGAAGCCATTGCCCCCTCTTCCCATGATCTTGTGCAGGACGATGGCACCCCAGGCAGCCAGCAATCATTGAGAGCCAACCAGCAGACTCTTTGGGCTGGGATGTGGGTGGAATTTGGACCCAAAGGCATAATCAATTTTTAAAACTCCTGGGCAGTGTGCTTGCTGCTGGTTTCCAGGGACTGCAAGAGCTACTGTTCTGGGAAGATGGGGCATTTATTGGCCAGCACCCAAAGTAGATGGGAGCTGCCTATGATTCTGTTTTTCCGCTATAGTTCATTAGATGATTGGATTGGGCAGAATATCCTCTGATCTTCTTTTCCCTTGGAGCACCGACCCCCTCCCTGGAGGCTTGTTATTGCTATAGATATCGAAAGATGACAAGCAATCTCTTTGACCATTGATTAATTTCCCTCAACAGACACTCTCTGGCTGTTTGCAACTTCTCTCCCCCACCCCTCTTATTTCCAGAAAAGTCTCTAAGAACAAGACTGCCCTGCCAAGCTTGTACCAATTGACTGGCTCTTACCTTTATTTTAGAGACTACATGTGGGGGCACCTGGATGGCCCAGTTGGTTGGGCATCCGACTCTTGATTTCTGCTCAGTTCATAATCTCAGGGTCATGAGATCAAGCCCCACGTTGGGCTCTGTGCTGGGCATGGAACCTACTTGGGATTCTCTCTCTCCCTCTCTCTCTCTGCCCCTTCTATTGTTCTCTCTCTGAAAAAAAAAAAAAAAGGAGACTTTGTATGGCTGGAGGAGACTAGAGACTGTAAGCACTCTCTTCCTGTCCCAAGGCAAGAGTTATATCTGCATTGATCTCCAAGTTCACAGTCATTTGCAATTAAGAATTTTATAGATGGTGAAGGTGGTGCTGCTAGTGAACGAGATAATGTTGAAGATGATCATGGCAAAAATAATGGGGCAGATCCGAGAAAGGGGAGTGTGGTCATGATGCTGAGCATGCTCTTGTGACCGGGGTGATTATCTGGCTTAGACTGATATCAGAAATGTGAAAATAGGGGCGCCTGGGTGGCGCAGTAATTAAGCGTCTGCCTTCAGCTCAGGGCGTGATCCTGGCGTTCTGGGATCAAGCCCCACATCAGGCTCCTCCACTGGGAGCCTGCTTCTTCCTCTCCCACTCCCCCTGTTTGTGTTCTCTCTCTCGCTGGTTGTCTCTCTCTGTCAAATAAATAAAATCTTAAAAAAAAAGAAATGTGAAAATAGGGGACACCTGGCTGGCTCAGTTGGTAAAGTGTCTGCCTTCGGCTCAGGTCATGATGTCAGAGTCCTGGGGTCGAGCCCCACTTCCGGCTCCCTGCTCAGTGGGGAGCCTGCTTCTCCCTCTCCCTCTGCCTGCCGCTCCCCTCGTTTGTGCTTCCTCACTCTGTCTCTCTGTCTCTGTTAAATAAATAAATGAAATCTTTTAAAAAAATGTGAAAATAGGGGCTCCTGGCTGGCTCTTCTCAGTCAGAAGAGCACGCACCTCTCAATCTTGGGGTCGTGAGTTTGAACCCCACGTTGGGTGTTGAGATTAAAAAAACATAATGAAAAACAAACCAAGAGTCCAGAAATGGGAAAACAATACATTGTGAATGGGGCGGTGGTGGCACCAGTGATGGTAAAAACAAGGACCCCGAGAAGCGGACAGTGAAGGTAAATGTGGATAGGTGAAGAGCCCAGATTCTGGGGCTAGACATTCTGGTTTGGAATTCCAGCTCTATGCCTTATGGCTACGCTTAGTTACTTAACCTCTCTGCCTCCCATCTGTAAAATGGCGGTTGTCAAAGTACCTGCTTCGTGGGCTTGCTGGGGACACATGTAAAGTGCCTGCTCATGGGAAGCACCATGGAAGGACATGTGAGGTAAGGTGTGGACGGGGGTTATAGCTACATGTGGAGCAGTGAGGGCCAGAAAGCATAGCAGGCAGCAGTGGAAGAATCTGGAGACCGCGGTCCGGCTCTATCCTTTACTCTACGTGACTCCCTGCTACCCCCAGGCCTGTGTTGCCTTGTGAGTGAAAGGATAATTGAAGTGAGTAATACTCACACTTGAGAAGTCCCCTTGAGCAGTAAAGCTGTACATGTGTGACCAATACATGGCCCTGTGGGAACAGCCAGGCCCAGACAAGATCATGCAGGTCTGTAGGTCCAGGTGTAGACTCATCAAGCATTTTTGTACCAGGGGTCAAACAGAGGAAGATGCTCAGCAGGTTGGACCAGGCTTCTCCTGCAGGTCATGGACAGGCGAGAGGTGAGCTCCTGCCTGGGGGAGGGAGCCCCAACTGCCCTGTCATTCCAAGGCAGCTGCCAGGCCCCTAAGTGCAGCCCTGATGGGCCCGTGCTGCCAATTTCAGCGATACTGTGACCCTGGCTATGGGGACCTCTGCTCCCAAGCTGAGCACACAGAGGATTTCATAATAGCCTTTCCCAGTTCTGCCCCTCGTTCACATTCTCCACCTGTCTCTTCCTCCCCCTAAGGCTGGAGGACAGAAATGGGAAGCAAAGTTCATTTATGCACTGTGCCTAATTAAATCTTTACAGACTCCTCTTGTTTGGACCTTGTCTGAGAAGATCTGAGTTTACTAATGTCTCTAGAACCAACAGGTGGCTCCCAGAGGCTGTGGGGGGGGGCGCAGGAAGTTCTCCATCATTCCTGTCCCAGAGGGCGTCCCCCCTTCAGGCTCATGTGCCCCTGAAAGTCAGGGGTGGGGGAGTGGGCTTGGCCTTCAACATCCAGGAGCCTTCATCAGTCTTTTATCTCTCCTCCCCACAAGGTGCTGTGGGCTTTCCAACATTAGCCACTGCTGAAGCAGGAAGAACAGTCCTGCCATGTCCTGGGTTCCAGTCCTGGAACTATTACTCACACCAGGGTCTATGGGCCTGGCACGATCTGTATCCAGGAGCCAAGGGATGCCTGGTTCCGTCTGCCCTCTGGCCTACCCCTCGGCTTAGATCCCAGTCCACCTCAGCTCTATGTGTGCATTTGGTTGGTGCCTAGAAAACATAATACATAGACTAACAATCTAGGTATTGATCTCTTACTATGTGCCAGGCTTTATCCTAGATGTTCTACATGCGTCATATCACTACATCCTTATTTATAGATGAAGAAACACACTCAGAGAGGTTAGGTCACTGGTTCAAGGTCACACAGTTAGAAAGCTTCCGTGTCTAGCACCACCCACCTGGAGGGACAGGACCCCTCCTGACACTCAGAGCGAGCGGTGCTAAGGACAGTGTGCAGAGCCAAGGGGTTGCCTCTGATCTACCTGTCCACCCGTGACCATGTCCACCTGAGATTGTCCGGGGAGCCTCCCAGGAAAGCTGGAGCAGAGCCCAGGGCTGCCTAGACAGCTCAAGGAGGCTGCCAAGTCTCTGCTGAGTCAGCAGGCACCCATCTACAGGCCCCAGCCATGAGCTCACCGTGAGAACTCCCCCAGTACCTCTCCCCAGCTTCTGCCCCCTCTCTTCCCTGTACCCTCTCCTACCTCTAAAATGTTCCCTGTGGCACCCCCAGTCTCCCTTCCTCCTGAAGCCCCAGACCTGTATGGTTTGACTGGTCCAGCCTGCAAATCTCCCAGTTGGGCTCCTCTTTGGGGTCACAGCTTCGGGGGCGTCTCTGCATCCTGCCTGTACTTCTCTAAATCAAAGGAAGACCTGAGTCTCCTAGCTTCTCCTCCGGACCCCCCTCCTCCCTGCTCACCAGCTGCACAATACAGGCAGGGGGATGGGAGTGGACTGGCAGAAAACAGCTTCTTTCTGAGGATGGAAAACAGAACTGTAGGAAATTAACAGGCTGAGAAATGTCTGCCTGGCTCCGTGTTTGTTTTGCGCCCTCAGTCTTTCTCTGTGCGGCTCCCTCCTCCTGCCCCTGCCACCTCCATTCCGCTCCCCCGCCCGCCCACCCCCACCACTCTGCGTGGGCGCCTGGGGCTGAAGGTTGTGCAGCTGGGGCTTTACAGGATGGGGCATCTTGGTGTGTGTGTGTGTGTGTGTGTGTGTGTGTGTGTATGCGTGTTCCCAGTGTATGTGTTTCCATGTGTGTGTTTAGGGATGGTAGACCTGCCCCTCCTTTCAAGGCAGCTTAGCCAGAAACGCCAGCGGCAGAGACAATTGTGCGGGTGGGGACGCGGAGCGCAGAGCCTGCAGAGCCCGTGGGCAGGCAGAGAAGCACCACACAAGAAATTGATTCCATTAAAAAGTAATCTTAAATTTAATAAAAGTTATGATTTGATTATAGCCACAGAACCTACAGGCAAGAGGGAAGGGGGGGTGGCTTCTAGTGATGGATAAACAGAAAGAAAAAAAAAAACAAGAAGGGAGGGGGGAGGGGAGGAGAGAGAGATGCTTAGGTTTGGATGGATGAGAGGATGGAAAGACCTGGGGGTGGGGAATGAGACCATTTTCTATCCCTCAGATGGAAGAAAAAAGCCTGTGGCTGGTTTCCAAAGAGGAAGCAGAGTGAGGAGTGAGTGAAGAGATTCAAGGAGCTCTGGGGAATAGAGCGGTTGGTTGGAGGAGGCTGGGGCATGGAGACCAGCCCGGGAGAGGGGGATATGCAAGAGGGACTGCCCCAGGCTTGGGGATGCAGGTAAGAAACCCGAAGCTCCAGCTCAGCAGGCAGACAGGCAGTCCTGGGTTTAGATTCTGAGTCAGCCTCATCCTAGCAGTGCAACTTAGCCTTTCAGACCCTCAGTTTCTTCTGCTAAATGGAGCTGTGGACATAGCATCCACCTGACAAGGTGGTCGTGAGGATGACTGAAACCACACAGGCGCGGTATGCACAGGCGCGGTATGGGGCACCTCCTCAGAGCCCAGGAAGGGATAGTCTGCTTTCCCTCCCCTGCCAGGGCCATCACCCCCACACTGCCCCCTCCCATTTATTTGCAAGCACTGGTCAATCCTACTCCCATTTTCTTTTTTAAGTTTATTTATTTATTTTTGTAATTTCTCTGCCCAGCATGGGACTCAAACTCATGACCGCAAGATGAAGAGTCCCATGCTCTTCCAGCTGAGCCAGCCGGGCAGCCCCCAATGGTATTCTTTTTCTAAAATTCTCTTTGCAGTGGTGGGGACTGAGTTGCCTTCACCTCCCATCTCAATGTGGGGAGCTTGTTCTCCTGGGCAGAGTCTCATACTTTGTCCTTTGCCCATCTCTCTAGAGCATGAATAAGGTGGGGACAAAGCAGGGAAGCCACATGCTGTAGAACCTACTTCCATTATGGGCTAAGGGACCACCTGGAGGACGCATCTCTCTGCCCGATCCCCGATCCCCTACCCACTCAGCCCACTCACTCGGCTTAGGCATAGAGCCAAAACTTCCTGGGCCCCTTGGGTGAAGTGTTCCTTGGGTGAGACTGCTCAGGCCCGCCCTCAGCCATCATAATCAGCTCCTGTTCTGCACAACATTTGGCTTTTCGTGCAATCCTTCTGTTAGTTCCTTCCGAAGAGCCAGGGCCCTGTCTCCAGGCCAGGCGGAGGGAGCTGGGGGCCTGCAGGGTCAGCACCAGCATCGTGAGTGGGGCCTGGGCAAGAAGCCAGGACATCGCTGCGAAGTGCTAAGTGAGGGGAGAGCCAGAGATCCCAACTACCCCGGAGTCCAGGAATTGGGAATCAGGAAACATAGTCACTGTAACAGCAGCCTCCAGGGGACACAAGAAATCATTCTGGGAATAATGTGACCAGTTCTGCTCAGTCATCTGCTCCCCTCCTAAGCTGTTGTTAGCCCAGTAGCTCCATCTGAATTCTCTTTCACCCTTCGGCATGTTAAAGACACCTGCTGGTTGGAGAGATTGAAGAAGGTGGGACTGGTGGTATCCACGTCTTCATTTTGCTGATGAAGAAATTGAGGTCAGAAAGGGTAAGCCATTTCCCCGAGACCACACAGCTTGGAATAGATGGATCTGGAACTGAAAACCATGTGTTCAGACTCCAATTACAGAGCTCATTCTTACCAGGCCCCCACAGCCTCCCCAAGCAAGCCACATCACTCATCATGACTGTATCTCCTGGGGCTCTCGTCACTGTTGCTGTCACCAGCTGCTCACTTCCACCTCTTTTGCCAAGGTCACCGCTGTGGTCCCCGTGGCAGCGGTCTCTGGGCTCACACACTCATCCTCCTCCAGGAAGGGCAGCCCAGTCCTGGATTCTACAGCCCATGTAGTCTCCAGAAGGAAGAGCTAATGGCCCTAAAGCTCGGGGTGGGGGGTAGGGGTACCTCAAGAGTGCAGAACACAGTGACCTGTAGTCAGGGGCTCTGAGATTGCTGGCATCTGACTGGGACTATGGACACAATCCGGCCATGACCCCCAAAGGATGGCCACCCCGCCAGCTTTGCAGACCCCTTCATGGAACCACCCTTTCCCTGAACCGAGATGATGGACTACCTTCCGGGCCAGGGTCTCCAGCACAGCCACTCAGCAGCTTTCCGTGAGCATGCACCTGGGCTCTCTGAGACAGAGAGACTCTGTCTCTCACTCTGCTGCCCAACCTCGGGCCTGCGTGCTCTGTATGCATCCTTGTTTTGTTCTCTGTGCACATAGCAAGCTAGCCACTCCCTACAATAACATCCAGCCAGCTCACTCTTGTTCTTGAGGACAATTTTCTTCCTGCTTCCTGCTTCTCTGCAGAGACATAACCTAGAGGGCAGTGGCTGGTGTGAAGGGATCATTTAGTGAAAGGTCCTCCAGCAGATGGCCCCCTGGCTGTGTGATCAAAAGCAGATCTTCATGCCCTACTTGAAACAGTTCCTAGCTCCAAGTGTTGCCTCGGTGACCTTTAGAAGAAGCCACCATGGAGTCCTGACATTCACTAATAAATCACCTTCTCAGCCTCTCCCCAGAGCTGGCCAGCCATGATGAATGAAACAGGGGATCTATGCAGGGAAAGGGCGCTAACGTTGCCCAAGAGCTTACTGTGTGACAGGCCCATACTAGAGGCTTGACCTAGAGGATGCCATTTGATCCTTGCAACAGCCTTGCGAGGCAGCTCTTACGGTCCCCCACTTTGTAGTTAAGGAAACAGCAGCTCCGATAGGTTAAGTGACTTATCCAAGGTCACACAGGAAGAAGATGGCAGAGCCAAGATTTGAACTTGAACATGTCTGATTTGAAAGCCCATGCTCTTTCCACCCCAGGCGCCTTGAATCTCTGGTTCAGCCCCAGGGAGGACTCCTTCACAGGAAAAAAGTCTCTACTCCAACTTGGCAGTATCTTTCAGAGTGAAAAACTCATATACACTTTGAGCCAACAATCTCTCTCCTAGGATGAATCCTCAAGAAACACTCATATATGTGCACAAGGTCTAATAGGGGTTCACTGCACAAAATACATTAGGTATTTAGATTAGATATGCAACAGAAAAAAATCCAAAACAGGGGCACCTGACCGGCTCTGTTGGAGGAGGGAACAGCTCTTGATCTTGGGGTCGTGAGTTCGAGCCCCACATTGGGTGTAGAGGTTACTTAAATAAACTTAAAAAAATAATTAAAAACATTAAAAAAAATTTAAGGTTTTATTTATTTATTTGCCAGAGAGAGAGAGAGAGGGCACAAGCAGGGAGAGCAGCAGGCAGAGGGAGAAGCAGGTTCCCTGCTGAGCAGGGAGTCTGATGCTGGACTCAATCCCAGGACCCTGGGATCATGACGTGAGCTGAAGGCAGACGCTTAATTGACTGAGCCACCCAAGCATCCCCAAAAAAGAAAATCTTTTTTTTTAAATTTTTTAAAAAAGATTTTATTTATTTGACAGAGATAGAGACAGCCAGTGAGAGAGGGAACACAAGCAGGGGGAGTGGGAGAGGAAGAAGCAGGCTCACAGCAGAGGAGCCTGATGTGGGGCTCGATCCCATAATGCTGGGATCACGCCCCGAGCTGAAGGCAGACGCTCAACCGCTGTGCCACCCAGGCGCCCCCCAAAAAATAAAATCTTAAAAATATCCAAAACAGTGCAAATGTCCATCAGTAAGGGAGGAGATAAACAGAACGACCATGAAGCTGTAAGAAAGGACGAGGAGGTCCTTAACTGAACAGGCAGGCAAATCTCTCTAAAAAAGCAGAGGTAAGAGAGCGGAAACACAGTATCTGAATTCTGTATGTATTTATGCACATTGTATTGTATATACACACATATATTACATATATGTATTTTGTTTGTGTAGTCTTTTTTTTCTTAAGGCATCGATTGTTTCCCAGCAAGGGGGCATGGGAAAAGGTAGGGAAGGTGAAGAGTTAAGTAACTCCCAAGGACCAGGAATCAGACCCTCCACCCTCTCTGTCTTTTTTTAAGGCTGTGTCCCCCCTCTCACTCTGGAGAATTCCCAGCCCAGACATCAGTGTGACTGAGACAAGGGAAGAGAGTTTCGTATCTGTGCTGGGCATAGCTTCCTCCTCCCATCCCCTCCCCACCTGGCACCTTCTGCAAGCAGGTGCAGACAAGGTCCAAGGAGATCATTCCTTAGGTTATAACCAGTAGGGTTTCCACACATCTTGCCACTCCAGGGTGAGGAGGAAGGCCGGAGTCATCTGGGGATATGTTGGAGTTGTGCAACCTGGACCATGTAGGGGTCAAGCTTGTGACTTTGTTCCTCTTGTCTCTTGTTTATCACAAAGTTTAGTATTCTGTAAATTAGATGAAATCTGGGGACATCTGATAAGGAAGAGATTGGGAAGATGCTGAGTGCATGTGATAAGTAGGGATTGGTTGAATATTTTCATTTGTCTTTAAATATCTGTCTTGGAATGAGGCTTACATCATAAAAGCCATTAGGAGGGACATCCGTGGCAACTGCGCGCTGACTGTCAAAGATAAACTCCACCTGACCAGGCCTTCCTCCCCGAGCCATGTGAACCCACACCCCATGCAGGCTGGGGGTCAGATGGACTTCTGTCATGACACAGATAGATAACATATATAGCAATAGAAAATTTTCACCCTACCTCAGATTGGCCCACATGGAGAATCAGCTGTGGCTGTGTGTTTTCTCCAGTAAATTCTGGTATCCTGCTTTATTGTTGCATGTAGGTTCAGTGATCCTAATGTACCAGCCCCCATCCCACCCCACATACACCCTTGCTTTCCCAGCGGACGTGGTCCTCATTCCTGCAGTTGTCTCTCTACCTCTCTCTGTTTCTCTAAGCTGACTTAGAGTGTCTTGGATAAAAATCCAACTCAAATTGGCTTGAGCTTTGTTGTGTGCTTAACTGAAAAACCCAGAGTAGACTTCAGGCATAGCTGGATCCAGGCACTTGGTCATTTGGCAATTGTCTCTCTCCAACTCTCAGGGCTGTTCTCCTTTGTGTTAGATTTACACTCTGGTAGCTATTCTCCAAGTGTTTTTGTTTTGTTTAAAGATTTATTTATTTATTTTTTTTAAGAGAGAGAGTGAGCACATGCATGAGCAAGGAGAAGGGCAGAGGGAGAGGAAGAGAATCTCAAGCAGACTCCCCACTGAGCAAAGAGCCCAAGGCAGGGCTCCATCTCACCACCCTGAGATCATGGCCTGAGCCAAAACCAAGAGTCAGACACTTAACCAAGTGAGCCACCCGGGTGCCCCATCTATTCCCCAAGTATTTTAAGCAGCTTCAGGCTTAAACCTACCAAAGTAGCAAACCCCAAAGAAAGCACACCTTTTCTAGTAGTTTAGTGTTGATCATCAAGCTTCTCCAAAGCTTCAGATTAGTTCCTCCTTTACTGGTTATCCCTATGGAGGACCCATGTGGCACAGGGATTAAAGGCACAGATGGGCCAGCTCCCATCCTGTAACCCACCCTGAGATCTTGGCTAGTCAGGTTAAATCAGCCCTTCCTAAACCACATGGACAGAGATAGGAAAGGGGTGGTTCCCTAGGGAAAATGTGGGCAAGCTTAGCAGCAGAAGGAAGATGGGAGAGTGGGATGGCAAATCAACATGACACTGACTTAGAGGAAGTCTTCACTTCTCTCCTTCTTACTTGTCTCTCTTGAAAAACTGGGTGCGGTATCCCAGATGGATTATCTGCTCTTGGACCTCTCTCAGCCTGGTTTCTTTTCGTGGCCTTGGACAGGTGATCTGGGTTAAAGCAGCCCCCAGATCTTTCTATGTCTTCCCCATTCTCACCACTCCCTTCCCCATTTCTGCTCCCAGTGGAGACTTCCTGGTATAGACAAGGTAGGGAGGGAGGGAAGAGAAAGGAAGAGAAAGGAAGAGCAATAGAGACGGAGAAAGGGAGAGAGGCAGGAGCTTAAGAGCAAACTTCCAAGGCTGTGCTGGTGTGCGCACTGCAGCCCTCTCCTCCTCCCCGCTGCCTACATCCCCCAGTCTGTGAATGGTGTGTCATGGCTTCTCTGTGCCTGCACCCTGGCCAGGCTGGGCTCCAAGCCCCCACTGCTTTGTCAGGGTATCATTATCCCCATTCTGCAGCCCTGTCACCTGGAGGTTCTTTCTCCGCCTTTGGCCCACACACCAAACCTGCACACAGGTACCTCTGCGTTTGTCTGCAGCCCAGCTCCTCCGAATTGCCGCCATCTTCGGGGCCCTCTCCGCTGCTGCATGGTAGGTGCCTTTGCTCCGATGGGTCCCATCCCTGCTCCAAGCCCATTTTCCCTCCTCTTGTCTCTATGTGACTGGCTATTTGTTGACTAGAGAGAGAGCCAAAATCTCTGCTCCAGGGATCCTCCTTGTCCTCCCTGGGAGGGCAATGGTGGAGAAGCCAGAGGTTAGAGGAGCCACTGCCAGGCTTCTGGGCACATCCAGTCAACTGATCACCCAGTGAGAAGTGAGCCTTCACCCAGCATCTAGACCATGATATCCTCTGTCTTCTCCAAAGCTTCAGATTAGTTCCTCCTTTACTGGTTATCCCTATGGAGGACCCACTTTCCCTGGGTCCCTTGTCTTCATCTAATTGTACAACTTTTATTTGGGGTTTAGGAGACAGCAAGGGCCCTGAGTGAGATCTACCTCCAATTCACTGTGGAAACCTTGGACAATTCTCTTGCCCTCTGGGTTCCTTAGTTGCTCCACAGTGAAGAGGTTGAAACTAGATCAGGGAAGTAAATTCTGGCACACATGCCACCATTTCTAATCCAGTGCCCATGGCAGACATTGCTAATCAATAGCAGCACTCTTCTCAGGACACACTGTAGGCAGCTGCTGCTCATCATTCAGCGGTAACTCGTGACTTGAAACTTCTTTGCCACTCTGGACTGGTTGATCTCTAAGGGCCCTTCCAACACTGACAGTCAAGGATGCTTTTGGCCTGGTTGAATCAATATCACTCCTCATTTCCCATTTCTCCCTCTAGCTCACTCTTTTGATCATCCCTATTCCTCTCTCTCTCCCTTCTTGCCTTATTTCTAAGTTCCTGCTTCTGAGTCCATGTAAACCCTAGATGATGTCTGGGTCTCCAAGGTTCTGTTTACTGTCACTCAATTTCAGGCTCCTTGAAAGTTACATTTTCCAGGCAGTCACACTTACACATGTTGGGCGGCTCCGTGGCATTGGCTCCGGGGAGGGAGGCAGTGATAGAGATACCAGAAACAGTCAGAGGAGGAGCAGGAGTGACGTGACCAGAGAAATATTATGAAAGAGATAAAGGGTGGGCAGACAGAGGGGCTAGAGTTGAATTATGTATCAAGACCATACTGGTAGGAATGAGGAGGGGTAGAAATGGAATTTACCCTGGACCGCTAAGGTCACAGTGGGAGGGAGGATCAGATAGCTTCTAAAAGAGAAGGTCAAAGGGAGCATATAAATTAGTAGCTCAGTTGACAAACATTAAGTGGGCCAAGGGATTCTCTGATGGGGAGAAGCTATCAAGAATTGTGAGAATGACATGGACTTTTGGTGCGTGCTTCCTGCACATAATAGCATCCAGTAGTTATTGATCAGAAGAGTTTGGTAGGAGATGGTGAGTGCTGGCCAGCAGCCAATTAGCGGCTTAAAGCAAAGCCTCACCTAAGTGGCGGGACACGTCTGTTCCCTCAGAACTGCTTAGAGCAGTTTTAGAATTTCAGGAAGTGCTGCCAACTTTATCTGAAGAGCATATGAACACACACAAGGGCCCATCAGCCAGGGGCAGAGTGACCACAAGAAAACCATGCATCTGCAGGCCTGGGTTCAGCTCATTTACTTAGTAACTGTGAGACTTTGGCCTCAGTCTTCCCATCTATCAAGTGAGCATGAGCAGGATCCAAGTCCCGGGGTCACTGCGGATGTTGAATGAGAACGTGTGTTGGGACCCTGGCTGGCTCAGTCAGAGGAGCGAGCAGCTCTTGATCTCAGGGCCATGAATTCGAGCCCCACGTTGGGTGTAGATATTACATAAATAAATAAATTAAAAAAAAAAAAGAATGTGTGTGAAGTGCTCAGCACAGCGTCAGGCTGGTGACTGATAATAAACAGTAGCTGGTACGGTGGCGATACTGTAACATCATTATCATCATGGGTGATGACACATCTAAGGGGTCCCATGAGTGACCCCCTAATTCACGCACTCTATATATGCCAGGTGCTGGCCTGTTTACCTGTGTTACTGACTCTACTGGTGTGATTCTCCCAGGCTCCACACCATCTCATTCCCCTGTGACAGATAAATCTAGTCTGAACCAGAAAGGCTGGAATTCAAAATGCCTGCTCTTGCGTGGGGATTACAAATGGTGTTGGGAGAGCTGGTTACAAATGGTGTTGGGAGAGCTGGACAGCTCCCCTCGGCCCAAGAGGAAGGCTGATTCTTCTCAACATTCAAAAGCCAGGTGTGGGGAATAACGCTGGGGCTGGGCTGTAGGCCGGGAAGGGGCCCCAAGATGCTGACAAGGGGGGTAGCGTCTCAAGTCATTCTTTGTCTCCTTCACAGTTGTGCTGTGGGCGTCCCAGTCCAGGCTGCCAGCCTGCTCAGCACCCCGTCCCTCACTAAAGGACATGGGAAGGCAAACAGAGTTTCTGCTGCTGCCCAAGAGGCTGCCACGGGAGTCTGCCTGGCTGGGGTTAGCAAGGGCCCGCCAGGCTGCAGGCCAGCAGTGGGGATGCTGGGCACTGAGATCCCAGGACGAAGCTGATGGGGCCACAACTCCCCAGATCCCCGAAGCTGGCCTCCGCCGCTTTGCTGAGGCTTGAACTGAAGGTAGCAGGAATGGAATGAGCCAGGGATCATCTAACCCCCTGTGTTTGGCCCACGTCTCTGACCCGTGCAGAAAGGATGCCCAGGCTAGATGGGAAGAAAGCCCGGCCTCCTTGCAGGCCTCTACCTGCAGGATGTGAGTGGTGCCCACCTGAGCCCTGAGACCACAGTTACTTGGAAGATGCCCCTTCAGCAGGGCACCATACCCTCAGGCCAAGACACAGAGGCGAAGAGGAAAAGCCAGGGAGTCACATAGCCATGAGTTCAAGGCCCAGCTTTGCCATTAACTAGTGTGACCTAAGGCTAGGGCCAGCTCTGTGATCAACTTGTGCCTCAGTTTCCTCACCTACGGGTTAAGCATGATAAAAATGGGCTCCTGACAGGATTGAGAATGATGCATGTGTGGTATTTGGCCCAGGTCTGGCACGTAGCAAGGGCTTAAAAAATGTTAGCTATTATTCTTCTAATTATTACCATTGTTCAGGAGGTCCCAAGATGTACTGTTGTCGAGCAGTTACACAAATTTCAACTGGGAAGTTCATAAGGCCCAGTGTGGGAGTGGATCTTACCAAATCCAGTGTGATTTGGTTCTGGTCCTTCTGCCACCCTGAGGAAGTGGCTGGGGCCAGCCACCGAGGGGCTGGACTATCCCCGCAGGTCCCTGCAAAAACCCTTTCCCTATGGCCACCTGGTCATACAGCTGGGAAAGAGAAAGAGATCTCAGAGATGCCACTCCTGACCCCTTCAGCTTCTGTCTTGGCCAGGATCCAGGAGGAGGCAGAGGGATGAAGAATAGATGTCTCTGAACGGTGCTGCCCAGAGTGGCTGTCTGCCGACTCCTGGGAAGCAGAGCAGGGAAGAGGGCCCAAACCCATAGCAATTTCCCTGGATTTCAGTCCTGACAGGACAGCAGGGTGGCCATGGCCGGAGACAGCCCACCACTTCACCAGGCAATGGCTGAGAGAGTAGGAGGGGAGCACTTGCTTATGATTTCAGACAGGGGACACCAAGAGGAGCCCCCAGATACTGTCTGTTAGGGTCCATTCTCCTCCTCTGCCTTCTTTTTCTTCAGGAACAGACTGGGTTCCTGTGTTTACCTGAGGGGGTGGGGGGTTGCTGTGTCTGGGTATTTCTCTGTACACAGGTCCTTCCTTATCCCACAGGGGTGGAGGCCTGGGCTGGACTGTATATTTCCGGAGTTGCCGACTTGAATCCCAAGCTTTTATTTTTAGAAGATTACACATGTGGAGGCTGGGAGGAGAGGCCTGGGGGCCTGGAGGCAGGGTGGGGGAAGAAGGTCAGGGGTCTGAATATAGCAACTGTGGGACCAAAGTAGAGTTAGGCACTAAAGGGAATGCATGAGATGGTGGGGGAAATGAGGTGAGGCAGTAGGAGATCCCACTCTCCCAACACCCCAGAACAAGGAGCAGAGTCTTTACTGGCTGGGCTAGGGAGGACCTTCTTGTGGAGGGGGATGGGTCAAGGGTCACCTCTATGGCATGTAGCTGGATCCCCAGGGAGGCTGAGGAGCCTGGGAAAGAGAGAAGAAAGTCCCTCCCCTCCCCCTCCCCAGACCTTTGGGACTGGGAGAGCAGCTTCCTGCACTGACAACTCCTCAGGCCCTGGGGCTGGGGCTGGGGACCGGCTGGGGACAGCTTAACCCTTCTGGTGCTGGTATTCAGGAAGGCAGAGAGCAACAGATGTGCATCCATCTTCTTACACACTTGGCCCAAATGGTGTGTCCCTGCTGTCTGGCGCAACACACTCATCCTAAGGCCTGAGCCCAAAGCCAGAATTCAGCTGATTCTCTTCTCCTGGAGCACAGACGGAGGGAAATGGGGGCGCCTCCCTTAGGGATGGTTGGCACAGCACCTGCTCCCTCACTAGCGGGTGGTGGGTGGATGCCAGACAGAACGCAGAGCTTATAGGGTTAGTAAGTCCCCACCTTGCAATGAATGGGAGGCCCCAGGGCTGAGAGGAAGCTTCAAGTCGGAAGATCTGTGTCTGCCTGTCTCTGTGTGACCTTGGATAGTCACTTAACTCTCTTGGGCTTCAGATGCAGCCTCTGAAAACCATGAGGGAATCAGACCAGAATGGTCTTTCATTCCCTGGAGTCCCCTGACCAAGGCAGCCCCAAGTCCCCAGACACAGGAACTTTAGGGCCTTCCTCTCCACCTGCTCCTTGAAGGCAGGAAGTCTTTTGCTTTCTCTAGCCCTGAGTAAGCCTGCCCAGCATGGTGCCCTGCACAGACCCTTCCAACTAGCTGTGACAAACAAGTAAATAGAGAAATGACCCACCCTTGACTTAGGGACTTTTTTCCATTGTCTCCTCTAGGGCATTAGACTAGAAGTCAGAAAGACCTGGCCTAGGTTCAAATCCTGACTCTGACTCACCAGCTGTGAGGCATAAGCCCCTCCAAGGCTCAAGTTCATTTATCTGTAAAATAGGGGCCAGAAGTAAAACATTGACCTTATGGACTTGTCAGGGTAAATCCAAAGAGCCTTTGTAGAGTCTCAAGTGATACACAGAAGGAAGAAGTCTTGTTGGCAGTCCTATTGTTGTTAACCCTAGACCTGGTTCAGAGGTGCTCTAATGGATGGTGGCTTTAAGCCTGAACTATCTTGATAGTCAGGTAGGTTTCTTAACCTAAGTTTCAATTTTCCCATCTGCAAAATGGGGATTATAATAGTACCTACAGCAATGGGTTCTGAGTGTCCCTGAGAGAGTACATATAAATGGTTTGCAGAGTCTCTGGCACATGGCAAACTCCATAAATAGTGGTTACTATTGGGGCACTGGCTGGCTCAGTGGAGTGTGCAACTCTTGATCTGGGGGTCATGAGTTCGAGTCCCGCATTGGGTTTAGAGATTACTTAAAATCTTTAAAACAAAAATAATGGCTACTATTATTTTCACCTCCCCTCCCCATGAATTCTCCCAGCTGCCTCACCCCCAGCCTCCCACCTGGAGGAAGCAGTTGTTTCACCCTTACCTTCTGTGCATGACTACGGATAGTGGATGGAGATATCTGGCAAAAGCTGCCTTCCTCATAGTCCTTAGAGGAGGGGGAGCGGGAGTGAGGACTGCTGAGGAGAGGCCAGAAGATGAAGGCGCTGTGTGTGTGGAGGGGAGGAATAGGGTCCGAGGCTGTCCCAGCACCCTCACCAGCAACCCAGGATTGAGGCCACTCTGCCCCCCAGGACTGAGGCCACTCTGCCCGCCAGGCCGGGCGGCAGTGATGCTGGGAGCTGCTTATCAGGTTAGAGCGGAGCCGCTGTCTCTGGCTGTCTCTGCACATTACCCAACCCATCCGTCCCGCTCTCCTGCGCGCCCTGCCTGCCCCCAGCTCTGCCCGCGCTAACTAGTTAATTGGATCTTGGCTAACCTGGTTATGGGCCAAGTCAGCCCAGCTCCTCTGCCTCCAGAAGCACCAGTGGGGGCAGGGCAGAGCGGCTGTGCCAGTGTGTGTGTGAGAGCCTGTGTGCCTGTGGGGAGGAGCCTGTCTTGGAGCTCTGGTTCTAAGCCTCCCAGGATCCCCTGGGTCCAAGGAGACTGGATTTGGGTGCCTGAGGTGAGTCCAGAGTCCCCCCACCTGCTGTTGCGAGTGGTTGAGGGCGCGGGCACTGAGTCACTCCACCCTGTTCCAAAGCTCAGCTCTGCCACTGACATAATCCGTACGACTTTGAGGTGGCTGAGCCTCAGCTTCCTCGTCTGTAAATTGTATTATAAAATAATAAAACGTACCAGCAAGGGGGGTTGTGAAGATTAAGAGAAACAGAACCTCCACCTCGGTGCCTGGCACTGAGTAGGCACTGTGTGAATGATAACCGTGATCGTCGTCATCCGCGTGCTGAGGCACAGCAGGGGGCCCCAGCCGCTACCTCCAGCACGGCGGGAGGGTGGGGGGAGGTGGGAGGGATCTCAGAGTGGGGGCGGGAGAAGCTTTCATTCACACTTGCCTGCAGGTGTTTCCTCCGAGGCGAGACTCCAATCTCCTCAATTGTTCCTATGCAAATGTTATGCTAATGAAACGTCAGCGCACCCCTGGGCCCAGCTTGGGGAAGGTGAAGGGTGGGCTGATCCCCCAGGTTTCACTTTGGCCGGGCCTGTCCTTTTCCTCCCCCAAAGAGGTGCAGATGATGGTCGTCTGACAACACCAGTCCTGGGGGCAGAGAGAGGGAGAGAGGAAGACAGAAAGACCCTGACGGTAAGAGAAACAAAGAAAGGCCCCAGTCTTGGTAGGAGACGGACAGCCTCATCATCGCCATAATCATCAACATCAAAAAGGCCTTTGGAAACGTCAGATTCTTCCCCGCCCTGTGCGGACTACTCTACAATTACTGAGGCCCAGCTTCGGGCCCCGGGAGCTGGGGGTGGGTGGGTGAGGGGGAGTTAGAGGAGGGAGGGGAGAGCTAGGGTCGGCTCAGAGACAAGTGGCCATTCTCTTATTGTCCTTGAGGGCAGGGGCCTCCCTCGGGCCTCCCCCAGTGCCCCAGCTTCTGACAGAGGGAGACCATAAATAAGAAAGGGCTCCTGAGTCTGTTGTGATCCTGCTCGGCTTTCACTTTCTTACCAGCTGTGCGGCCTCACCTCTTTGTCTGATCCCCCCCCCCCCCACTGTAAGATGGCCATCAGAATTCTTCCTTCTCTGGGTTCTCGCAAAAACTAAATGAGATCCCGTAGGCCTCGGTGAAAGATGATCCTAACTGGCGAACAGAGTCATAGCCAAGGACAAGCCAGTGCCCATCCCTGCTCCATGGCCCAAGTTTGGGTGGTCAAACAAAACTGGTCCCACCTTCCACCTGGCAACGGGCTGTGTGATCAGTTTTCTGAACCAAGGTAAATAATAACATCAAATGATGTGTACCCTTCCCACCTAGGTGGGTTTGAGATTGGAATCACCACTGAACATTTATCCTGCTCTCAGAGTTAACGTTGGACAAGATGTACAGTTGAACTCTGATGCTGTCCTCTGGATGGTATAAAAAGAGATGGGAGGCCATGTGCAAAGGTGACACTGTGCTTACAGCTACAACAGCAGGCAAAGGGTGCTGACGAAGCCAATGTGGAACCGGCCTCTTCCCGATAGGGAACCTCTGCGAACACGGCCCTTATTTTGCTGAGACGTCCAGGCCTGGAGGCGGCTCTCCTATGACCCTCCAGTCCCTGTTGAGAGGAACTCCAGCCTTGGAGTCCACTCAAGGGCAGACCCTGCCCTCAAGACATAATAGGTGCTCAATAAAGAGAAATTAGATGGATGGGGGCGACAGCCACGAGGATGCTGCCAAATAAATACCAAAATGTGCAAGCAGCAGGCCACTGTAATTAGACCAAGGATAGTCAGTTATTACTATCAGACACGCGGCAGGGTTAACAGCCACCGGGGGTGGCTATAATGAAGAGAGAGTCACCTGTGCCCTCAGGGCCTTCCCTCCATGATGGCCTCCTGAAGAGGGCTGAAAGGGGCTGACCAGCACCAAGTGCCCTACCTGCCTCAGGATCTCCTGCTTTCCTGGTGTCCCTGCCTGAGAGGGGCTCTGTCTTGGTGCCCCCCAGTAAGGGCCCCTGCCACTCCCATTCCTGCCTCCTTCCGGGAACCCCCACAGCCCTTTATCTCTAGCTCCATTATGATGCCTATCTGTATGGAGCCCAATTAGAGTTTTTTTTATACCCAAGTCTTATCTCCTCCATGGGATTCTAAACTCCCTGGGGACAGGATTTATCCTGTCCCCATTGCTGTGTCCCCAGTGGTGGAAGCCTGCACCCTCCCACCCCTCCTGTAACAAGGAGAAGGAGAAGGGGAGTCAGAGAGAAGGGAAAGACATTGAGGGAGAGGGAGGACAGGCCATCTCAAAGAGGGAGGGAAAGAAGAGAAGCAAAGAGAAGGAGGCCGTGTCTGTTCTCTGGAACAGGGGACACCAGCCTAGCCCTGCTTTTGGTGTGGATGGTCTTCTTGGAAGGATAAGGAGGCCACACAAAGAGCCCTGCCCCCTGTCCTCCTGCCCTGTTGCTGCTGGCGCTGGCTCCCATGTCCCTGGCCTGGACCTGTTCTCTCTGCCCTCTCAGTCCAGGTCCCCTTACTCCCCAGCTCCCCTTGGCAACCTGCCTCTGAGGAGGTGCTCCTGGGTGCCATCCAACGGGTGGGGGCCTGGCAGGAACCATGCCAAGCCAGGAAGCACGGCCAGGAAGGAGTCCGCAAGGCAGATGCCGCCCCTCTCCTGCTGCCTTGATTAGAGAAATTGAGATGTTAATAATATTCCGAGATGCAAGGTGCTAATTAAAGTTAATTACTGTTTCCTTGTGAAGTAACCTCTCCTCGTGTTTACCAGGAGCAAGGCTGCCAGCCGCTCCCCTGGCTCGTGCCAATCACTATGCCCGCTGCTCGGTGTCCCCACACCCTCACAGGTACCCTCAGCTGTCCCAGCCCAGGCTGGGCAGGCACCACAATCTGGGGCTCCCAAGTCCTGCCTCTTGGCATGGTACCAGAGCTGTCCTGCTGAGGAGCAGGGGAGCACATGAGCATGAGTGTCCGGTGGAGCCCAGGGACAAACTCATGGCCTCAGTGGCTGGCACCTCTATCCTCCCTTCCTCCCCTCCTGCAGAATCTTGCCCTGTCTCTTTCCAGCTCCTTACTTAACCAGCAACTTTCCAGCAACTTACTTAACCTCTTAGAATCTCAGTTTTCTTATCTGTAAATGGGGCTGATAATTCCTACCTTGTAGAGTTGCTGTGAGGATCACATGAAAATGCTCACTACAGTCACATAGCTGGAATTTAATAAGCTCTCAGTTAAGGTTAACTGTGATTATTGTTGTCTTTGTTAATAATCATCTCTCTCCCAAATCCATCCTCTGTGTGGTCTGGCTTTGGGACTGGGGGTGGGTCAGTTGAGTACAATGTGTGTCCTCTACATAGGCTGGGACAGCTCCCCAGGCACACTGCACACGGACCCGTACAGAAACACACTTGAGAGCACACACACCCATTGCAGAGGCCCCCCTCCCCCTCAGCCGGCCCCAACACATCCTCTTGTCTTGGCGCCATCCCTGGTCTCACTCAGCCTCACCCAGGGAAGTAGAGAGAAGACAGAGGAAGATGATAGGCCTCTCTCAGAAATAGAGTTTTGCAAAGCCCTGTGTTTGTGTGTGTGTGTGCGTGTGTGTGTGTGTGTGTGCGCGCGCGCCTCCACTCTTGAGTTCCAGGCTGCACAGGGCTTTGGGGGAGAGGCTACCCTCTTGGGAGCCAAGTCAGGTTGCCATGACAACCACTGCAGGTGTGCACCTCCAGATCCCCTACTCCCCTGGTAACACACAGCCACTCTGGCCAATTCTGGGGGAGACACTGTCATTCTGATGGGAGTCTCTCCATCCTCACCCCGGCTACCCCCACTGTCCCTTGCCTGCCTTCTCACGAAGCCTCTGGGCTGGGGAGAGGGACAAGGGACCGGGCAGAGCCCTGTGAGAGAATTCCTCCTTCATCCCTAGCTTCCCGTGGGGGCTTAAAGCTCATGAGTGAATTTTGCTGTCACCTTTGGTTTGGGAGGGTGTAGGCTTCGAAAGGGGCCTCCCTGGGTATAACATGGGTAATCAAAGGGTTAAGACCTCTCTGCTGGCTCTGCGCACCCCGCCCCCACTCAGGAGTATCCCAGGCTCCCTCTCAGAGGGAAGCACTGGCCAGCCCACCCTAGGGCATTTCCTGTTTATGGGCCTAGAAGGGTAAGGGGAGGGGAACTGAAGCTGGGCATCTGGGCCAGATTTGGGGGTAAGGGTGGGTGGGTCAGAGGGACAGAGATGGCACCAGAAAGCCCTGGGAAACTGCCAGGCTCAGCTGTTCCTGGTGAGTTTCTACACTCTACCCATTCTAACCCCAGACCCAAATTCCAAGCACAGCCTTGCTGACAGCACACCCTGTCCTTGGCTCCCTAGTCCAAGCTTGACCTCCTCCTGCCCCAAATCCCCTGCCTCTAGCCCCTCTGGGAGTCTGGATGCCTTCCCCCAAATCCTATGCACCTTGGGTCTAGCTCCATCTGTCTCCAACCCAGCTCCCTCCCCGCCTCCCACACCTCCTTCCCCCCTCTGCTGTTCAGTCCTCCTGGCCTATATCCCTACTCACCTGTGGCCCACACGCCTGCCCACCCTCTGGCTCCCTTTTCATGCTGTTGCTTCAAAATCCCGAAGCCGATTTCCTCTCATTCATTCATTCATTCATTCATTCCTTTATTCAGCAAACATTTTGAGTGGTGATAAATAAGTTAAACAAGATTCTTGCCCCTGCAAGCTTTTATTCTAGTGGAAGAGACAGAAATTGAACACATAAACAAATGAAATGATGACAGACTGGGTTAAGGTCAAGGAAAGGAACAAAAGGGGAGCTATGACAGAGACTCCAAGGGCACCTTCTAATCCCCTACTTAGAAATGGAGTCTGGAGAAGGGTCAGAGAGAGTGGGGAACAGGGGCCACCTGGAGGCAGAGATTTGGCAGAGGCAGTCTCCCAGCTCATCTGTAAGCAGTGGACACGGAAGCCAGGAGACCCTGCTGCCGTCCACCCATTCCCACCTGCTCTAATAGATCCCTTCTTCCTCCATCAACCTCCTCAGACCTCCTCCAGGCCACCCCCACGCCCGCTGCCCCTGCTCCCACCCCACCAGCTCTTTCCAACTGCTGGGCTCTCCTGATCATGCTGAGGAGGTAAGGGGCAAGGGCACCTGTCCTTGGGGGATCTAAAGAAGAAACTGAATTGGCAAGAAAAGCATGACCATTTCACAATACAGCCTCAAACTTGCACAAACTGCTACAGCTGTAAGAAAGAAAATCTGCGTGTGCTGAGGGGCTTTGGAGAGATCGTGGCCAGGAAGGGGTTCATGGGGGCAATTTTCTGTGAGTGCAGCACTTTGAGGGTTGGAGCACGTGCAGAGGCGCTGGCATGTGGACTGACGGGCTCCAAGCCACGCGGAGCTGCGAGCACATTTGCAAACACAGCTCGGGGACTTTACCCTTCCCAGTGCTGCAGCCCCATGAAATATTTAGGTTTCTGGACATGGCTCATCCCTTATTGTCCCCCTCAGCAAGTACACTTCCCCTACATCATTTATGGCTGTCCCCTTTCCTCCTCTTTGAGTCCTGCAGAGAAGGGAAGGCTGGACCCCCCACTGGAGGAGAGTCCTCCTAACCCTGTGGCCAGGGGGCAGGATCTAAGCCTACCTTCTCACACACCACGCCTGCCCTGTGTAGCCTGGGGAGCAAGCCAGGAAGGTGAGTATAGGAACTGAGAGGTCATTTTCAGCCTGAAAGACTGGGGAAGCTGAACAGGGAGGGAGTATGGAAGATGCAGATGTCATGGCCCCAGGAGGGAGAGGAAAGGAGTGTGGGAGTGATGAGAAAAGCTGCATTTATTGAGCACTTACAATTTATTGTGCTAAGCCAGTTACATGCACCATTGCCTTAAATCCAAATTTAGAATTTATTATCCCCACTTTATAGCTAGAGAAACTGATGCTCAGAGAGGTTAAGTAACTTGTCTAAGGCAGCCCAGACAGTCCAGCATTTATTGAGCACTTACAATTTATTGTGCTAAGCCAGTTACATGCACCATCGCCTTAAATACAAATTTAGGATTTATTATCCCCACTTCATAGCTAGAGAAACTGATGCTCAGAGAGGTTAAGTAACTTGTCTAAGGCAGCCCAGACAGTCCAGCTCCAGAAGCCAAGCTCCTACATACTCCAACTAGGTCTCACCTTAGTTCGGGGGTGGGAGGGTGGGGGGGGGAGAGAGGGTGTGTGGTGTGTGTGTGTGAGGAGAGAGAGAGAGAGAGAGAGAGAGAGAGAGAGACAGGAGAGACATGTCAGGCAGTGTCTGTCCCATTCCCTCTTACTCCCAGAAGATGAGACTGCTCTCAATATAATCCCCTCCCCCTGCTCCCCCTTCCCCTGATTCAGCCCCTGCCAGAATTCCTAACTACTTTACCTGTTTATTAGACAAATATTGTTGGCCAGAGTTTGGGAGACCTTGAGGAAAGGGGAAAAGGAAGATGAGGAGATAAAGAGGGGGAGCCAGAGAGAGAGAGAGAATGAATGGTAGAGCAAGAGACAGACAGAGACTCAGGCCGGAGCAGAATCCAGGGGCATTTGAGAGAGTACTGGGGACAGAGGGCTGGGATGGACACTGACCCACAACCTGAACAGTTAGAGCACAGCCCACCTACTGGATGGTGAGGGAACGGATAGAAGGTCACGGAAGGAACTCCTACTCCCCACCCCCCACCCCCCAGCTCTGTCTCCACCAACCCTTCCCCCTTCACACCCTAGCTTCTCCTTCCCCTCCCCCATTGTCTTCTCTGGAACAATTCTAATTAGACTAAGTGACTAAGAGGTGGTTTCAGCCTGAACAGCCAATTAGGCCTGGAAGAAGGGAAAGGAGCTCCCCCAAGTCTCCCACCTCCATCCACCCCCCTCATATTTTACCCAGACCAAGTATTCTTAGCCCAAGACTCCAGACTGTCACTCAAGTTTCCCTGATTCTGCTCCTCCCTTAATGCCCACTGTGTCCCCATTACCTGTGTCCAGACAGCCCCCGGCCCACTCTCTAGTCCCCACCTTGAGCCCGTCCATCCTCAGGCCCTGTGTCCTTTCAAGCCTCTCTGACAGGGATTGTAAGGAAAGTCTGGGGTCCTCCTTAGGAGGCTCTCTTTCTGAGTCTCTTTATTTCTGATGTTTCTCCTCTGTCTCTCCCTCTCTCTCTTCTCTTCCTCTGGCACTTATTGCTAACATCCATGGACCAGGCCTACTGGTTGCCATGGAGACGCACTGTGCAGCTGGATGGTGAGTGTGTGTGTGAGAGGAGCTGTGTGCGTTCTGCAGCACTGGGGGTGTGTGTGTGTGTGAAACGTATCCATGTGCAAGAAATCTTTCTTGCAGTTCTCCCTAAAGGGAGACCCAGGCCAAGAGGGAGACTCCAAAAGACCCCAATGATCCTAAAACACTGGACCGTATTCATCAGGGACACATCCTCTCTCTCAGCCCCTGCAGGGTCAGATTCTAAACTCTGCTCAGTCCAGGCTCTGGATTGGCAGATTCTGGAGGGGTCCCAACCTGCCCCTCCTGTCCGAGGAAAGGATCGGGAACCCTGGGAAAGGAGCAGGGGTGGGCAGAGAGGCCTTTCCTGCACAGAACAGCTGGAGTGCAGATTAAGCTGTGCAGATGGACCTACTGATGAGGCCAGCAATCCCCCAAGACCACTCCAGGGCCTGGGTGGGGGGAAGGATGGCCCAGCAAGCCGGCTAATCCCCTCCATTTCTATTTACCTTACCCTGTATTTGTCCAGAAGGGTGGGAGAGGTAAGAGACCTAGGTTCCTGTCCTCAGGAAGCTTACCATCTTAGAGGAATCAGGCTAACTCCTTTCTCGTCTCCCATCCCAGGGCCTCAGCAGCCCCAATTTCCTGAGTCTGGAGTGCTCTGTTCTGAGCTCTACATCTTCAGGTGTCGTGGGAGAAGCTTCCCAGGCCACAGTGAGTAAGGCAGCCCCTTTCTTTCCCCCACCTCCAGTCATCTTCCTTCATGTCCCACTGTTTGTTTCCTTCACAGCACTTTAACACAATCTGTAATTATCTCATTTGTTTGTTTGTTTATTGTCTGTCTTCTCTACTGGAATGGAAGTTCCAAGAGACAGTAGGGATCATGCCTGTCTAATTCAGGGCTGCAATGCCAGCACCTGGCACAGGGCCTACCACATAGTAGGTATTAAATATGTGTTCAATAAAAGAATGGACACCTTGTTTCACTGAAGCCCCACAAGAATCTTCCGCAATGATAAGCATTGTTATCCCCATTTTACAGATGAAGAAACAAAGGCACAGTCAGCTGCCCAAGTTACTACCAGTAGGAAGCAGTACAGCCGGATTTCTCTTGCAGGTCTCTGATACCAGGTGTGAGGGAAGGAGGTGGGGACCATCTTTCCTAACCTACAGTGCACCTGGCTCCTCTTCCTTTTAGTCTGAGGGTGTGTCTCCACTCCCAACCTAGGCATCCCCAGAGAAACCTGTGCAGAGAAGCGTGGAGGACAGTGAAAACCCGTGAAGAATGTGAATGTGACCTTTTCTTTCAGAGGCTTAGAATCTCTCAATGGCTCCGCTTTCCCTCCTTAGGTTGACTAGGAGGTCCTTCTAGTTCTGCCCCCCTGCCTTCCTCTCAAATTTTACCTGCTCTCCTGAGCAACTTTCTCCTCCTACCCCAGGCCCTTGCACACACAACTGCCTCCAGCCAGATCTGTCCTTGGTAACTCAGCTCTGGCACCACCCCTTCCAGGAAGCCTTCTGGACTCTACTGGAGGAGGCACCTCCTTTAGTTCTCCAGCCTGAATTTACAGCTCAGGGCAGGGCTGAACACCTGATAGTTATTATTTACCTGTCTGCCTTTCCCATAGAGACTGTCATTCTTGGGGTGTCCCAGTACCTTGTGCTGGGCAGGCACAAGGGAGAGGTTCAGGAAATGTTTACAGAATGAGTGAACCGACCAGGGTCAGAATACCCACGTCTCTTGACCCCTGACATCTTTTTCAGGTCTAGGCCTTAACAGGAGCCCCTTATGCCCAGCTGTCTGGTCAAGTCAGGGGTGGGGATGATGTGAGGTCCTGTTGATTCACTGCCTCCTCTGATCAAGTGACCCCTCAAGGTTAGGAGCTGGTCACCCGGGTCAGATAGGAGGGTTTGTGATTAACTGGAGGATTGGTGGGGGGCCCGTGGGTTGCTCACTGAACTGGACAGCTGATCTGATTCAGAGGCTGCCAAAGGGGCCTCAGCCCTTCGTCGCTCCCCTCCCCCCCGCCCCCGGCTCTGGAACACCAGATTAAAGACTGATCTTGGTAGTGCCTTCTCCTTACCCCTCTCCCCACCAGGCCGTCCCTCACAGCAAATCCAACCACAGGTCTCTGAATGTAGTATGGAGACCTGGGGCGGGGGTGGGGGTGGGGGCGCAGGCCCTGCGAAGCCCCGCGTATAGGAATGGATGAAGGGGCGCCTGAGACCTCCGCTGTACCCGCGGTCGATACGGGTTTACACGGAGGCTCATCCAGGATTAGTCCCTGCGCTCGGCTAATCCCAGCCGCTGAACCGACCCCGGGGTCGAGGAGCCAGGCCCACTCGGTGCGGGCGGGGGTAGGGGGAACGCGGGCCGAGCGGAAGCACGCGGCGGGGGGAGGGGTGCCCCGGGAGGCGGGGCCGGGAAACCGGCTGATCCGGTCTCTGTTCTTCTACCTCTCCCGAGCCCGTGTTTACTCGGGAGCCGGACGGAGGAGGCCGGGGCCGGTTGGGCCCGGAAGCAGGGGGAGGGGAACACAGTCCGAGACGAGGGTGAGACCTTTCCAGGTCCCCTAAATCGACCCCCAACCCTGGTTCCTGAGCGTGGGAGAGAGCGACCGACAGATGTCTCCCGCCCCTTCTCCCTTCAGTTCCGCAATTCATACTTGTTCCCAAATGAAAGGGGAACAGGAAAGGATACCAGCCCCTCGGAAGAAGGCAGCAGCACAGCGTACCCTTCCCCAGCGCTCCCCCTCCATCCCTAGCCCGCACCTCAGCTCCGGGTGGGGCTCTGCAGGTCGGGCACAGCACATCGGTTGAGGGAGGGAGGCATTCTGACACGCACGGAGTAGATGTCTGTCCTCGCACTGCATTCTTTTGCCCGCCATTCCAGAGTGGCACCGGTTAATCCCAATGGGTCTCGGTCGCTCTGCACTCCCCTGGCCCCCTCCAAGGCCTCTACCCCAGACTTAGCCCCCAGTGCCCCCGGGACGCAGGCCTGAGGGCCCGGAAGAAGTGAGGTAGGGTCCGGTTTTCACACTTTTATTGTAAAGCTCGGGAATAATTACACGGGTCTTCCATTGACAGCTCAGCAAACAAACCGGAAACGAACCGAACCGGAGGGGGTAGGGGCGGTGCCTGCGCATGCTCGCGGCGGGGGAGGGGGGAGGTCAGAGAAAGAGAAAGACAGAAAGAGACAGAAATCATTACAAATCAACGGGATTGTGCTCGCAGCGCCAGGGATGGGGCGGGGTGGGG
>NC_048220.1:29582371-29608280 GCF_002007445.2 Ailuropoda melanoleuca
CAACACACGAGAGAGACACGGCCCCCCTCCCCACTCAGATAACCCGAGGAGACACAGTCTCCCTCTCCCCAGGGCAGACAAACCCGCCCAGGAACCCCATGGGCAAGACACAGTCCCCCCTCCCAGAGAAGTCCCGCGTGGAGACGCCCCCTAAGAGACTTTATCATGGCCAACATAAGCTTTCCCAACACCGGGAGATAGCCCACACCCAGGGAGGAAATGGCTCCGGAGGCCGGATCCTCAGGAGAGAGGTATCCCAGAGCCTCCAGGAGAAAAGACAACTCAGAGCTGCCCAGTCTCATCCCAAAGTGCTGCAGGTCAGAGACACCCCCAGATGAGAGATACAAGGAGGGCCAGAAACATCCCTTCCCAGACATGCTTCAGAGATAGCCCCCTTCCCTGGGAAGAGAGATGGGCCAAGACTGACATGCCTTAAGTACTCCCAGGAACCCTGGGAGGAAAACAGGCTCCCCAGAGAGCCTGGGTAGGGGGGAGACATGCTCCCATGGTCCCCAGAGGGAATACATGTCCCTCCAGAGACTCCCAAAGGGAGAGATAGGGCCTAGGGAGCCCCCGGAGGTGAGAGATGCCCCGGAGACCCTCCCCCAGGGATGTGAGACACCAGGGACCCCAGGAGAGAAATATGTCCCCATATACCCTCCCCCTACCAAGAGACATGCTCTGAAGTAGGGGGTTGGGGACCAACTAGGTCCCCTCTAGGAAGACACTGACTGGGTCAGGCTGGGTTTGAGGGGGGGGGGTCTCCTCTGGCCAAATGTCGCCTATTTGTACATAAAACTGTACGCGACACAAGGCATTGGGGAAGGGATTCACAGACCTAGGACCAATAGGGGAGGTCCCCAGTGCTGTCACCCGTCCCCTGCCCACCTTTGGTTTCACCTCTCGAGTGCCCAGGTGGTGACAGATTCAGAGCCCCAACCAGGGGGCTGGGACTCTGCCTTCGCCTGTAGGAAGGGCTCTTCTGTGCTTCTCAGCCCTCCCAGCCATCTGGGCTACCCCCTTCCTTCTGGCTTCTCCATTGTGCAAAATGCTCCTCTGCCCTTCCACTCAGTGCTCAGGGGTCTCCAAGACCAGGGCAGGGTGCCCAGGCCACCAGGGGCTTCCAGGGGAGTCCACTGACTCCAGGAATGCCTCCGGTCTGGACCACCCTCTCCACCAAGCAAATGGGCCTCATACAATCTTCTTGCCAGAATCCGGACCTCCAGGACCCAGGACAGCCCTTGAGGCCACTGCCCCACCAGCTGGGCACATCATGTTTACCAACTCTACCACTATTGCACCTGCCCTGTTTGTGCAGGGGGAAGGGGGCCGTCTCTTCATCAAGCCCCCAGCCCACTTCTGGGCCTCCCCCAGGGAAGGGAGCCTTTGGCCAACCCCCAGACCTGGTTGCTGCCACCCCAGCCCACTCTACCCTCTGCCCTCAATAGAAGGGCTGTGTATGCTGAGGCTACCAGCCTAACCATGCTCTCCTTCCCAGAAGTGTTACCCCAAGCCAAGTTAGGGGCAAGGAGCAGAGAATAGGGTGATTCTTCAGGCCCCTGGCTTTCCCGAGGTGGAGTGGGGTATCTGGGGTTACAGGAGTCAAGACCCCAGCAGCACAGCTCCCAAAGGCACCAGACGGCCCAGCAGCCTGTACCCACCCCTCCCACCCTTGGGCCGCCCCCCAAGCTTAGACTAAGTCAAGCAAGGGCCATACCCTGAGTCTCCAGCCTCCCAGCCTGGGCCCCTGGGGAGCTGGAGAGGTATGGGCCAAGGCAGTGGGGGGTTTCTGGAAGGAAGAGGGACTGAGGGTTTGAGATGGCCGCAGTGGGAGATGAGGGCTCTGCAGGATGCCCCTCACACCCTGGCCCCCTGAGGTGCAGAGAGGAATCCCACCTCATCATGGCTGACTGGGCTTCTCTGCCCCCCAATCTCCCCACCCCCTCCCCCAGGGGACCCCTGACCCTGGCAAAGGGAAGCCCAACTGGAAGAAGGGGGCCTGGAGCCCAGGGTGCCTTGAGGCAGCCCTTCCCACCCCCTGAGATCAAGGCAATGGTGGTTTTACAGGCTGACGGGTCAGTCATGGCAGGGGCTGGGGGTGGGGGGCAGGGAGGGGGCAGGGTGCAGGTTCCCGCTATTAGAGGCAGCAACCAGCCACCCCTTGAGCAAACCTTCCTGCTCCCAACTCACCCAACCAGGCCAGAGGCACAGTCATCCCACCCCTGTCCAGCTGCCCCCCACAGCCTCAGGGACCCTCTGTGATGCTCATCTGGATGTGGGGGGGCCAGCCTGAGCGGGGATCCCCCCCAGGGCACAGCGCAACAGTTCCAAAAAAATAGAGATTTGTATTTTTTAAAAAAAATTAAATAAAAGCCCAGCTCTGCTGATAGGCGAATGTTACCCCCATCCCCACCCCCACCCACCCATTGTTTCCCTGGCCTGCACCCCCATCCCACCACGGCCCCAGGGGTATTTACAACATGGAACAGTAGAGGCCTGGGTGGGGGGCACTGCGGCAGGGAGAAGGGGGCACAGGGCAGCCTCCCCTCCCCAGAGGGGTCCCCCAAGACAACACAACATCAACAAGAAAAGTTGCAAATCAGGCAGAAATGGGGACATCATTCCAAGGTCCTTATATACAGACACTGCATGACCAGCAGGGAAGAGGGGTGCCCGGATGGGATCAGGCATGGGCATGTGGCAGGCAGGTGGGCCAGCCCAGGAGCAGTATAGGAAGACAAGGCCTCCACCCCACTCCCACCCCCATCCCCACCCCACCTTTGGTAACAAAAGCCCTTCAGGGAGCCCCTGGCAGTCAAGAGTTTCCTCTGGGAGTTCCCAGGGAGAGGGGCTCCCCAGTTCAGCCCTGAAGCAGGGCTGGAATGGGGACATCCTGTCTCTGCCCTGGTCGGCCATGTGGGAAACAATGAGTTAAAAGTGTGTGGCCCACCCTTGACTCCACCATCTGCTCAAAGTGAGGGGGTGCTCCCTAGAAGTCAAGGGAAGGGAGCCTAGTCATTGTAGAGGAGCCCTCTTGGGCACCAGCTGGGGGGAGCCCCATAAAGGGGAAGAAGGGCTCCCGGGGGCTGGGGGATGAAGTGAGGAGAGAGGACCTGGACCCTGTTTGGGGGAAGGGCCTGCGTGGTCATGAGGCCAGTACTCACCCCCACTTGGGGCCCTGGCTGGGAAGTCCACGCTGAAGGGGTCAGGAGCAGGACCCTGGAATGGGCCCATTTGGGACCTGGCCGGTGGCTGGGGGAGGGGCATGGCCACCGGCCAGAAGGGGGCTCACAGGTAGATCTCGCGCTTGGCTGTCTGGGCAGATGCCGGTGTGGCTGCAGGTGGGAAGTCCGAGGTCTGGGTCAGGGGGATTTCCTCCAAGGTGGCCGAGTCCTTGCAGGAATCATGGCTACTGTGGGAGAAGGCACTGTAGGAGGGCAGGAGGCGCATGGGGGCCGTTTTGGTGTTCCGGTCTTCCGGGGGGCTGGGGCTGCCAGCGCCCACAGGCTCCTGCCCTCCCCGGTCCTGGTAAGGCACGAAGGTGGAGAGTTTGAGGGCGCTGCTCTTGGTCCGGCGGCTGGGAGATGACTGGCCAGGCATCCAGCACGTGTCGGAGTGGCCAAACTCACTGCACTCCTGGGTACATGTGCCTGTCATGGCAACATCAGGCAAAGGGCGCAGGTCTGCATGAGAGAATGGGGAAGACGGTCTTCAGTCTTCAGGCAGAGTAACATTGCAAAGCTCCACTCTGTGGCTTCCCATAGGCACCTATGCCCTGCCTCAGAACAGGGGTGCACGCCCTGTTTGCCCACTGAGCTTGCAGGCATACACACCCGCAAATAGACACTCAGCCTCCTACCATCCACCGCCGGCTCTTCGCTCTCCTGCAGTCTATCCTTGAATAGATGCGTACCTCCATCCTCAGCCACCCTCCAGCTTTCCTATCAACGCACCCACCAGATCTGCCCTCAGACAGGTGCACAAACACACAACCCGTCTACGCACTCCTCATCTATCTCCAGACAGGCTGAAAGAAGCAAATCTACCCTTAGGGGTGAGGAAACCCCCATCCTCACTTAAAGGCACAAGATCTCTGTCAGTCACACATACACACATATACACAAACACACACATACACTTATCCTCAGATAGGCATGGACACACAAATCTACACTGGGCATCTCCATCTTCCTTCTGAACCCCCTCAAGCCTCACCATGCTGCCAGCTATCCTGGAACCCCACCCTGCCCCAGCACAGTGAGGCCGTGCTTTAAAGCCAGGGAGAGGGGATGAGCTTCTGTGTGGGGAGTTCACATAGAAGCACACGCCCACACACTCACAAGCATACTCATGCGACCCCTCCCCACCTCACTCCAGCCCCCTATGCCAACCACCACCCCTGGCCTAGCCCAGGCTCCCTGCCCAGAACACCCACGGGAACAGGAGTTGGCCGCCTGACATCAGTAGCCGGTGCGGTTGCTGGGCAGCGGGGGTCTCCATGGGAACGGCTGGGCCATGAGCACTTCCTGTCATAGTTGCCCATCCCGCCCTTGCTCAGGGACAGTACCAGGCGGTGACCCTCCCTCAGGGACAGGACTGAGCAGCACTGCCTGGGGCAGGGGCTCCCCTGATACCACTCACCCTGGCTTGGCCTCCTGCCAGTGCAAGGTGAGGAGGGGACAGCTCTGTCATTAACCCTCAAAGCACCAAGGCTCTTCAGCTCAGGGTTGGGTGACCCAACTAGGCATGGAGAAGAGCAAGGGCACTGGGTGGGCGGGGCTGGGTGCTGGGCCAAGTCCCACAGACCCCAGACCCCAGAGCAGCTCCCACATACCTGGCACTCCGCCTCAGGGCCTGCTCCGGCCAGCCGGCTCTGCGCGGGCACAAAAAGGACGAGACGGGCATGAGATAGAGCATGGAGGGACAGGGTGGGGTGGAGGGCACTCTGAGACTTAGGGCCTGGGATATTAGATAAGCATCTTGTGCCTGAGGGGTGGGGAGTGGACCTTTTCATCTTTTGGGGGGGCAGTTTAGACTGAGGGAGGGGGCAAGACCCAAGGACATCTCCAAGCTGGAGAGTCTTTCAGTCCCAAGGAGAAGCTTATTCATTCTCCCCCTGCAGAGGCTACCATGGATGCCTTCACACACACACACACACACACACACACACACACACACACACACACACACATATGTACTACACACACACACACATTTTGAAAGCACACCCACTATCCGTTCCCACACTGATCTCTGCTCTGGCCCAGACCTTCCTTCTGCCATCACCCTTCAAACCTCTACCAGACATGCCTTTCGCCTCCCCAGACCTCCCCACTCCCTTTCCTCAGCCAGACCTTCTTGGGCTCCTCCCCTCAGGGGATCACCATACCCTTTTCTGAGCTCCTCATAGCATCCGGGGGACCCTCCCCTTTCTCAAGGCCCTCTGACCCCATTAAGAGACCTTCATGACCTCAAGGTTCCCTCAAGCTTCCCTCACCACTGCCTGAGCCCTCTGGCCACCGTCCTCCCGATCCCTGTTCCCCGAAAGGCAGTATGATGTGGTGCTGAATGCAAGGTCTTCGGAGTCAGAGAAGCCTGGGTTCGAATCCCTTCCAGCTCTGTCACTTCCTGAGTCTTACTTTGGGTAAGTGACTCAACCTGTCTGGGTCTTAAGTTCCTGCACTGTAAAGAGAACAGTAAAGTTCTCAGATCAGAGAGTGGTTGTGAGGATTAAATGAATATACAGCTGAAAGCGCTCAGCACAGTGACCACCGCTGAACATGCAAGAGCTCAATAAACGGAGGCTATTGTTAAAGGCTCATCAACATTCTCAGCTTCTACCCATTCCCGGGGTGCCCTGACCGTGCTGATGCTCCTCACCGTTCTCGGGGTGCTCCATCTCTCCTATGCTGCCATCAGGGGTGGTGCGCTCATAGTGGTCCTCAGGCAGAGCCAGGGGGCCGAGTCGGGGTCCCGAGGATGACTTGCTGGATGGCGTCTCGGACTCCTCCAGGCCACTGTCGTAGTAACTGTGCTGGGATGGGTCCTGCAGCTCTTGGGCCTGACTGGTGGCGGAGAAGGTGACGCGGCGGTGAGGTAACTGCAGGGAGAAGGAATGTCACTGCTGGCAGGCCATCCTGCCCCGGGGGGCCCACCACCAGAGCGACCCCCAGCCCCAGCCAGGCCAGCCCCAGAGCTCCCAGTCCCCCAGGCCTCAGCAGCAACAGAGAAGAGGCCCAGCCCCCTAGCATAGCAGAACCCCCAAGAAAGCACAGACCCAATAGAGGACTGCCCCTTAATTCTGAGACAGCTCCCAGGAGAGCCAAGACCACACACTGCAAGTCCCACCACAGCACAGGCCCCAGTGTTATTTTAGCCCCCAGGCCACCACAGTAAACCTAATCCAGTACAACCACTCGTCACAGCACAGCTTCCGGGTATTGGCACAGCCTTTGATTCCAGAACAGCCCACACCAGAATAGCACAATACCAGCCAACTCCCCTAATTCCAGCATAGCCTCAATCATGAGCAAGCTTCCAATTTCTAGCACAGCTTCCTTAAAGCAGTATGAACTCCTCATTCCAAAACAGCTCACCAATACCAGTACAGTTCCCTAATTTCCAAATAGCACCCCTGAACTTCAGCTCCTCACCTGTCTCATTGCTCTTTAACTTCCCATTGCTTCCATCCAAATGAGATCCCAATGTCTTTCTGATCCTCTGTTCCTACCCCTGCTGCTTGATGGTGTAGACAGCCTCAGGACTCCCTGCTGCTTCCCCTCCCACTGGAGCCCCTTTGTCCCCACTTCATGCCCCTCCAGAGAGGCCTGGGAGTGGAAAAAAGTGGGAGGGAAGAAGGAAAGGGAGCCCCGATAACAAAACGGGGCCCCTTGGGGGTGGGGAAGCAGAACAATGGAAACTCCCCCATCCTCCAGATCAGGAAACAGAGTATTAACTGTAGAGGGCAGGGCCCAGGGGGACCTGGGCATAGGGGGAGGGGCCTGGCATCCATCAGGAATTAGGAAGGCTGGCCTCAAAGGGAGACTCCTTCTAGGAAACAGGAAGGAGCTTCTGGGAGGGGCCACGGCTTGGTGGAGCCAGGACTTACAAGCTTGGACTGGGGGTTGGGGTGGGGGCAGTAGAACTGGGACAGGCTTCTCCCAGCCAACAGCCCTGTGCCTCTGCCATGGGTTAACAATCCTCCCAGGAACCTGGCAGCCTCAGCTTGGCACTTGGCACAACCAACCAGTCACCCAAACACCCACCTGGGACTGCCACTGATTTTCCTGCCATCCAGAAGTTAGGAGTTATGGAGGGCATAGACCCAGAGCCTCTGGAAGCCAGGGGTGGGAACAGCTCAGGCCAAGGCCCTATTGCTGCTGAGTCTCCAGGCTCCCTCCAATCCTTTAAGACTTCACTGGTGCTTTGTCTTTACTCTAAAGCCCTCAATAGGAGCTTATCAGGAAGGCCAGAATGGGGGGATCCTGGGTTTACACACCCATCCCCCTGATACCTCCCAATCCATCACAATCTTCATTCCATTCAAGGCAGCTGGGGTAGGGGAGGCTCTCAGGATGAGGAGCTCTTAAGCTGTTGGAAGGCGTCTCAGAACTGCCTTCCCATCTTTTTTTTTTTTTTTTTAAAGATTTTATTTATTTATTCGACAGAGATAGAGACAGCCAGTGAGAGAGGAAACACAAGCAGGGGGAGTGGGAGAGGAAGAAGCAGGCTCATAGCAGAGGAGCCTGATGTGGGGCTCGAACCCATAACGCCGGGATCATGCCCTGAGCCGAAGGCAGACGCTTAACCGCTGTGCCACCCAGGCGCCCCCTGCCTTCCCATCTTGGCTCCCACCTCATCCTCAGGAATAGGCAGCCCTTCTTAGGATTTCCTGTTGTGATCCAAAACACCAAAGGGTCTGGGTGATGACAGACGAGGTCCCCAAAATTGACCTGGGGCTGGGATGTCGTAAAGGAGCATCGTCCACCTGGTTGCGGTGAACAGTCTCCAGGAGGGGTCTGTGAGGCACCAGGCAGTCTGGTTGGCAGGTGCTTCTCTTCCAAATTCTCTCCGAGATGAGAGCCAGCAGCCCTCCCTCCCCAAAAAACCTATACCTGGTAATCCAAAGTTCCATTCCTGCCTACTAGGCATGTCACTTGGGCTTTTTTTCCTATGATTTTTTTTTTCCCTGTAAGATGGAGGGTTGGGGCATACTCAACCCTAAACATTCCCTATAATTCTATTGCTATCAGATCTTAGAAAGCCTAGATCCAAAATCTCTCTGACTCTAGTCCTGAAGCTTTAGACATTTGCTGAGTACTTCCTATTGGCTGTCCCTACTGGTCCTTCAGATTCAACAAGTCTGAAACCAAATTCTTCTTTCTCTTCAATCAGCTTCTGCACGGGCAATGATTTCGTCACTATGCCATCACCCAGGAACAGAATTCCCACCTGGGAATCCTGGGAGCTGTCATACTCATTCCCCAAAATCCCTACCCTATATTCAATCATCCTTTGAATCCTAGAGGTCGTTTCTCCCCAAATTTAGCCAAATCCATCCATCATCCATTGTCCCCACAGCCACCGTCTTAGTCCAGCCCTTAGAGTTTCGATTCTGTACCTTCACCTCTACCCCATTTATATCCACCAAACGCTCTGGTGAACTTTCTAAAACTCAGTTCATCCAAAACTCATAAGCTTTCAGGGGCTCCCATTTCCTGTTAAGGAGCTTTTGGCGAGGGATCTGTGTACTCTACAACCTCCAGTTCTTCTGGTCTCATCTCTCAGCTCTCTCCTATACCCTCCACTCCAGCCCTAACGCTCCCCTTTCTGCTCTCTCCCCGTCCCCAACTTGGCCATGCTCACTCCTGCCTCAGGAGCTGGCTCACTCAGTGGAACCTACTGCCCAACTCCTGCTCATCACTGAAGAGCTGGCTCAAATCTGACATTTTCCTTCCAGGCGCCCACTCCCATGTCCCATGCAGGTTTTTCCATACTGTGTTCCTCAAAGAAAGGGAGGGGGCACTAAGGTCAAATAAATTTGGAAAACCAGAGTTATACAAAGTTTAACAAAGGCCCCCCTCTTCCTTGCAGGCTTTGCAGAGCCTCTAATAGGCTAATGTGATAGTGCATCTCTTACTCCCCAAACTGACTTAATTAGGGGACCCCTCTCGTAAAGCACTGTGGATAACATCAGACTCTGGGAATCAGATTTCCTGATGCTTTGTGTTTGAATTCTGACTCCACCACTAACCAGTTTTCACTTCTGGAAAATGAGCATTATAACGACTTATGTCACAAAGAGTTATGAGCATCGAATGAGCTAATTCACATAAAGTGCTGAGTATGGTACATTGCACCTTGTGTAAGGACTAAAAAAAAAAAAAAAAGAAGAAGAAGAAGCGCCTAGTAGCAGCAGAAGGAATAGTGGAACAAGCTGGAAAATGCTTCACTATGGCACTTTCCACTCCACCTTTAAGATGCTCAATTGCCTCAACTTTTTACTCGTGTATCTCATATGAATATGACCATTTCCCCTCAGGGTCTAGTACCATGCTGATGACACAGTAGGAACTTGGCCTATGTGTTTTGATGATGACAATGGTGTTGTGGTTTGGTTGTGTCTGAATGTTGGGAGGAGGTGTTCAATGTGGCTCCATGGATGTGTTGGGCTGCAGCTGAGTAAGGGATAATCCCTCAGACCCTGGGAAAGAAAAAGAGATGAAGAGGCTGAAGGAATAGAAGAGCGAGCGACCTGGCGGCAGCAAGGATGGGAACAAAAGAGAAAGAATGGTTGGTCAGGCGTTGCTGGTGGTCCCCCATAGATGCTTATTTGTCCAGGAGAAATGAGATGCAACTAGATTTCACTTGCCCACGCCCCACTCCTCCAAAGCCCCCAGGAGTGTTTACTTGGGGGGGGTACCCCCAGGGCATTGGGGAGTTTGTGGTTGGAATCAGAGCAGAGAGCTGGCGCCTTGGACCTCCTGGGAGTGTCTCAAGCCTCTTCAGTCGCCATGGAGACACGTTGCCTCTGGCCTCAGACACTCCCCCAGGACCTGAGGCCCCTCACCCAGGCTTTAGCCCCAGTGCCCCTCAGGCACAGCCAGAGACAGGGCAGACCCAGGAGAGCAAGAAGTGAGAGACGGAGAGAGAGAGAGTGAGAGCCAGCAGCCCAAGGTGGCCAGAGCAAGGAGCTGAGGAAGGGAAGGGAGGAGGGGCAGGACCAGGGTCCCTCAGCCTCAGTCAGAAGGGAGCACCCTAAGAGTGGGGATCCAGAGCAGGCCAAGCCCAAGAACTTGAGGATTCCCTCCCCCTCCCTGGGCCCTCCCTCCCAGCAGCCCAGGCTGGTGATCATGGCAGGGACATGCAGGGCAGGGCCCATTAAATGCTGGGCATTGACTGATGTTGGGATGAAGAAGCTGAGAAAGGGACTTGGGAAGGTCTTGCCCCGAGGGAGGGTGGCGGGTGTAATCAAGGGCTTCTCTGCCTTCACCTGAGGTGGGCGGGCTGCACTTCACCCTCACCAGGTGCTCAGGCTGGAGCGCTGTCAGGGGCTGCTCAGTGTGAGCAGATTGGAAGGGTCAAGTCTCAGCCTTTGTCAGTGGATCTGGGTGCATCTCACTTGGGTGCACCTGCCCCTTCTTGGTGAAGGATGTCATTCCTGGGGGGAAGGCCTCACAAACACAGAGTGAGGGGATACATTGCCAGATGTGGGGGGAGATGGGACGATGGTAAATGAAGACAGGGTTGGGGTAGAGGGCAGGTCTAGGAAGTAGGAAGGGGCAAAGAGAAGGGATGCGGAAATTGGGTAGGGACCTAAGGACTAAGGGCCATTTCCAGTCTCTCTCACTCCTTCTCTCAGTTCCAGGAAAATAAGAAACCAAAACTCCAAAAATAGAGAACTTTATTGTCAGGGATAAGTGTTTGGGACTGGGGAAGGGGAGCCAGGGCCCAGCCCCAGGAGCCTGGGGTGGGGAAGAGGCTAACATAGCACACACAGAAGGCCCAAATAGGGAGGCCCCACCCCTCCCTGACAGAGTCCCTACCCAGTTACCCAATAGGACCACAGTCTCCCTGTTTCCCTTCTAGAGGAGCACCACTGGGTGGTCTCAGTTAGAGACCCAGGTTTGGAGTAGACTTCTTTACTTCCCTTCTCCCCTTCTGCCTCCAACCCTTCTGCTCACCTGCCCATCAGCCCCCACTGGCAAGACCCAGCAGCTGTCCCAGCGTCTCGGGAATTGACGGTCACAGGCCTCTCCCAGTGGGGAGGGGGCAAGGAGGAGAATGGCACAGAGCACACCCTCCCTCAATTTTCACTCAACCTAACCCTCTGTGCCTGGGCAGGGCAGCAGGGTCATCACCAAGGCCCCGGCATCCCCAGATCTTTGGTCCCACCTCCCACCACTGGCTTGGATTGGCCCCTACAGGGTGATGAGCCCACAGGTCTGATACGCCTGCTGTCACTCCCATACCTCGGTCCAGATGGCCCCATGGTAGGGGTGGGGTAGGGGCCGGGGTGTGCTGAGCCGGAAGGGCTGGCCTACCTGCTTGCTGGGGTATTTGGGGGGGTTGGTGCGGTAGCTGTAGTCGGAGTACTGCTCAGAGCCTGTGGATGTGGTGTCACCAGTGCCCACAAATGTGTTTGCGGGTGGCAGGTCCTGCACCACCTGGTGCTTCTTGGAGGCCGAGGGTGACTGGGGCTGCAGCTGGATGGAAGGCAGTGGGGAATTAGAGCGGTAGTGGCGGCCCAGGTCAGGGCTGCCCGGTGGGTAGTTGAGGGGCAGGTGGATGCGGGGGCTGTCTCCGGGGGCATCACTCATCAGGTTGAACTTGAGGGATTTCTGCAGCCCGGCCTCATCCTCATCTTCCACTGGCTTCACGGGCTTCGGGGACTTGCTCTTCTTGCCCTTGCTTTTGTTTCCCTTGGAGGCTTTGCTGCTGGGCTTGGGGGCATACAGGTCCTTGGTCTCCTTCTTACCAGCCTGGTAGCCACTCTTGGCCTCCCGCTGCCGGCAGTAGCGCACAAGCACTGCCAGGGCAATGAGCAAGGCCACGGCCACAACACCGGCCACCACACCAAAGAGGATGTTGCCACGTTGCTTGGAGCGCTCGTATTCTGGATCCCCAGCGATGTCGATGTCTAGGGGTGTGTCCAAGCTGTGGCCCAGAAGGGTCTCCAAAAGCGTGCGGTTGGCCAGGGTCTCATTGACATAAAGGTGGACCAAGGCCGTGCCATAGCGTGGGGGCTTGCCACGGTCACTGACTTTCACCACCAGACGGTGCAGCCCATGATGGCGCCGCTCAATCTCCTTCTCGAGGGTGATGGCACCTGAATGTGACCCAATCTGGAAGAGTCCGTAAGGGTTGCCACCAGCGATGCTGTAGGTCAACTCAGCATTGACACCGGAGTCAATGTCCTCAGCTGTCACCTGGCTGACTGTCTCACCAAGACGTGTCTGGGGGGTCAACAGCTGGTGGGAGGTGTTGGAAGGGGCGGTGATAAAGGGCGCATTGTCATTCTCATCTAGCACATTGATGGTGACGCCGACATAAGCTGAGCGAGGCGGGACACCGCCATCCACCGCCTTCAGCTGAAAGGTATAGGTGCTTTGATGCTCCCGATCAAAGCTCAGGCTGGAGAGGATGGTGCCCGTACCATTTTGGATAACAAAGTCACCATTGTCTTGCTCCACCGTGAGCTGTACCCGGGCATTCTCCCCTTTGTCCCCATCAATGACAGTCACCATGCCCACTGGACTCAGCGCCGGCATGTTCTCCATCACTGAGAAGTTGTAGCCACTCAGCATAAACTTGGGGTCATTGTCATTGCAGTCCAGCACATTGACAAGGACGGTGGCTGTGCCCTGCAGGCTGGGGCTGCCCCGGTCAGCTGCCACCACCTTTAACTCATAACTGTCCCGCTGTTCCCGATCAAGGGATGTCTTCACCCGGATCTCCCCAGTGTCAGGTGAGATGGTGAAGAGGCCCTTGGCAGCCGGCTCAGGCTCCAGAGAGTAAACCAGCTCCGCATTGGAGCCTGAGTCGGCATCGCTGGCCGTGACTTCGGCGACCACTTCACCTGGCTTGTTGTTTTCTGGGAAGGCGACCTCAGTGACACTCTGGGTGAAGACAGGGGCATTGTCATTGACGTCCACCACCTGTACCTTGAGGGAATTGGTGCTGGAGAGTGGGGGGTTGCCAGAGTCCACAGCCACAATCTCTATGGTGTAGTCTTTGACCTTCTCGTAGTCGAGCGGAGTGGTGGTCTGTAGGAAGTACTTCTTTTTGCTGTCACTTCCCGTCTCGCTGGCCTGGCGTAGCTGAAAGGGCACATCATTTGCCACCACACAGGTGACAGCTGCATTCTCTCCCTCATCTCGGTCAGATACCTGCACCAGGGCCACAGCTGTCTCCTCTGCCACATCCTCTGAGATATTAGCCATCCCGTCTTGATGGGTCACCAACCCTATGCCCCGGATCTCAATGGTGGGGGCATTGTCGTTCATGTCCTTCACCGTCACCACCACTTGGGCACGGGCACTCTTGGGGTTGGTGCCTCGGTCCTTGGCGAGCACTGAGAAGCGCAGGGTACTTAGGTCCTCACGATCCACGGGGCCCTGCACAGTGATAAGTCCAGTGTTCCTGTCTAGTCGCAGAAGACGCCTCACCACCTCGGGCGCCTGGTGGAATGTGTAGTCGATCTCCGCGTTGGCACCTTGGTCTGAGTCGTTGGCCTTCACCTACAGGGCAGGGGAGGAAAGAATGGAAAACAGGGATGCATTAGTCCCAGGATAGCAAATTAAGGGATGCAATGAGCATGGCAGATACAATTCATCTAATGAGGCACCCTTTCCAAAAGCGGCACATAGACTGCCCTTTTCCCAACCCTGACATGTGGCAGAAAGTACTGATCTCTCTCCCTGAGGAGCACAGACGCAGCCTGCAAATTCTCAACCGTGTTACAAGCAACTAGTAGAGCTGGGACGGGGCACCATTCAACTCTGCTTTCCATTCCTGTACTACTGTGCCCAAATATGGGGATGAGGATCCAACTAGCAACCGGGGAAGCCTTTCCACCCAATTACAGTGGCCTTCAACCCAAGGTGTGAGGAGTAGAGGCGGCATGTCTGCATGACAGACGCATGCCTGCATCTACATGTGTTCTGAGACTGGGAGTGTATGCTAATGTGTGAGAAGGTATGTGTTTGTGCGCATGTGTGTTTGCGCCTGAGTGGAGACCCACATGCCCACCTAGAGGCCACAGGTGAGGGGATTTCTTTTGAAAGCAGCCAGGCAGGGATATGGGTCAGAAGGAGCCTGCCAGGCCACTGCTCTCTCAAACCGGGGAAACCTGTTTCAGCAGCTTCCTCTCCCCTGGCTGGCGCTGGCTAGGCACCAACTTGAGGAATCTGGGCGGCTGAGCCTGCGGCCGAGAGGGAGGGGTTGGTGCAGGCCACAGAGCCTGCTGGCAGCGGGCTGGGATCCCAGCATCAAACAATGAACTGTCTGTCCCTTTGCAGTGGGTACGCCCTCCCACGCCAACGCCAATGCACACTCGGCCCAAGTCTATACAAACATGGGTGTGATGGGGCAGCAGGAACCTGGTGGGAATGGCCATGAGGTACCACTGGTCAGGGAGAAACAGAGGGCTGGAATTACGTCACAGTCAGGCAGAATGTGCTGGCAGTAGCGGTGGGTGTGTGTGGGGAAACGGGGAGGACAGGACAGGTATAACTTGGCAGAATCTCTGAGGAGCACAGCAGAAGAGTCGTGGGTTCAAATCCCAGCTCTACCATTTCCTAACTATGTGACCTTGGGCCAATTACTCAATTACCCCAAGCCTCAGTCTACAAATGTATAAAATGGGATAATAATAGAACCTATTTCACAGGGCTGTGGTGAGAATTAAATAATACTTGTAAAAATGCCTAACGCTGCCTGGTATATGGCAAGTGCTCCCTAAATAGCATTTATACCCCTTTTCATCCGCCCATCCACCTGTCCATCTCTGAAAGTCAGTGCTAACACAGTGCAGGGCACTGCATCTAGTGGGGTCTCAAACCACTGCTAGTCTCCTCTCCTTCCTGTCAGGAACCAGGACTTTTTCAACAGTGGAGATACCTGGGCAGGACATCCCAGCTCTCCCGGGCCCTGTTCAACCCTGTGGGAGCCAAACTCTGTTTCTTCTCATCACCTCCCCTGCCCCCAGTCTATCTCTCTGTCACCTACCTTTTTGTTATGATTCCCACTTCTCCCTGTCTCCAGACTGGTCCCCTGGCTTCTTATCTACCTCCCTTGCCATCGTACCTCCTTTTGTCTCTGTGACTCTTCACTTCTGTCCCTGTTTCCCTCCCAGGCTTGCTCAGCTCTTTCTGCCTCCTTCCCATCTTCTCTTTTCTGCCCCTTCTCGAGCCCCGTCTCTGCCCAGCTCTTCTGCTTCAGCCCACTGGAAGGGGGTGTAGCTGCTACAGGCACAGGCTTTGAAGCCAGACTGCTGGACATAGCCAGAGTGGGCTGTGAACACATCAGCTGGGTGAGATCAGGCAAGTTTCCAAATCTCTGTGGGCTCAGTTTCCCATCGGTGAAATGGGGATAATGCTTACCTTGTACTGTGAGGATTACATGACATAATACACATAATGTGTTCAGAACAGTGCCTGGCACCCAGGCTGTTATTATTCACCATCTCCGACTGTCTGTCTCCCTTTTCGTCGTCAGGCTCTCTTCCACATGTTCAAGTCCACCAGCCTCTAAAAAAAGGCTAAATCTCCTCCCCATGCCTCGCTTCAGTGTAAGGACACAGAATGAAGGGTTTCCCAGGACCATAACGGTGTGCAGGGCAGGCTGAGCCCTCCTAAGCTCCCTCACTTCAAAGACAGACAGCTTCAGCCCAGGGGGAAGGAGAAAGGAGCTGGGGCTGGCAAGATGCCAGGGCTGAGATGACATCGGGAGATACGCCCACCTGTCTGCAGGGACGCTTTCTTTGCTCCCTCCCAGGCCCTGGCCCCACCAAGGTGCCCGGCCCCTGGGGCAGTTCCCATGGAGAGGGGTGCTGAGAACTTCAGCAGAGGCAACTGACCCCCCACTGTGTCAAGCACCCCACACTCATGAGCACCCTGTGCCTAGGGAAGGAAGCTGGTGTACAGACAGACATCTGAATGCAGTTTTCTAGAACTCTGAGGACTCACTTGGCTAAAATAATCTCATCTGACTGTCAGGGAGAGGCAAAGAAAGGCTCTGTCCTCTAGCTTCAGGAAAATCTCATCTGGCTGAAGGGCCAGTGGTTGGGAAGATATTCTCATCTCTGGAGAGACTGTTCTTTTTCCAACTCGGGTCGCCTGGCTGGGGAGGAGGGTATCATTTTCCTTGGTAGGGCTTTCACGTCTCCGAAGTTTCTCCAACTTGAGTATGCTTTGGGGATGGAGGGACTGCTGTTCCTGTGCTATGTCACTAAGTTGCTTTTATTTTTTTAAGATTTTATTTATTTATTTGAGAGAGAGAGAGTGCCCATGAGCATGAGTGGGGAGGGTGGGCAGAGGGAGAGTGAGAAGCAGGCTCCCCGCGGAGCAGGGAGGCCAATGTGGGGTTCCATCTCAGCACCCTGGGATCATGACCTAAGCTGAAGGCAACTGCTTAACCGACTGAGCCCCCCAGGCGCCCCTCACTACGTAGCTTGTAGAGGAAAATAATATCACCTGCTGGGATAGGAAGGTCTCACTAGATTGGGGCTGGGAGAAGAGCTCTTACCACAGTATCCTGGCAGTTTACCTCTAAGTGAAGAGAACTCTCACCAGGTGGGGTTGGGCTCCCATTTCTAAAGGTGGGAACCCTGACAGTTAGATTGAAGGACCTCTCACCTGGATGACCGAGTGTCCGATGGGGCTATTCTCAGACAGTTCAGCCTCGTAGGAGGGCCGCTCGAACTTGGGGGCGTTGTCATTGGTGTCAAGCACAGTGACTCGCAGCAGGGCACTGCTGGCGCGTGGGGGGCTGCCACCATCCTGCACCTTGATGGTGAGGTCATAGGAATCCCAGCGCTCCCGGTCCAGGTTGCCCATCACGATGAGCTGTGGCTGCTTGCCCTCCTGGTCCTCTGCCACTTGAAGCCCAAATAGCTCCTGGGCCTCAGGCCCGGCCTGCAGCTCATAGGATGCCACGCCATTAGGGCCAGCATCACGGTCAGAAGCCACCGGGATGGGGAAGAGTGAGCCGATGTTGGTATTCTCAGGGATGGGTAGCGTGATGACTGGAGAGGCGAAGTTGGGCGTGTTGTCATTGATGTCCTGTACCTCTATCTGGCCCTCTAACAGCCGGGGACTGCCATTCTGCACGAGGTCCGTAATAGACACCTCAAACTCCAGGATGCAAGGCTCACCAGGGAGCTGGTTCTGGCATTCACGGAGCCCCTCACGGTCGATAGAGGTCTCAGTGGTGAAGATGTCTCCCGTCTTGCCATCCACCCGCAGGTATGGGGCGCCTACCTCTAGTTTGTACAGGTGGCCCACATCTGGAAAACCATAGTCAGCTGCGAGGCTCCCAATGAGGGTGTTGGGTGGCTGTTCCTCTGGCACCTTATACACCACCCGAGTGGCATGGCCTGGGGATGCCGCCAGCAGAAGCAGCAGCGCCAGCAGCAGCAACCGTTGCCCCCTGGGGCCTGGGCTGGGCCTCAGGGGCCCCATCCTGGAAGGATCTAGAATCAGGAGGGCTGCAAGGAGAAGAGGCAAAACAGGTCAGCTGGGGAGAGGAATCCGGCCCTGAGGGTTGCCCACACCAGGCCCTGACTCTCCCTCTGCCATCTATACACTATCCCATGAAGAAAGCCTAGCCCCAGCCCAGAACCCTGATTTCAGAACCCAGAACCCTGAGTTTCACCCACAGCTGGGTGTAGCAGCAGTGTCTGCCCCAGCTGGAGGAGCCGGTAAGGGCCCGGAACAGGTCTAGAGCAGCTCCCGCCCATGGAACACCCTGACTCTCCTGACACTCCCTCCTCCCTGCTCTCTATTCTGTGCTTTGCCCAACACCTCCTTCTCACCAGCATCCTGCCTTAGTCACCCATGGTAATTACCCTGATACTGAGATACGGAGAGACAGCAAGTGGAAGGGTAAGCCCTTAAGCACTCCCCACATATGTGGTAGGTAAGAGACACAGGCACCCCTTATATTCCCTGGACCACACGATGAGGGCCACTCAGGATGGCTGGAGGGAGCAGGAAGATGTCTCATTTCTCTTTGTTCTGAGATGCCAGTCAGTATATGCGTATGAGATATGACATGTTAAATCCCTCTTTCCTGACAGTAATCACCCAGAGTGCCCAATGGCCCCGCTCCCATGAAGGGCAAGCTTAAACTAAGCACCCATCAAGGCTTGGAAACAGCTAGAGCTGAAGAGTAGGAGTTAGCCACCCACCTCCCCCCAGACACACACTGCCCCCCCCACTTGGTTCCCAGGACTCCTCCTCCTCTCTTCCTCCCCTGTGTCCATGGGGGGAGGGGAGACACTGACAGGTGTGTGGAAGAAAAGTGCAGAGGTCAAGACTGGGGTCAGGATCATGGTCAGGGCTGACTAGCCCTGGAATTGGCTTTGGGAGCTGCCCTGGCCTGTCCTTAGCAACTGCGAGCCCAGCAGGTCTAACAGGGACAGAGTTGCCAATGCCACCACCAGCCTGTTCCTGACCACTCCCCTCCAAGCTCTGCTCCCAGTCTCTTAGTAAACATCTGGCTCCTATTTGGCCCCTCTCCCCACAAACATCTGGCCCCTATTTCATACCTGGCCCCTTCCCCTTTGACTGGTCCAGTCCCATCTCTGACCTGCTTCCCTGTGCCCACCCCCAAATCCTTCAATTGGAGCCCTATATGCCATAGCCAACCACAAGCTGCATCCTCATCACCCCAATAACCACTACTGCCCATCTCCCCCCGCCCAGCTTTGAGGCTATGCATTTGCAGACCCCGGCCAGACCTGCTATTGTCCCAGTCTTGACCCCCTCCTTCTCTCCAATAAAACCATGGCCAGCCCCTCTATTTAAATCAAAAGTCAAGCCCAGCCTTTTCAGCAGAGGGTTCAGGCTCACTCTCCTTTACCCACTGCCCCACTTGTACCTGAAATACCTACCCCCCCCAAAATCCTACCCATTCTTGTCATAGAACACACCTACCCCACTGAAGGCAGGCTCTGATCCCCCAGGAAGCTTTCCTAGGCTTCTCCAGCCCATGGTGACCTCTCCTTTCTCCAACTCACAGCTGCTATTGTCTGCCCCAATCCCGAGGCAATGAATCACAGCTGCCTGGACCCGCCCACCTGCCTGTGTTGTTCAACCCCAGTACTGTGCACCTATTCCAGTGTTCTCTGGCTCTTAGGGCAAATGCCAGACTTCCTGAAGGTAGGGCCAGACTCCCTACACTCATTCCCCTGCCCCAACCCACGCATGTTCACAAAGCTAGGCACTTGCATTCAACAAATGTCTACTGTGCACTTACAATGTGTGAGGCTCTGTCCGGGGAACTGGGACACAGCAGCCTACAAGCTAGACTCAATCTGCTATCCTGGAGCTCGCAACAGTTCTAACTCAATGACTATTTGTCATTTTTGTTTGGTTGTAATCATTTGGCACATGTAAGGAATCAGGGTGGAGAAGACATCAGACGGTCTGAGAACCCCAGCTATCCATTTCCTGGGTGCTGAGCAGGAGAAAATGATTTAGGGCCTCAGTTTCCTTATCTGTAAAATGGCAATACCACCACCTATTTCCTAGGGAATTTGAGCTCATATGGGCTAAATGCCTAGCACACACATTAAGTAGTCAACAAATGCTCCCTCACAGCACTTAACAATTGTAGTTATGTAGCTGTTATATGGGAAATGATTTGTCAATTGTCTTTCCTACAGGACTGAGCAAAGAACAGGAGAGCCCCTGCTTTGGTTGCTCCTACATCCTCAGGACCCTGCCCTGGACCCGGCGTACAGTAGACACTCAGTAAGAGCTCCTGAAGGACTATTTTAGCTCCCAGGTTTAGCCTATCCTGACACTTTCTGGGTGATCCCTGCTTATTTCCTTGCCCAATTCCCTGACTCCATCAAGAACCTATTGGGGTCAAATTTAATCCTTCTCTGTTCAGGTCCATCGTAGACTCTCAGCAAATCCTCAGTGAACGCAGGTTCCTTACCAAGTCAAACACTACACTTTCTTCACGTAGCATTCCCAAACCGCACCTCCTCCCTGGTCACTCCTTGGCAGTAAAGTGCTCAGCGTACATGAAGCTGTTAATCAGATTAGTGTTTGTGCTCCTTCCCAGTTGCAATCTTAATCTCTTTAAAGGAAGGAGGAATTTATCTAATGCTCCATTTGGATTCACCCTCCAGCCCCTTCCCATCTACCTGAAGGCACCTGGCACAAGGCTCATCTTACTTTCAAGTTCCAACCCAAACACGCCCCCAAAGGACTGCCTCCAGAGAACCTCATTCCCTTCTGGGTACCTTAGCCTGCCTTCCCCCCATGGCACACACACAATGGATCATTCTGCACACCAATTCCATGCATAAGTCTTGGCAGGGTGGGGTTATATGGGAATGACCCTAAACCTGACACAGAGGAGAAATAAGGCAGTGACTGCTTGCCTCCCTCACTCTCTCCAGAACAGAGATTCTTAACCTTTTTTAGATCACAGCCCCCTTTATGAATTTTATGAAACTATGGTGCAGATTTTTCCAAGAAAAACAAATGCTCACAAATTTTGGCTATAAATTCAGAGGTCTGTGGTCTGACAGAGTCAGAGTGACTTTGATTTGTAGCAGTTCAAAGAGCTACAGATAAAGCCCATCCTTTCCCCTCCCAGGGTCACAACCCAGGGCTCTAACCCCTCAGGCCTCCCAGGCAGCACAGACACAGGAAGCATCCCCTGCCCCCATACACATACTTTTTCCTTCTCACTCATTCACCCTGTCGCCCTTAGGAGATCCCTTACTCCAGCCAGCAGAGGAATCAAGAAAGGATTATGGTATACAACTTCAGAGGTGGAAAGAGAACCCCAGAGAAATATCCAAGGCCAGGAAGGTATGGGGAAAAGGGTGTTTCTGGGAGGTAGGAATTTGGGGGAACATGGGTTTGGAGGCGTGGCTACCCAGAGTGAAACCAAGAGTTGAAGAAGGTTTAAGGCCCATGAAGCACCTGAAATGCCTCTTTAAAATGAGTTTTGTTTGCCCCCCCCACCCCCGGAATTCTGATTCTGGGGGAGGGACCTGGAGAAACCCCCAGGCAGCAGGGTGGAGGCAACAGGATGCGCCTTCAGGGAAAGACTAACTCTAAGAAGTACTGGGTCCCTGGAGTTGAGAAAGAAGTGCAAATTCTTCTGTCACCTTTGCCATCATCATCACTGTCATCATTATCAGCATAATCCCAGCTAACATTCCTTGAGATTTTACTCCATCTGCATATCCCATCTAATCCTCCCCACCCTTGGAAAGGGGTACTTTGTTATTACACTGCTCCCCATTGTACAGATGATAAAATTGAGGCTCAGAAAGAATCATGAACTGTCTCAGGTCACAGAAGTAGTAAGCAGAGTCAAGATTTGAGAAATAAGAATACCTCTTCATATTCCAGAGTTTGGGGGGAAGGCTGGATGAGGGGGAAGGAAAATCCATAAAAGTCAGAGAGGCTAGAGTATGTTGGCTGAGTAGCCCCTCACCCCCACCCCTGGGCTGCCAAACTTGCCTGGCAAGGAAAGAAAGAGAGAGGGCTTAGGGTTCAAGGGCTGAACAACCCCAAGCCTCCCGCCTAAAGCTGTCCCCTCCCCCCACCCAGGGGCCCTAGGAATGTAGGGACAAGAGTCAGAAGGGCCAGGAGCAGCAGTGAGGCAGCCCTTCCTCACCCCTGCCCCCACCATCCCTGAACTTTGCCCAGGTTATGGCTGGTTATTGAGAGTCATTAGTTCCAGGAGGCAGCTTCTGAAGCGATTAGCACCTTATCTGCCCTTGCCCAGGCTCTGGCTGCCTTCCTGGCAAGGGTGTCCCCACCTCTGCCCAGTGACGTAGGCACCCAGGACCCTGAGAAGCAGAGCTGCAGCACTCACAGTGACTCATTCTTCTCAGGCCTGAGGAGAGCAGTGAGGTATGAGGGGGCAGAGTCCAGGGAAGGCCAAGGAAACCGCCATCTGTGTCAACATGTTGGAGGGGGTGGGGAGGATAGCAGTGTGGGTTCACCTGGAACCTTCATTTCCAGTCCACCTCAGGGACCAGGGTCCACTTTCTGCTGAATGCTAGAACACCCAGAGACAGCCATCAGTGTCCCAGTGACCAAGTCAGCTCTGACCACCCCCCCCCTTAGCCCTGCACTGTTACACAAGAGCCACTGCCACTGTGGGCACGAAAACCAAGAGACAAAGCCAACCTCTGGGAGAGTAGGGTAAGCCTTAGCAGGGCTGTGTGGGGTGGAGCTATTCAGAGGCTTCCCACAGTGAACAAGTGTACAGCCCTCAGCTCCTCTCCCCTCTCTTTCACAACCCTCTATTAGCCTCTGCAGGGCTTCCAGGCACCTGCATTCTTGAGTCAGAATGTTGGGGTTCAAACCCTGGCTCCACCACTTCCTAACCATGTGACCTTGGCCTGGTGACTTCACCTTTCTGAACCTATTTCCATATCGTGAAATGGAAATAATCAATTCTGCCTCGTGGAAGTTATCTGGGAGATGAGATTGGTGGCATTAAGATCTATTATATCATAAAGGACCAGTATACATATATAAAATAACTGAGCAGAGCATTTCATTTCCAGCACCAGGCACACATTAGGTGCTCACTGGTTCAGTAAATAAACGAACCCATCCCCTGCTGGTTGGGAAGACCTATGAAGACAAGGTTGGTGTGTATCTTACCACTATACTGCATCCTCACCACCCACTCTGGGCCCTGGCAGATAGAGCGAGCAGGTGCTAAATATGTTGTTGAAAGAATCTCACTCTGCAGCACCGGCTATCCTTGCTCATGGTAGGGGCAGCCCTACCATATCAGAAGGGCCTCCTCCATCTCCTACCCGCACCCCCAGGCCTGGTGCTGCCACCCCTCTCCTCCCAGCAGTTCACCATCTCTCTCTAGCCCAGATCTCCTGACCAAGTAGCCACAGCAGCAGCCCCTCCACCAGGAAGATGCCAGACCAGCAAGACACCCTCTTCCAGCTGAAGTCCCTCTCGGAATTGGCTTGGGGGAGAGAGGGGAAACTAAACGTTGCCAGAACTGAAAACAGATCTGCTCCCCTACTACACTACCCTTACCTGTCTCTGGAGGCCCTTCTCATCCCTCTTCCCTGATTCCATTCCATGCCCTGCTCTAGTTGTAATTACAGATTTCAATCCTCCTAGACCTCCACATCAAGAAAGTAGCCCCCACCCCTAGGCTGTCATGAACACCTTCTGAGCGCCCTCTTTCCAGGCAGCTACCGAAGGTTGGCTCAGAGCGGGTAATGGAAGGCTCCCTCCGTCTTCCTGCACTATATCCTGGACTCCGTCGCCGCCAGGGCAGCCCCCTGTCTACACCGTCGTGGTCAGCGGGTGATCCCCGCACACACCCAGAGCGTGGGCGTCTCCTCCCAGAGGACGCAGTAGTGTGTGTGTGGAGGTAGTGGGGATGGCGGTTCCTCCACCAACCTCGGACTCGGACGGCCCCATCCCCACCCCCACCCCAGCGACAGAGGGCCTCCGGGAGCTCAAGGCGAGGCGGGGGGCGCGGTGAGAACGTGCCTCTGCCAGTGGGCCCCTTGCGCCCCCTGCCCGAAGGGCCGCCACGGGAAATCCCTCCTCCGCATCTCGGCCCTCTGCCTAGGGTCCCCAGCAAGCGGGCGTCGGCGGGAGCCAAGCAGCGGGCGCCGGGAGGGGGCGGGGAGGGAGCCGGCGCTGGAATCACAAAGCGTGGCGAGCCAGGCCGGGTGGGAACATTCTCCTGAAACGGACCCTCTTACGGCTACCGGAAAGGGGTCTTTGCCTCGCGCTCGATCCTCAAAGACCTCAACGCTACACCGAATATTTCCAGCTAGAAGAAATAGTCGCCAATCACTGCTGGGGAAACTGAGGCCAGAAGTCGGGGCTCCCGAGGGTAGCTGAGTCCATCTCGCCTACCAATTCTGCTCCTGCGCGTGCCGCGATCTCCCTTCGGGCCCCAGGGCCTTGCCCGCGCACGCGACTCTGGCCTGCAGCCGGCACCCGGCGGAGGGGGCGTCCAGGTGTGAGAGGGACACAGGTGTGCGGGACCCAGGTGTGCTGGGGACCCAGGTGGCTCGCAGAACGCAGCTAAATGACCCGAAGAGGGTCGCAAACACCGCCCTAGGCTTGCACCCTCTGCAAAAGGACCTAGGGCCTTGAAGCCCAGGGGAGCCGGGATGGCGCGGCCTGCCAGTCCAGCCTGTTCCGGGAATACCCGGCGGCCCGGCCCCGGAGTGGGGGTGGGGGAGACGCGGGCAGGGAAGCCGGTCCCGCCAGCCCCCAGGGTTCCCGCGGTGCTGATAGTCACAACAACAATGTCGCGATTAAGATGATGAGACGCTGGGGGCTCTCCGACCGCCCCGCGGCTTCCCAGGATGGAATCTGGCCTCCGACGGAGAGAGACTCTGTGTGTGTGTGTGCGTGTGTGCGTGTGTGTGTGTTCAGGCTGCAAGGTGTAATGTGACACTGTTGGTGTAAGGTGTGTGTGACACCCAGTGTGAAGATGTGTGAAGCAATGGATTCTGTGTTTGCGCCCGTGAGGCGCCGCTGTAGGTTGTACTTTCTGTGTTAGGGTGTGTGCCGTCAAGGCGTGTGCTGAGACACTGGGGTTGTGTTTATGTGGGTGCAGTCGAGGGGGGCAAGCGAGACCTGTGTTGTGCATCTATGATCTGACCAAGGAATGGGTAACATAATTTAGGTTGGGGTGTGTTCCTTAAAGGAATATGTACGTGCGAGGTTAGGTTTTGAGTGTTCATTTGCGAACTGTGGCCGCGACACTCGTACATGAGGGCACGGGATTGTGTTTGTGTGACCATGTCGCCGAATGTCACACCCGGTTGTGTTTTGTTGCTCTGTTATGGCCACGGGTTGTGAGTCCGTGCTGCTGAGCGTGCAGACGCTGAAGCGGATTCTGAGCTAGTGATGGTGCCCCAGTGGGCGCTGGTGTGCGGGAGGTATGTCTGTGTGCACATATGTACCGATGTATGTATGCGTGTACATATGTACGTGGTCTGGCCCTCTGGGTGCCCGCGGGGAGCTCGAAGCGCCTGAGTGATCCGAGCTGGTCGCCCAACAAGTGTGTGTGTACGTTGTGTACGAGGGTCCTTGCTTGCTGCGTCCTCGGGGAGCCCCCCGCCCAAACTGGGGGCTGCGCGCTCCCCCCAACCACCTCCATTCGGCGCGCTCCTAGAGTCCTCTTATTCCCCGCGGCTCCAAACGCGCAGGGGTGCGGGACGCCGAGGCAGAGGTCCGGTTCAGCACCCCCTCTCCTCGCTCCGCTTCTCGCCGCAGACTTTGGAGGGCAGGGTGCCCCGACCTCAACCCCCGGTCCGAGCTCCCAGCCGCCCCCACCTTAGCCCCGGCGCGCTGAGCACCGCCTGGGCCCCCGTGGCCTCGCTCCGCCGAGCCGCCCCTCCCTCAGCTCCCGCCGGCTATGGCCGCTCCCGACTGGGAGCCGCCGCCGCTGCCTCCACCGCCACTGGATCCTTACCCGCTTCGGGGCAGCGCCGGCCGCCGGCTCTGCTGTCCATGAGCCGCCACCGGCCCCGGCCCGGGCTGCGGCTCGGCACGGCTCGGGCTGGCGCTGCGGTTCAGGCTCCGGCTCCGGCTGGCTCTGGGCACAGCAGCCCCGGCGGCTTCGCGTCCGCGCCGCGCTCCCGCTCCCCGAGTGTGTGAGGCGGTGGCGGCGGCAGCGGCGGGCTGCGGAGCCAGCAGCAAGC
>NC_048220.1:29608340-29619631 GCF_002007445.2 Ailuropoda melanoleuca
CCTCCCCCCCCCCACCCCGGCCGGGAGGTGGAGCTCGGGACCGCTCTGGTCCCTCTGGGAGGGGACCCCGAGCACCGCTCCCCAAAGCCACTACCCCCTTAGCTATCTCCTCACTACGGGGGACCCGGATACACAGGCCGTCCTCCTCCCTAGCTCTTCACCTTGCACTTATCCCACCCGAGCCCCCATCTGGGACCCCTCCTGAATTCCGTTCCTAACCTCGCTCAAACACCTGTCCCCTACCCTGCCTCCTGGGAAGTCGGGCAGGGGAAATGTCTTCCCCAGTGCCTTCTTCCCTGGAGGGCATCTGCTTCTCCACATCCACCTTCTTGCCGCGCAGACCCCCAGATCACCCCGTGTGGCCCTCCCTTCCCACTGCGCTCCGGGGAAGTCCACCCCTCCCCCTCTGGCCGAAGCCGCAGAGCGGTCAGCCTCGGGGGCCGCAGCAAGCCGTGGGGGTGGGGCTATGGAGGGAACCTTGGGAGGAGGAGGGTCTTGGGACCCGGGGGCTCCTCTAGAACGAGAGTGGGGGAAATATACAAGAGTGAGAATGAGGTGACACGCCAGAGCTCGGGCTTTTTGAGGGTCCCCCATCACCTGCCCTCAGGGCGGGATGGAGCTGTGGCCCCACATATTTACCAGGGACATACACACATTCACAGACTCACACGGGTCCCTGCCCCCACGAGGCCGCGCAGTGTCACGGCCTGTGTCACACGCCCTCACAGTGCCACACGCTCCCTCTCACACTCACCGAGTCACACACGGTGTCACACGCAGTGTCTCACACCGATTCTCAGTTTCTCCAGCTCAGCTCTGGCTCTCTGGCGCCATCTAGAGGTCTCTGAGCAGCTTGGGAACTCCCTTTCCTGCGCTCAGGGTTGGGTACCTTGGGCTCCAAAGTGCTCCACTTCAATACGACCTCCAGCCTTTTGCCACATAGAGACCTAGCCAGGGTGTTCTAGGTCGGAAGAATGAGGAAGGCTATCCCTGGCAAGGCCTGGCACTGGATGTGGAAAGGCCTATTACAGGATGACTGGTTGTTGGGCCTCTATTTGTCACAGCCTCGGTCTCTTTCCTGTCCTCCCCCATTTTCCCATCCTTACCGCTCTTTTATTCCTGTGTCTTTCCTCCCCCACACCCATCCACCTCTCTGTGGAACACGCTTCAGGGTAAGGTGGTATCTCTGGCCAGCTAGGGGCAAGCAAGGACTGCCCAAGATCTCTTACAGAGCAGCCCCCCTCAAAGAGCCTCCCTTTCTGGGCCTGGGCCTGTTCTAGTCCCTTACTCCCAGCCCTCAACCCCAGGAGCCCAGGTAAGAGGCTCTCTATGGAAGATGGGGTGAGCTAGTGAAAGGAGGATCTGTCTTGTAAGTGGCTTCTTGATATCTGTCCCCTGCAAAACTCACATTCTCCTCACCGTTAAGCACAGATCCAAGGAAGAAATCAGTGGCCCAGAGAGAAGAAATCTTCCACAGAGGAGCTGCTCCATCCTCCCTGCCCCCAGTATGTGCCCACTGCCCACTGCAGCAAACCCTCCCTAGTCGGCTTGCTTGGAGCCATTCAAAGGCTCCTCTGTTCTCATTCCTTGCTCAGGGCTGAACAAGATAGGCAGCCGCAGAGCTGGGCAGGAAATGCTAATTTCCCAGATGTTCTCCTCCATCCTCCCTGCTCCACCACCATCAAACCCAAATCCTGCACCAAGTGGTAGGAGCAGAACTGGGCCAGAGAAACACAGGGTGTGTCTACTCTTCTCCCTGCTCCCCATCTCCTCCTACCTCAGCTGCCAGGCTGGGCTCTGGGTGGGGGGTGGCCCTGAGCCTAGGGCAATGTAGATATGAGAGTGGTACCATCTCCTCCGGAAAGGAGGGCAGGCAAAGGGCAGGGACTGGGAGGAGGCATCTGAAGAGGAGAGAAGCCAGGCTCCTGGCCTCATACCAAACTGGGACCTGGTTGGCAAGTAGACCACTGAGCACTGGGGGCTCCTGAAACTGATGGTGCCTGAGATTCCAGCTGAGACTGTTGCCAGGGATTGGAGCCTAGGGGATGTTATGTGTGGAAGTGGTTGGTATTCTTGTGGGTTTAGGCTCTTGCTGTGATATGTGTGTACCTGGGATGGGCTATGGCTAAGAGGACTAGGTGCTGTAGAGCCTGTCACTGTAACAGAAAGGTGGTTGTTTCTGATGGCAGCTCAAATACTGTTGCAATGCTACAATTCTGGTGTGCATAGCTGTAGTCAGAACAACAACCAGATTACCGAAGGTCTGTCACCAAGCTGTGTGTGTGTACATGTGTGTGTTCATGTGTGCATTTTGAGGGGAGGGCTGTAACTGAAATGCCATTGGGCCTGGAGTTATAGGCATAAGGCTGCTACCCCTGAAAATGGCTATAGCAAGGAAGCAGTTCTCCGATAATATGACATAGGTAGAGCTGTAGCTGGAGCCATTGCCTAGGTCCTAGGAGATGAGACGCTGTTGCTAGGAGCCTGTACCTGGGAGGAAGTCTGTTACCTGGGATAAGAGCAAAGCTACTGTTGTGTATACAACTGTAGCTGGGATGCTATTGGTCCTGAAGCTGTAGCTGTGATGACAGCATACCAGGGATTGGCTATGGCCAAGATGCTGTTGCCCAGGCTGTGGCTGTGCTGTTACTGTGTACAGGATTCTAGCTGGGAGGCTGTTATGCCTGCAGCCATAGCTCTGAAGCTCAAGTGTAGCTGGGAGGCCATTTCCTAGTAATATAGCTGGACCACTGTTGTGTGGGGGCCGTAGCCCAGACTCTGTTGCCTAGGAGATGAGAAGCTGTTCCCTGGGATGCTGTTCTGGGAGGCAGCATGCAACCTGAGATGGGACTGATCTGCTGTTGGAGCTGATCTACTGTTGTGCTTGGGATGGTTCTGAGTGTCTGTTGTTGCGCTTGTGGCTGTCTGGGTGGGGGAAGGCAAGCGAGTTCTGCCTTGAGGTCTGGGAGATGCCAGGAGCCCAGGGCTGGGCGGGGGCTGCCAATCTGGGGAGGCTTCAGCAGCTGCTCTGCTGTGGAGCTGGGAAGCCTGTTTTCATTACTGTTTTAACTCTTTTTTTAACCTTGTTTTTCTCTCGGCTGCACTTTCGCTCACTCATTAATTTTGGTATTTTTCTCACGGTGCCTCAGCCCCTGTCACGGCTGCCATGGCAACAGGAGGCAGTGTGCACAGCGCCAAAATATCTGATCAAAAAATAACCAAAATAAGCAAACCCCAAACCGACTGTGCTAGGGGCTATGGCTAAGAGAGAGCCCATGGCTCAGGTCCAGGAGACCTGAGGCTCCCAAGGGACCCCTTTCACTCCCCCCCCTCCACAGGGAAGCTTTGCTGAAACTCCTGATAACCTGGGAGGTCCCTTCCCAAACACCCCCCCCAACACATTCTCTGAGGACTCTGGGACTTCCAGTGGTCCCTCCCCAATAGGCAGCTTTGCCTGAGGTGGGAGCATGGGGACAGTGTGAGGGCTGGGGCTCTCTTCCCAGGAGCTGATAGTCAAGCCCCTAAGAAGTTCCCTACTCACCCTAGCCACACACATCTACACCCACTGAACTACCCTTCTCCTCGCCCCTCCTTCCTTAGGCTTCTTCCACCTTCTCTGCTCCCAACCCCTACTTGGCCACCTCTACTTTCTTCTCTTCATACCCCAGCCTCCTGACTGGATGGCTGGAGGGGAGGGAGCCGCAGCCTTCAGGCCTTCTGCCCAACACCTCGGTGGAGGTGCTAGGGAGGGATGCCACAAAAATATCTGACACTCCTAGGCCTATGGTCCCCTCTAGGTCCAGCTGCCTGATTCCTGAATAGCCCTGAAGACCCACACCCCTCCAATTTCCACTCCTCTTTCCTGTGAGCCTTCTGCTTTCCTGGGGGCCTCCTTCTCTCAAGTGAGGTTGTCCCCAGGAGAGGTAAAATGATAGGGCCTCATGTGAAATAGGAAGGGGCAGAGGTCTTGGTATTACCTGTCTCCCTTCCTTCTTCACCTACTCATTTCCCCTCTAAGGGGGCCTTCTAGATGCCTGGAGCACTGAGAACTGGAGGAACGAAGAGCTCCTCGACTCTGCCTCAGTTACATCATGCAGTTATATCTCTGGCTGCTCTTCTTGATGTCCTCTCCCCCAACAGTGAAAGTTTGGTTTTCAACAGGTCTGTGTCTCCACCTGGGAATAGCTAGAACTCACCTCCTGCTCCTTACTTTCAATTCCTATCCCCTGCTACCCCCTCCTCCCCCACTCCCAGCAGTACTGGCCTTGCCCTCCCGACAGAGCCATCCTGGGTCTGTTTCCATAGAAACTGGGTAGTCTGTGTAGTGTGGGAAGGGGAGGGGAGACAGGAACAGGAAGGAGGGACCAGATCCCAGGGCCAGCCCTGTCCAAAGGGAGGGTGGGACCCTGATTTGGGAAAGAGAGAAAGGAAGTAACAAAAGCTTGGTAGGTTCTGTCTCCACGCAGCTTGCTGTGCTGCCTCCTGAGGAGGGGACACCCAATTGTGTTCTCCCCTGGCAAAGGAAGGGAGATTCCTCTCTCCCCAACCCCCTAAAATCCTTATTTAATGGGAACTGCCTGATCCAGGATGAAACTCTTTCCCAGAGCCACCACTCTTTAAGACAGGGCCCATAGGATACCTTCCCTCTTCTAAGAGCTCCATACTAGCTCAAGCCTAGTGGCTCCAAGCTCTGGAGGCTGGGCAGCCCTGGGACCAGTGGCCGCTGCTGACCCCGTGGCGTGCAGCTCTCAAAGGCCCCATTCATCTCTGGGGGCTGAAGGCGCCATTGTCTGGGGCTGGGGGGTGGTGGGGGCAGTGGGGGGTCTCGACTCAGAAGGAAGGAATGTGTCTGGAGAAGTTACCCTCAGGGCACCAGTCTCCAGATCGCCACCAGATCTCCATCGGGACCCCTTCACAACCCCGAGCCTTTTCGCCCATTAGCTCCCAGCAGCCTTCATGTTTTCCTGAATGGGAACTGCCCCACCCCTCCTGCTCTCTTCCAGAGAACCTTTTCTGGGGCTGGGAGCTGTCCAGCACCTCGGGTCCTGACAGACTTCAGATTCGCCTTGATCAGACAGGAGGGTGCTCAGGATCGTGGGGGCTTGGGAGTTCTCCTCCACTCAGGCCAAGACGAAAACCACACCTGGCCTGGGTGGGCTTGGGTACAGCTCTCACATGGGGATCCATTAGTGCTGAGAACTGACCTGAGGAGCAACTTGACCCCTGCCCTATCTTAGCAGAATTGAAGGGTTAAGCACCACCAGGCCACTCCCCTGGAATTCTGTCTCCAACTGGGGCAGGAGAAATAACCATGAGAGGTCAGGCCCTCCCTCTCCCTGCCCCCAGTCTCTCCCCATGCCTCTGTTTCAGTTTTCCTCCCGCTCTCTCCCTCCTCCTCTCTTTCCTTCCCTGCTGGGTTGGGGGCTGCTGAATTATCATTTCTCAGCTCTGCTAATGTGCTCCCTGCTGCGGGGAGGGATCATAATTCTGGGAGATGATTAAGTTTCAAATTGTTTTTCTTCATATTGTGTAGATGAGGCTTTAATATGGTCCCTCCCCAGACAGGGGGCCTGGCCTGGTCCCAGCTGCCTGCCCCCATCCTTCCTTTGCTAGCCCTCTCCTCTCTTATAGGCCAGATTTGAGACCATGTCCTTTGGGGTCCCCACAAAACTTTTGGCCCCGAGGTGGGGGGCATGGACCTGCCTTGACTCAAAGGGGAATACATACGATGTAGTGGTGACGAACACTGGTTTTGAAGTCAGACAAGTTAGAATTCAAATCCTAATTCTGCCGCTTACTACCTGTGTGACCTTGGATGAGTTACTTAAATGATCTGAGCCTCAGTTTCTTCATCTACTAATTGGGGATAATTTAATAATTGACTCATAGAGTGCTTGTGTGGATTTAAGATGAGGCATGTAAGTGTTTAGCAGAGTGCCTGGCTCATGGTAAACTTAATAAATGTTAGTGGTTATTAACATACACAAAACCCATCCTGTGTGATCCTGCCTCCCCCATCCTCCCTAATTTTGTTCTCCAGTTCAGTAAATATATATCTAATGCCTAGTATTTTCCAGGCCACTGTGCAACAGAGATGAAGTTATCCAGGAGTGAGGAGGTTGGTTTGCTTGCTTATCTTCCCTAAAACACCTCTTCATTCACCTCCATCCCTCCTTTCAATTTAAGTTCACTCTCATTATACCCTCTCACCTCCTTCTAGCTCTTCCTTCATTATTCCCACTCCATTCTTCCTTCTTTCACTGCAATCTTATCACTTTACCTTGATTCTTATCCTCCTAACACACATGCATTTTTCACCTTCTACATCATTCTTAATCCCGTTTGGGGCCATTATAAGGAATAAAGGGGTTGAATTTTCAAATGAGGAGAGAGAATCCTGAGTTTATACTCTGTGTATTTCTGTGTGTGTGTGGTGTGTGTGTATGTGTGTGTGTAAGGGTCACACATCACACACAAATTCACATTCAGCAGTTGTCTATAGAGACTTCTGAACTGTCATATTTGAAGATTTTATTTATTTATTTGTCAGAGAGAGAGAGCACAAGCAGGGGGAGTGGCAGGCAGAGGGAGAAGTAGGGTCCTCGCTGAGCAAGGAGCCCAATGTGGGCTCAATCCCAGGATCCCCCAGGATCCTGACCTGAGCTGAAGGCAGACGCATAACTGACTGAGCCACCCAGGCATCCCTGAACTGTCATATTTCTTTCTTTATTTATTTTTTAAAAGATTTTATTTATTTATTTATTTGACAGAGATAGAGACAGCCAGCGAGAGAGGGAACACAAGCAGGGGGAGTGGGAGAGGAAGAAGCAGGCTCATAGCAGAGGAGCCTGATGTGGGGCTCGATCCCAGAACGCCGGGATCACGCCCTGAGCCGAAGGCAGACGCTTAACCACTGTGCCACCCAGGCGCCCCTGAACTGTCATATTTAAACTGTGTGCTTATTTGCTTGTCTATCCCCTATATGTAAGCCATACAATCCTTGAAAGAGAAGTCTATTTCTTTGCCTACCTATCTTCCTGCTCTGCCCCTGCCTCTATCTTTGTTATACTCTGAATGGGAAAGCCTGATGTTTGTCAGTAAGAGAAGCTGATTTATGATAATATATTTTTGTCTCTGCTCAACTGGCTTCCTACCCTTCACCATACTGGCTTTTCCCCCCAGTTTTTCCAAGATGTCATTTCACAACTCTTTGAGGGCTTGGTTCAGTGCAAAAACAGAAACTATTCTATGCATTTTTTTAATGATTTTTATCTATTTATTTGAGAGAGAGAGAGAGAGAGGGAGGGAAAACACAGAGGGAGAGGGAGAGGGAGAAGCAGACTCCCAGCTGAGCAGAGAGCCTGATGCAGGGCTCAATCCCAGGACCCTGAGATCACAACCTGAGCCAAAGGCAGATGCTTAACTGACTGAGCTACCCAGAGGCCCCTACTCTATGTATTTTAAACTGAAAGGAAATTAATATAGGGAATCCAGTTCTTACAAAAATAATGTAAACACTTGTGGAATAGACTCGTAGTAACTATAACAAAAAAACTAATATCAGGAGAGCTATGTGTGTGCCATGATCAGGAAGATGGAGCTCAAAATGCCATCACTGAAACAACTGAACTGAAGAACACGTTGCCAGAGATTTGCCATCTAGGAATTAGAAGAGACAAGAAGTCGGAATGGCTGTTACAGGAGAACCCTACAGGATCCTGCTTGCCAGCAAAAAGCCCAAAATAGCTGAAAGAAGGCCTCTTCCTCCTTTTTGTCTTCCAGTCGCACAAGTGACTGTAAGGGAGTCAGGGAAATTTGTATTCCAGCATTCTAGTCTCTGTAACACAGTTGAAGAAAGTAGGAATACAGGAGGCATGCCAGTTGACCATATTCAAACTAAATTGGACTCTGCCCTTTAGGCATTCACAAACTAGAGGAGATAACATCAGGATCAATGCAGATTGAAAGGATGAGCAAGAAAGTGTCTGTGACAGACCAAACTTCAGCCACATGAGGTCCGGGATCTGGACTATGGAGCTCAGGCTCTGCTAATCCCTGGAGGAACAAAGCTGAAGACAATATACTAAGGAGGGGGGAAAAGAAGAGACCATGACGCACTGTCCAAGACAGTTCTCCCTCCCAGCAAGGGGCTGTACGTGGTGATCCAGGGCCCTGAGCTCAGTCCCAAGAAAGGAGGGCCTATGTTCAGTGGCAGCTTCTCCCACACGCTGACTGGTTTTGGTTTAGGTGGCCTTACACGGCTCACCTGTCACCTGCTTCAAGACCATCATTCTAAAATGAGCCCTCAGGATCACCACTGGAAGAAGAAAACCATGGAGAAAAAGACTAAAGTGGGCCCATCTCTCGAGCAGGTGTGCCTGTGCCAAGGAATGTTTTGCTGGGCAACTCTGAAGAACTGGCACCTTCCACTGTCTGTATCTGCTTCCTCCTGCAATTCCAGATGTTTTGGCATCTCTCCTCTTCAGTGACTCCAGGAATCAGGAATCAGGTCCAGTTTCTGGGACAAGGAAATAATGGCAGCTTCCAAGGTCAGTCAGTCTCAAGTCCATAAATGCCTTTAGTTTACATCTACTGAGTGAGTATGAAGGTCTAGGGATAAGGACTAGACTGGCATCTCCTTATAGGCTTAAAGTGGAAGGTAGCACATGCTGGTGGGTAAAAGTGTGGCCTCAGAAGTCCTGTCCTGGGTTAGCCACTTCCTATTTGTATGACCTTGGGCCAATATTCTAATCTCTCTGAACTTGTTCCCCTTCTGTAAAATAGGAATAATATGTACTTATCTCCCAAGGTGGTTGGATAATTAATTGAAATGATAATACATAAATATGTATAAAGTGCTTAGCCCAGTGCCTGGCATATAGTAAGCTTCAAATAAATGGTAGCTGGTAGTATTTTTGTTATTACTGTCAAGATCACATGTTGTCAGCAACAAACGTCTTCCATCTTAATTACCAGAAAACATATAGAGGAGGAGATTCTTGGTGTGCCTGGCTGGCTTAGTCAGAGGAGGATGTGACTCTTGGTCTCAGGGTCATAAGTTCGATCCCCATGCTCGGAGTAGAGATTACTTAAATTAGTAAAATCTTGAGAAGAAGAAGAAGGAGGAGGAGGAGGAGGACAAAAACAACAACAATGATGAGAAGAAGAAGAAGGGGAACAAGAAGAAGGAAAAGAAGAAGGGGAACAAGAAGAAGGAGGAGGAGGAGGAGAAGGAGGGAGGAGGAGGGAAGAGGAAGAAGAGGAGAAAGAAGAGGAGTTTCCTTATGCAAAGCTTGCTCCAGAAATATGAGCTCTTAGTCACATTCTGGAAAAGTGGGGAATCAGGCCAGGATGCCCCACAAGGCTGTTCCCTCTGGCTGAGCAGCTGTCACCTTCGATCCTAGTGCTTTCCCTGTGTGGTTCCATTCGGCATCTTAACACAGCCCAGGAGGAGGGGAACATGGTGTCACTCAGACAAGTGAGGAAGGGAGAGACTGGTGATATTCAGAGGCCCAAGATCAAAGCAGTTTGGAACATCTGCTCCGAATTTTTATGCTCCTTTCCCTTCTCTCCTTTCTCCAAACCCTCCAGCGCCATTTCAATTTTACTGAGCATCTACTATGTACCAGGCACTATGCTAGGTACTGTTGGTACAGTAAAGAACGGAGAGGAAGGCAATCCCGAACCAACTGGAACTCAGTTGAATGGGGTCACAAACTATACAAATGTAATCATACAAACAATCACTTAATTATAGTTATAATAGGTGCATCCAAGGAAAATGTCAGAGAGTAATGAGAGTGGATAATGGGGGAATTTTACCACCCTTGTTAGTCTTGGGGAAGAGGGAGCAGGAAAAGAAAGCCACATCAGACCTGAGGATTAGAGTCAGGCAGCCAAGGATGGGGAAGTGCCCTGGGCAGAGTGACTTCCTGCCAAAATGTTAGATGATAACTTTATGGTGTGCTGCCTTGACCAGAAGTATTTGATTCTCAACTGGGGACTCCCAAAGGGGTAAATAATTAATGGTGGGATTTTTGAGAAACATGTGACCAGCTGATACGATCAGGAGGCCTTCTCAACAACATTCAAACCAAACCATGTAGCCAGGAGGCCTATCTCTGGGTAATTAGTGTGCATCAGTGTGACTGTGTGTGTGTGTATGTATGTATAGGAGTGTAAATGCATGTTTGTGAATGTGAATGTCAGTGCAGGTGTCTATGGATAAATGCAGAGCTGTAACTAATAATTTTTGAGATCTGGGCCAAGCAGCAGAAACATACCTTTAAATCCAGGGATGCTCCATTTCATAGTGGAACTGGGGGAGGGCAAAGAAGGAAGACTGTTCCCCCATGTGCACACAGGAGCCCCAACAGTTAGGCTCCCTGTCCATGACTTTGGACATCCCAGATCATCCATCTCTGCCAAGTGTCAGGGGCAAAATAACCAGCTCTGCTAGGGAAGCATTGGTGTTGAAGGTGGGGGAGGATCAAAGCTTTACATTTCCACAGGCTGTTAGAAAGTCAGTATTTAAAATGTTGGCACTCTATATTTTTGTTCCTGGGCTCCTGGTGAGCAGACCTTTTTTGAGACTTTGAATGTACATATGCACGTATACGTGTGTGAACGTTGATTGTATGTGCTTATGTGTGTATATGCATATTAGGTGTGTGTTTATAAATAGTTGTTTGGGGACTACACTGTAAATTGTCATAATTAAGAGCCCCTGTGTGTTTGGGACCAGCAGACATGTTTGTGTGTTCCTTCTCTCCCACGATCCCTGACTCCACTGATCTCATGAGGAACGGAGGCTGGGATTATCTGCTGGTCAGGGCTGAGTACCTTCACATCAACAAGAGTCTGAAAATGTACTGACCGCAACAAGGCAAACAGGAATAATATGCTCGCGTTCACCTCTATTCCATAAAGCAAGTGGAACCTGGGCTCATTGCAGTGAATGAGCTTCAATAATTCATCCCAGCTGCCAATGTGATATTGATATAAAGCTAATTTAACACTGGGGGAGCCGGGGGAGGTGAGGAGCAATTATGCCTTCACCTGCAGCACACTCTGCTAGCTCTCCTGTGCTGCGGTGGAAAGCAGAACCCCAGGGTGGGAAAAGGGTCGGGGAGGTCACTTGCCCCCTTCTCTCTTTGCCGACAGTTGACTTTCTGAAGCTGTTAGGATGGTGTTCTATTTTCTTTTTGATGATACATTTTTTAAAGGTTTATTTGTCAGAGAGAGAGAGCTAACGTGCACACAAGCAGGGGGAGTGGCAGGCAGAGGAAGAA
>NC_048220.1:29621491-29634063 GCF_002007445.2 Ailuropoda melanoleuca
ACCTTTTTTGAGACTTTGAATGTACATATGCACGTATACGTGTGTGAACGTTGATTGTATGTGCTTATGTGTGTATATGCATATTAGGTGTGTGTTTATAAATAGTTGTTTGGGGACTACACTGTAAATTGTCATAATTAAGAGCCCCTGTGTGTTTGGGACCAGCAGACATGTTTGTGTGTTCCTTCTCTCCCACGATCCCTGACTCCACTGATCTCATGAGGAACGGAGGCTGGGATTATCTGCTGGTCAGGGCTGAGTACCTTCACATCAACAAGAGTCTGAAAATGTACTGACCGCAACAAGGCAAACAGGAATAATATGCTCGCGTTCACCTCTATTCCATAAAGCAAGTGGAACCTGGGCTCATTGCAGTGAATGAGCTTCAATAATTCATCCCAGCTGCCAATGTGATATTGATATAAAGCTAATTTAACACTGGGGGAGCCGGGGGAGGTGAGGAGCAATTATGCCTTCACCTGCAGCACACTCTGCTAGCTCTCCTGTGCTGCGGTGGAAAGCAGAACCCCAGGGTGGGAAAAGGGTCGGGGAGGTCACTTGCCCCCTTCTCTCTTTGCCGACAGTTGACTTTCTGAAGCTGTTAGGATGGTGTTCTATTTTCTTTTTGATGATACATTTTTTAAAGGTTTATTTGTCAGAGAGAGAGAGCTAACGTGCACACAAGCAGGGGGAGTGGCAGGCAGAGGAAGAAGCAGGCTCCCTGCTGAGCAAGGAGTCCCAGGAGCCCAGGATCCTGGGACCCAGAGATCATGACCTGAGCCAACCCAGACGTCCCTAAAGGCTTTATTTTTAAGTAACCTCTACACCCAACATGGGGCTCAACCGTACAACCCTGAGATCAAGAGTCACATGCACCACCAACTGAACCAGCTGGGTGTGCTGATAACATTTTTATTTTAAATATTTTATTTATTTGACAGCATAAGCAGAGAGAGTGGCAGAGGGAGAGGGAGAAGCATGCTTCCTGCTCAGGGCTCCATAAGCGCTCAGCTTGGGGCTTCACGCAGGGCTCGATCCCAGAACCCTGGGATCATGACCTGAGCCAAAGGCAGACACTTAACTGACTGAGCTATCCAGGAGCCCCTGATATTCTTAAATAGAGACTTTCTCATCCCCATCTCAGGATTCAAACTGGCCAACAGGGAAGGAGATGTTTGTTAGATCAGACCAATGNGATGTTTGTTAGATCTTTTCTATATCCCCTTCCAAGGAATCAAAACCACTGTCACTTTCAGTGGGATATAACAGTTAGAAAAGTGAGATTGAGGTTTTTGTCAGAGAGAGAGAGAGAGAGAGGGAATCTATGGTTAATATCCTTTTTTTTTTTTTAAGTAGGCTCCATGCCCCATGTGGAGCCCAATGTGGGGCTTCAACTCACTACCCTGAGATCAAGTGTGGTTGCTATCTTAAATGATTTTCTCTCTCAAAAATAAAACTGACTCATTTAATGTCCCCAAAACATTTGAGTTCCTACCTTTCTTCCTTTATTCAATAAATACTTAGTAAGCACCGACTGGCACTAGGTGAACCAGTCTGGAATCTTGCCTTCATGGGTTGACAGTTTAGTGGCAGAGGGAGGCATTAAACAGATACACAAATAAGTATATAATTGCAAATTGTTCCTATTGCTACTTATTTTTATTAATGCATTAATTGAACCATCAATTCAACGTGAGAGAATAACTGTAAGGAACAGCTTTGGAATGGGAAGACTTCTCTGGGCCTTAAAGAATGAATAGCTTGGGAAAGAATGTGGAAATACTAGATCGAGGGAGAAAAAGGCATGCGTTTGATGTTTTGCTTCTTGCTGCAAGCACATGATTAAACTTTACTGGGGCTGGTGGGAGAAAAGAAATTGGAAAGGAAAGATCTGAGTTCAAATTTTCCCTTTGCCACTTTATAGTTGGGTTGCCTTGGGCAAGTTACTTCTCTCCTTCAAGTCTCAGTTATCTCATCTATAAAATGGAGACGATAGTGTCCCCCACTTTATAGAAGTGTTGTGAAAAATTAAGTTAAATGATGTTCTAAAGTGCTTACCAGTGCTTGGCAGATGGTGTCAATAAATTACTATTATTACTATTTTGATTATCCTCAGATGCTCCAAGTTCATTACTACCTCCAGGCTTTAGCACAATTTGTTCCCTCTGCCTGGATCACACCCCATTCCCTTTACTCATTTATATGCATCTTTCAAATAACAGCGGAAATGTAGTCCCTGGAAGGACTTTCCTGACCCCTATATCACTGGCTCTCAAACTTTAGTGCATATAAGAATCACTGTGTGTGTGTGTGCGCGCGCGCACGTGTGTGCGCCACCCACGCACACTTATTACAAAACAGATTTCCAGTGTTGACAAACTACCATGCTAATGTAAGATGATAATATCAGGGGAAACCAAACTGAATGAAAGATATACAGGAACTCTCTCTACTATCTTTGCAACTTTTCTGCCAATCTAAGATTATTCCAAAGTAAAAAGTTTATTTTTAAAAAGCAAATTCCTATACAAATCAAAATAACAATGAGATATCACCTCACACGATAAAACCAAATAACAGAAAATAACAAGCATTGACAAGGATGTGGAGAAATTGGAACCCTTGTGTACTGTTGGTGNACCTTTTTTGAGACTTTGAATGTACATATGCACGTATACGTGTGTGAACGTTGATTGTATGTGCTTATGTGTGTATATGCATATTAGGTGTGTGTTTATAAATAGTTGTTTGGGGACTACACTGTAAATTGTCATAATTAAGAGCCCCTGTGTGTTTGGGACCAGCAGACATGTTTGTGTGTTCCTTCTCTCCCACGATCCCTGACTCCACTGATCTCATGAGGAACGGAGGCTGGGATTATCTGCTGGTCAGGGCTGAGTACCTTCACATCAACAAGAGTCTGAAAATGTACTGACCGCAACAAGGCAAACAGGAATAATATGCTCGCGTTCACCTCTATTCCATAAAGCAAGTGGAACCTGGGCTCATTGCAGTGAATGAGCTTCAATAATTCATCCCAGCTGCCAATGTGATATTGATATAAAGCTAATTTAACACTGGGGGAGCCGGGGGAGGTGAGGAGCAATTATGCCTTCACCTGCAGCACACTCTGCTAGCTCTCCTGTGCTGCGGTGGAAAGCAGAACCCCAGGGTGGGAAAAGGGTCGGGGAGGTCACTTGCCCCCTTCTCTCTTTGCCGACAGTTGACTTTCTGAAGCTGTTAGGATGGTGTTCTATTTTCTTTTTGATGATACATTTTTTAAAGGTTTATTTGTCAGAGAGAGAGAGCTAACGTGCACACAAGCAGGGGGAGTGGCAGGCAGAGGAAGAAGCAGGCTCCCTGCTGAGCAAGGAGTCCCAGGAGCCCAGGATCCTGGGACCCAGAGATCATGACCTGAGCCAACCCAGACGTCCCTAAAGGCTTTATTTTTAAGTAACCTCTACACCCAACATGGGGCTCAACCGTACAACCCTGAGATCAAGAGTCACATGCACCACCAACTGAACCAGCTGGGTGTGCTGATAACATTTTTATTTTAAATATTTTATTTATTTGACAGCATAAGCAGAGAGAGTGGCAGAGGGAGAGGGAGAAGCATGCTTCCTGCTCAGGGCTCCATAAGCGCTCAGCTTGGGGCTTCACGCAGGGCTCGATCCCAGAACCCTGGGATCATGACCTGAGCCAAAGGCAGACACTTAACTGACTGAGCTATCCAGGAGCCCCTGATATTCTTAAATAGAGACTTTCTCATCCCCATCTCAGGATTCAAACCGGCCAACAGGGAAGGAGATGTTTGTTAGATCTTTTCTATATCCCCTTCCAAGGAATCAAAACCACTGTCACTTTCAGTGGGATATAACAGTTAGAAAAGTGAGATTGAGGTTTTTGTCAGAGAGAGAGAGAGAGAGAGGGAATCTATGGTTAATATCCTTTTTTTTTTTTTAAGTAGGCTCCATGCCCCATGTGGAGCCCAATGTGGGGCTTCAACTCACTACCCTGAGATCAAGTGTGGTTGCTATCTTAAATGATTTTCTCTCTCAAAAATAAAACTGACTCATTTAATGTCCCCAAAACATTTGAGTTCCTACCTTTCTTCCTTTATTCAATAAATACTTAGTAAGCACCGACTGGCACTAGGTGAACCAGTCTGGAATCTTGCCTTCATGGGTTGACAGTTTAGTGGCAGAGGGAGGCATTAAACAGATACACAAATAAGTATATAATTGCAAATTGTTCCTATTGCTACTTATTTTTATTAATGCATTAATTGAACCATCAATTCAACGTGAGAGAATAACTGTAAGGAACAGCTTTGGAATGGGAAGACTTCTCTGGGCCTTAAAGAATGAATAGCTTGGGAAAGAATGTGGAAATACTAGATCGAGGGAGAAAAAGGCATGCGTTTGATGTTTTGCTTCTTGCTGCAAGCACATGATTAAACTTTACTGGGGCTGGTGGGAGAAAAGAAATTGGAAAGGAAAGATCTGAGTTCAAATTTTCCCTTTGCCACTTTATAGTTGGGTTGCCTTGGGCAAGTTACTTCTCTCCTTCAAGTCTCAGTTATCTCATCTATAAAATGGAGACGATAGTGTCCCCCACTTTATAGAAGTGTTGTGAAAAATTAAGTTAAATGATGTTCTAAAGTGCTTACCAGTGCTTGGCAGATGGTGTCAATAAATTACTATTATTACTATTTTGATTATCCTCAGATGCTCCAAGTTCATTACTACCTCCAGGCTTTAGCACAATTTGTTCCCTCTGCCTGGATCACACCCCATTCCCTTTACTCATTTATATGCATCTTTCAAATAACAGCGGAAATGTAGTCCCTGGAAGGACTTTCCTGACCCCTATATCACTGGCTCTCAAACTTTAGTGCATATAAGAATCACTGTGTGTGTGTGTGCGCGCGCGCACGTGTGTGCGCCACCCACGCACACTTATTACAAAACAGATTTCCAGTGTTGACAAACTACCATGCTAATGTAAGATGATAATATCAGGGGAAACCAAACTGAATGAAAGATATACAGGAACTCTCTCTACTATCTTTGCAACTTTTCTGCCAATCTAAGATTATTCCAAAGTAAAAAGTTTATTTTTAAAAAGCAAATTCCTATACAAATCAAAATAACAATGAGATATCACCTCACACGATAAAACCAAATAACAGAAAATAACAAGCATTGACAAGGATGTGGAGAAATTGGAACCCTTGTGTACTGTTGGTGGGAATGTAAAATGGCCACTTTGGTAAACAGTATGGTGGTTTCTCCAAAAATTAAAAATAGAATTACCATATGATCCAGCAATTTCACTTCTGGGTATACACCCAGAAGAACTGAAAACAGGGTTAGGGTCTCAGAGATCATTGTACACCCATGTTCATAGCAACACCATTCACAACAGCCAAAAAAGTAGAAGCAAATGTTCATTGATGGATGAATGACTAAACAAAACATGGTCTATACATATGATGGAATGTTATTCAACCTTAAAAAGGAAGGAAATTCTGACACATGCTACAACAGGGATGAACCTAAGTGAAATAAGCCAGTCACAGAACAAAGAATACTGTATGATATTATATAGATAAGATACCTAGGGTAGTCAAATTTATACAGACTGGAAATAGAAGGATAGATGCCAAGGGTTGTGGGAAGGGAAATATAGGGAGTTTTTGCTTAGTGGGTATAAGAGCTTCAGTTTTGCAAGATGAAAAAGTTCTAAAGATTAGTTGCACAACAGTGTGAATTTACTTAACATTATTGAACTGTAAACTTAGAAATTATTAAGATGATAGATTTTATATGTGTTTACCATAATGAAAAAAAATTTAAAGGGGCGCCTGGCTGGTCAGTCAGCGAAGCATCTGACTCTTGATCTCACGGTTGTAAGTTCAAGCCCCACATTGGATATAGAGATGACTTAAAAAAATAAAACCTTAAAAAAAATTTAAACAGCAGATATCTGGGCCTTAACTTCAGAGCTTTTGACTCAGTGAAGAAATGGAAAAGCTGATCCTAAAATTCATATGAAATTACAAGGGACCCTGAATAGCCAAAACAATCTTGAAAAAGAACAAAGTTGGACCACTTGCATTTCCTGATTTCAAAACTTACTACAATGCTATAGTAATCAAAATAGTATAACACTGGCATAAAGATAGACATATAGATCCATGAAATAGAATTAGGAATCCAGAAATAAATTCATGCATCTATGGTCAACTGATTTCAACAAGACTGACAAGAACACCCAATGGAGGGGTGCCTGGGTGGCAGAGCGGTTAAGCATCTGCCTTCAGCTCAGGGCGTGATCCTGGCGTTATGGGATCGAGCCCCACGTCAGGCTCCTCTGCTATGAGCCTGCTTCTTCCTCTCCCACTCCCCCTGCTTGTGTTTCCCTCTCTCGCTGGCTGTCTCTATCTCTGTCTTATAAATAAATAAAAAATCTTTAAAAAAAAAAAAAAAAGAACACCCAATGGGGAAAGAATAGTCTCTTCAACAAATAGTGCTAGAACAACTGGATATTCACATAAAAAAATGAACAAACAAAACAAAATGGAAAAACAAGAAGCAAAAAAATGAAGTTGGATCCCTACCTCACATTATATACAAAAATTAACTCCATTTGAATGGAAGGCCTAAATATAAGAGCTAAAACTATAAAACTCTTAGGAGAAAACTTAAGAGCAAATCTTTGTGACCTAGAGTTTGACAATGGCTTCCTGAATGTAACACCAAAAGCATGAGCAATAAAAGAAAAAATGGATAAATTGGATTTACCAAAATTTAAAACTTTTGTGCATCAAAGGATACCATCCAAAAAATGAAGACATTTTTCTCTTTCTTTTCTTCTTTCTTTCCTCCCAAATCACATATGTGATAAAGTTCTCATATACAGAATATATGAAGAACTCTTACAACTCAATGACAAAAAGACAGCCCAACTTAAAAATGGGCAAAGGACTTGCATAAACATTTCTCCAAAGAAGATATATAAATGGCCAAGAAGTGCATGAAAAGATGCTAAGCATTATTAGTCATTAGAGAAATGAAAATCAGAACTACGATGAGATACCACTTCACACCCACTACAGTGTCCATAATAAAAAATAATAGTGGTGCCTGGCTGGCTCAGTTGGTAGAGTATACGACTCTTGATCTTGGGGTTGTGTGTTTGAGCCCCGTGATGGGTGTAGAGATTATGTAAAAATAAAATCTTTAAATATCAACAATAATAAAAGGAAAATAACAAGGGTTGGCAAGGATGTAGCAACATTGGAGTCCTCATGCAATCTTAGTCAGCATGTAAAATGGTGAAGCTGCTATGGAAAACAGTTTTGTGTTTCCTTAAAGAGTTAAACGTGGAATTACCATATGACCCAGCAATCCTAGGTACATATCCAAGAGAATCTAGAACAGGTACTTAAACAAATGCTTGTACAAGAACGCCCATAGTAACAATACTTACAATAGCCAAAATGTGGAAACCACACATATCTCTACTGATGGAAAAATGGATCAACACAATGTGGCATATCCATATAATGGAATATTATTCATCAATAAGAAGAAATGAAGTACTGATATATGCTACAACATGAATGAACCTCAAAAACATTATGCTACATGAAAGAAGGACGACAAAAAAAGGTCACGTAGTGTGATTTCATTCATATGAAATGTCCAGGATAGGTAAATCCATAGAGACAGAAAGCAGATTAGCGGTTGCTGGGAGAAGTTGGGAGGGGGAATGGGGTGTGACTGCGTGATGGGCATGGGGTTTCTTCTGGGGATTATGAAAATGTTTTGGAACTAGACAGAGGTAATGACAGCACAACATTTGGAATGTACCAAATGCTAATGAGCATATACTCTTAGATGGCTAATTGCATGTTAGTTAATTTTGCTTCAGTATTTAAAAAAGCATATTCCTGGCCCTAACTTCAGACCTTTGTACTCAGTACATCTGGCATGAGGCCTAGGAATCTGAATTTTGTCCAAGTACCTCAGGTGCTTCTGATGCAGGTGGGCCCAGCTACCATATTTTGAGAAACTTTACTAAATTATGTTAAACTTCTTTGATCTTTTCCCATAGATTCCTGAGCCTCTCCTTTTGTAACACACTTCATAATTGTAATTATCTTGTACCTCTTTCCCCCTAGACAATAAACTCCTTGAGGCAGGGCCCATATCTCCCTCATTCACCACAAGATCCCCGGCATTTGAAAAGCACCTGGACATTGAATGTCCTCAGCAGATAGAGGGTGAATTGAATTACTAAATTGGATAGACTGGAAGGTGGGGGGCGGGTAAAGGGGGAAATCCTAAGGTGTCTCTAGCCCAAGAATCCAGAGTCTGTGTGGTGAGTCCAACGTTTGAATTCCCTTCTCTCTGGGACTTCTACCACATGACAAAGTCTATCAGCCCTTGGTGAGGAAATCAGCGCACTCTGGTTTGGAAAGGCCTTCTTCAGTACTGCATACTGGGTTCTTCATGGCAGGTACATCTAGGGAGCTCCTGGCCATGCGTGGGCACAAGTCTCTGTGCTGAGACCTGTGGACATGGCATTCAGAGGTGCACACCCCAGTTAGCATCTCCTGGCTGAAAGACCCTGGCCAGGTTTTCTTGGCTTTCTGGCTAATGCCAGTGACTTTTGGCTGGGTGATAGCTCTTATTCTTGGCTGCTTCCACGGTGCCTCAGAGCACACACTCAGCAGAATGGCTGCCCTCACTGTCACTGAGCTGGGCCTGGGCCATCCTACTGTGTCCTGTGCTGACTTCTGAGGCCACAGCCACACTGCAGGAGGCATGATGTAGCTACAAGGGTGTAGGTGAGACGCCTCAGGGACTGGCTGGAGCCTGAGGCCTGGGCCTCCCACATGGGGCCTGCTCAGATGCAATTGTCTCCTCACCCCTCTTACCCCTCTCATCCGCATCCCCAGAGTCCTCCTCCCCTCTGTGTCTTCTCAGAGCAGGAGAGTCAAGTTTTCTGACTCTGCACTAAGTTTATGACTGTCATTCATATCAGCATATCTTCTTACCACACATGCTTTTCCAGAAAATAGCAACTATGGATGAAGGGTTAAGGGCATTGCAGGGTGAGCTTAGAACCAAACCATGGAGTCCTAGATATGAAGCCATATCCCGCCCCGTGAGGAGAGTCCCATGTAGCATGTGTAGAGAAGCTTGGACCGGATGGGATATACATCAGGAAGGAATGTGTATTCAGTATGTGCTTCACAAAGGATGGTGCTGTGCAATAAATCTCACACTTGGAGTAATACCTCCATTCTACTCTGGACCGGAGATACAGCCTCGGGCCTTAGCAACAATAGGTCTTATGGGTCTTGGTCTGTGGTAATCATGGTTTCTTACATTCAGATGGTCCCATTCAGTGGTCTGTGGGTCTCCTAATACCTAGAAGCATCCTCAAATAGAACAGTTGCTCTGTAAGGGGGTGAATTCTCTGCACCTGTCAGGGAAGCTTGCAGGGATTAGGTAGGAGACAGGATGAGAGGGCCTCAAAATCCTTTCCATATCTGGGCCTATGTTCTAAGTTTAAATGGATACTGTTCCAAGGTGTCAGACATTCTGAACCAATAATTTCTAGTCTTTGCTTCTGCCTTATGGAAAAGAGGGTACCCCCTTTCTGCCAGGCAGATGGCCTATCCTAGGAAACTTGAAGGAACAGCTGGACAAAGGGTGGGGGTGAGATAGGATGAGGATGAGAAAGGTCTGGAAGTGTGTCCTGGTTCTGTTCTACTTGAGCAAACCTCTTAATCACTCTCGGCCTCAGTTTCCTCATTTGCAAAATGTATCCGAAAAAGAAGTCATGCCCATTTTATAGATGAGGGATCTGAGGCTCAGAGACGCTAACTTGCTCAAGAATTCATAGTCAGGGTCAAACTCAGGTAGTCTGACTCTAAAGTTGAAGCTCTTCCTTACTAAGATTACTACTGGAAGGGGTTGTGCAGGATGAGTCAGTCAGGGGAGGAGAAGGAAATACTGAAACGTATTTCGTGTGGACCTCCACTGTTAAATGTTTCCTGGTTTCCAAATTGTTAAACGAGGGTAAGTGTTTTAGCTTGAAGGGAATGCGGTGCTGTGGGTGGGCAGGAAGAAGGGACGGAGACTCAATGTGATTTGACTGTCGCATGCTGTTTCTTTCTCGGGTTTACAGCCTCGGGCAGGCCCCAAGCAGGGGAACAGTCACGTTAGCATGTGCCTAGGGCGCCTGTCCCCCAAGAAGAGAACGTGGAACAAGCCTTTTCTGCAGGGTGCCACTGACTCCCCCACCCAACCCATCCCCCACAAGCCAAGGTTGGGAGGAGGGAGGATGGGGTGCAGCGGTTGCCACAGTTTATGCTCCTCCAGAGCTACGGAGCAAGATTTCCCCAAAAAGCCATATTAAATAAATAAAAGGAAATTCAGCAGATGGGAACATGAATCAATGAAAACTCCCATATGAGTGCAAAGATTTATGTCAAAAAACAAAACATCAACATCTGGGAGCTGCCGAGTCTCCTCTTGGCTGCTCGCTCGGAATGGATTCTCAGTGTCGCTTGCCGCCTCTTTCTGGCCCTGGGAGAGGACAGAAAGAAATAAAGAATGAAGCCCGTTTAAAAAATAGTCATTTTTAATCAGGAATGAACGCTGTTCTCTCCGCTCAAGGCTGGAGGGAACGTGATCTGGGCGGCGGGGCTGCAGCGCTCGGCCCCGGGATCGCGGGCGGACAGAGCCCCCTGCCGGACGCGGAGGGGCGCCCCTCGCTCCCCGCCCCCGCGCCTCCGGGGAGTCTATTACCTCCAGATTTCACAGCCGCCAGGCAGCGCGAGCGCGCACACGCCGGGGCCCCCCGCACTGCGGCCGCGCTCGGCTTCTCCGCGCCGCCAGCGCGCGAGCCCACCGCGTAGCGTCGGTTGGGGCCGGGTGGGGGCGAAGCTGAGGCTGCCACCGCCCGCGGCGCGGCCCGCTGCTCCTGTGGCCAGCGCCAACCTCTGCGTGGGGTTGTAGGGGGGAAGAATGCGCACGTGCGTCTGGTGAAAGAGGAACCCAGGCCCGAGGACTCAGATCGAAGGCCGCGGAGCGCTTAGACGCCGCCAGGCAGGCATTATGAGGGCAGGCCCTGGATCCTGATGTTTGGGTTCACATCCCAGCTCTGCCACGCCAACTGTGTGACTTTGAGCAATTTAACTTCTCTGGGCCAGGGTTTCATTATCTGTAAAATGGGAATAATAGTACCAGCTTCCTAGAGGATTTGTGAAAAGCAAATGAGAAAACACATGTGAAGACAGTACAGCCATCATATACATAAACTTGAATGTTCACTATTACTATTAGGATAAAGGCTCAAATTCTCATCATAGTCTGCAAGGGTCTGCATAATCCATGCTGCTAGCTCTGTGGCCTTCAGGAGGCCACTGCCTGCCTTCATCACTGAACTTTGGCTGCATTTACCTTGTCTGGCTGCCTTTAACCACCCAACAGCCTGGTTCCCCTCTGCCTCAGGACCTTTGCATGTACTGTTTAATCTGCTTAGAACTCTCTTTTCCACCCTCCATTTCAAACCAGCCTAACCTTTCTTTGAGCCTAAATTTACTTGTCACATCATCCAGGAAACTCTCCCTGATTTTCCCCTCCCCCAGATGTAGCTTCTGCTCTATTTTCCCAAAGCAGCCTGGGCTTCTCCTTGCTAGCAGTGCTCCTAGTTGAAATGCATCACCAGTTTTGTCATGTTTAATGTCCACCACACCCTGGACGAGTTTGCTCCATGAGGCCAAAAGTCCATCCTATTGCATTCATCTGGCATCCCCAAGCCCCAGAACAGTGACTGGCCTGGGTACTCTATTTGTTGTAAAGAACCTTTGGTGGATGGTGAGACCCTGAGGCCAGAGGGAATCTTTAAAACAAACAAACAAACAAACAAACAAAAAACCAGCGGCACATTCTGCTTTAGAGTCAGAGCTCTTAACTTTTTGGCCACTCTGGCTCAGAGCAAACAGCTCTGAAGTTACTCTCCTTGCCCATGACCCCCTTCTGCAGTGGGTAAGAGCAACTCACCATGTTCCTGCCAGTAGGAGACCCGCCACCCAGAAGCAGAGAGGCAGGTGGGAACAAGGGGCTGAGGGGCAGGTGAAAGCTGTATGCTCTCCACACGTTGAGCTTAATGAGGAATGTTCACAAGGGCGGCAAAGGAGACCTGCAACAGCTCAGCTAGAAACAAGAGTGCCTCTGGCTTCTGTGCTGCCAAATCCCGGCACTGGAGGGAGGCCCCTGCCTAAGTCAGCCTCAGCACCCTGAGAGTGCTGTTCTCACCTTTCACACCCACCTCAAAGCTCCACTGATCCTGCTACAGCTCCTCTCACTACCCCTGGGGCTTTTTTTTAAAAGGTAGACCTCGATGTGAGACAGGAATCCATCAAAATTCTAGAGGAGAACATAGGCAACAACCTCTACGACATCGGCCAGAGAAAACTTTTTCATGATACATCTCCAAAGGCAAGAGAAACAAAAGATAAAATGAACTTATGGGACTTCATCAAG
>NC_048220.1:29634163-29781185 GCF_002007445.2 Ailuropoda melanoleuca
TTCTGTGTGCCAGTCACGGTGCTAACTAAGCACTTTACATGTGATTGCTCAGTGAATCCTCACATCAACCCTGTCAGGAAGGTACCAGTACTATCCCCATTTCACAGATGAGGAATTTAGGCTCAAAAATTAAAGTCACTTTCCCAAGTTTGCACAGCTAGAGAGTGGTGGGGGATTCGACTCCAGACCATTCAAACTCTTAACCACTCCAGTCTCCTTCAGGAGCCAACAACACAAGAGAGTTCAAGAAGAGGTCAATGGACAGAGAACTGAAGCATGGGCAATGCTTAGACTCTGGGGCAGGAGGAGGAAGAGGCAATGGCAGACACAGAATGATCAGGAGTTAACAAACATGGCAGATACAGTACAAGGAAAGCTGGAGAGGAGACAGATTCAAGGGCCTGATGCAAAAGATGGTGATTTTTTATGGCTCCTGGGGACTAGGTAGGTGTGGGAGTATTTAGCACCTTTGGGGTATCTATGCAAATCATGAGAAAACCAGAAAGAAAGCTAGAGAGAGGAGACTCACTTGATTGAGTCCTAAGTCTACAGTCCTGGTCTTTCCTGGGTTCTGGCTGCAGCCAAACAATTGTCCCCCCACTCCTCCATATCCTGATAAAACTTTTCCAAAAAGGTAGTTTCGGTGAATTTCTAATATTTGCAGTAAAAGTCAAAACTAGTGTGGAGAAGGGCAGAGAAGGGAGTTGAGCCAACCCTGAGTTCAACGTTTCTTTCCTGAATGGCTTGGGGAAATGATACAATTGACAGAAATAAGGAAGTGGGATGATGAGGGGATTTTGTATGTGGAATTAAGGAGTGGACAGTCAACTGAGTCAAGTGCTCTGGGCCAAGGAGATTGACTGAGCAAAGGCCCACTGGTGGTTAATGAGGTGGTCTTTGATGACCGCACTGACAGCTGTGTCAGAAGAACAGTGATGGAAGCTGGGAGACAAAGCTGAAAAGCAAAGGAGTCGTGAAGTCATGAGAGGCAGTATGTGTGCTACTTAATTAAGAAATCTGGCAGAGAGAATGAAACAGAATGGTAGCTGAAAAGGGCAGGAGGATCAAATAAAGGATTTCCCCCCCAAGATAGGAAAGGCTCTTGTATATTTCATAGGCGGAAAGAAAATAACTAGTAGAGAGACATATGCTTTGGCATGAGGGTCAGGATAATTATAGAGCCAAGGTTCTAGAAGAGACAGGAAGAGAATGGGACTAACAGCAAACACAGAGTCTGGCCTTAGAACAAAGGGAAGAGACAGACCTCTCCAAATGAGTCTATGTTCTTGTCATTTCCTCTAATTCATATTCATGCCTTACATTCATTTGTAGAGTGCAACTAAGCATCCACAGCTATACTCACAGCAGCTTTCAAGTTAGAACCTTCTTCATCGTCACCATTTTTGACCATGTATGTGCCAGGCAATGTATATCCTGTTATCTCACCAGGAGGCTACAATTGTCATTCCCATCTTCCAGATGAGGAAACTGAGGGAAAAGATTTTGTAATTTGTTCTAAGCCTTTCAGTACTGTTTGACTTTTTCCTAGAATAGGGACTCTTTTAACCAACCATTACTTAACTGAGGGGTAAAATCTACTGAGCCTGGTCTGCTCCCTGTATTTAGCAGGCTCTTCCTTAACACACTTTACACTTAGGTACAAATTGTTGGACCACCTGGCCAACCTCATGTCCAAATCCTACCAGGTAGCAGGCTTCCTATGACATGTTCTTTTTATTTTTAAAAATATTTGTTTGTTCGTTTATTATTTTACCCGGGGAGGGGCAGAGGGAAGGGGAGAGGGAGAGAATCTCCAGCAGATTCCCCGCTGAGTGTGGAGCCCGACTCAGGGCTCCATCTCACAACCCTGAGATCATGACCTGAGCCAAAATCAAGAGTTGGTTGCCCAACCAACAGAGCCACCCAGGTGCCCCTGATGTGTTCTTTTTAAAATAGAAACAAAACCAAAAAAAGTTGTACGAAGGAACTTGCATTTTTTTATAATGAAAATTCCCACTAATAGGGGTGCCTCAGGCAGTAGAGCATGCCACTCTTTTTTTTTCTTTTTTTAAGATTTTATTTATTTGGGAGAGAGAGAAAGAACAAGCAAGGGGAGTGGCAGGTAGAGGGAGAAGTAGTCTCCCCACTGAGCAAGGAGCGCGAAGCCAATCCCAGGACCCTGGGATCATGACCTGAGCTGAAGGCAGACGCTTAACTGACTGGACCACCCAGGCATCCTGAGCATGCCACTCTTGATCTCAGGGTTGTGAGTTCAAGCCCCACGTTGAGTGCAGAGAGTACTTAAAAATAAAATCTTAAAAAAAAAATTCCCATCAATATAAAGCAAAAAGAACTGGTATCAGTGCTAAGGTGATGACTCAGTCTTCTCGGTGACAAAAGTGAGATTGGTCACTGGATAGAAGGGTCTGGCTGAGAATGAAGATTTAGCCCCCTCCAATCCATCCCCCACACAGCAGCCAATAGCCTCTGTAGGGTCCCTCTGGCCTGATCATGCCCCTGCTTCCTTCCTTGGTGTCCCATGCCCTCAGGACAGAGTCCGGACATCTTGGGGGACTTATAAGACTTTATAAGATCTGGCCCTGTTTATCTCTCCAGACTAAAGGACTATCATCCCACACCACCCCCTCCACTACTCCCTACCCCCACTCCCCACCCAGTTACAGCCACGCTGATCTAATGTTGTGCTCTCTTTGCCTCTCTGGGGCTTTGTACCAGCTGTTTTCCCTGCCTGAATTGCTTCCCCTTCCCTTCCTCATCTGGCTAGTTCCCAGACCTCATCATTCAGGTTCATCAGTTAAGATGTTGCTGTTTTCAGGAAGTCTTCCTGACTTCCATACCTAGATGTTCTCATGGCATCTTGTACTTTCCCCACTAGACCACACTTTCTAGTATTTGTGCTCACATGTCTTTCCCTCTGATTGTGGGCTGACACTATGAATTGCTTTAGCCAACAGAACATAGAGGCAGGTTCCAGGCCTAAGGCTTAAGAAGCCTGGCAGTTTGCAGTTTTGTACATTGAGAAGCTCTGAGCCACCATTTAAGTTCAGCTTCTCAGCTAGAGAGGTCCTGAGACTACATGGAGAAGAAAGAGGCTCAGCCATGCCAGTGTCCTAGTTGAGTCTTCATAGGACTCCAGCCACAGCTGCCGTCTGACTGCCACCTCATGAGAGACCTGAAGTGAGACCAGCAGAATTGCCCAGCTGAGCCCAGTCAATTCACAGAACTGTGAGAGGTAACAACATAATTGTTTTTTTTAAAAGATTTTATTTATTTATTTGACAGAGAGAGAAAGACAGCCAGAGAGAGAGGGAACACAAGCAGGGGGAGTGGGAGAGGAAGAAGCAGGCTCCCAGCAGAGGAGCNTAAAAAGATTTTATTTATTTATTTGACAGAGAGAGAAAGACAGCCAGAGAGAAAGGGAACACAAGCAGGGGGAGTGGGAGAGGAAGAAGCAGGCTCCCAGCAGAGGAGCCTGATGTGAGGCTCGATCCCATACTCCAGGATCACGCCCTGAGCCAAAGGGAGACGCCTAACGACTGAGCCACCCAGGCGACCCGACAACATAATTGTTTTAAGCCACTACATTTCAGAGCATTTGTTATGCTGCACTAACTAAAACACCACGCTGAATTTTATTCGTCTACTGAGTGTGTCTGCCCTGCTAGACTATTTTCTCTGTGAGGGCAGGGACCACATTAATTTTTTTTAAAGCTTTATTTATTTGACAGAGCACGAGCAGGGGGAGAGAAAGAGAGAGAGAGATAAGCAGACTCCCCAGTGAGCAGGGAGCCTGACTCAGGGCTCAATCCCAGGGCCTGGGATCATGACCTGAGCTGAAGGCAAACGCTTAACTGACTGAGCCACCCAGGCATCCCTGAGCAGTAGGTTCCTAATGTTAAGTTAGACGGCTTATCTCTGTAGAAGGATAGAGTCAAACTGGCTGTGCCACAAGCCAACAACATAGAGCAACGTTGGGAGCTGAAGAAGAAAATGGCCAATGGCTTTAGAGAAGGTAAAGGCAGGGGAAGAAAGTTGTCATTCTGATGGTGCTCCTTGGGGCAACACTGAACAGGTGATCTCCAGCTGCCCTTGCCATTGACCCCTCACACAAGTGGCTAGTGTTTAGATTTCTAGAGACAGGAAACATCCTGTCATTTTATACATGGAAACAAGACATCCATCTTCACAGTTTTTCAACTAGCCTCAAACACGAAGGGCCCTCAGTGTTTGTATGTGGAATGAATATGTTCCTACCCAAATCAATAAATTCCTGTTTGGGGTCTGGTGCTCTTGTCTGTAATCATCAGTAGCACAAGATGTCCAGTCAGGAGACACTGTTTGACAGTTTGTGTCAAGTTCTATGTGGGACATAAAATGGGAAAATGCCATCCCTCCCCTGAGGGAAAGAACTGGGGAGAGTAGACTTACACAAATGAGATAATTAAATAACAGGACAACATATAATTACTGCTAAATTGTGTGGTAAGAAATTAAGTGCTACAGGAACTGGGAAAAGCGGAGAGCAGTGAGGGCTCAAACAGTTGGGGAGTCGTCACTGAAGAGCTGGATGTGGCTGTGCCTGGGGGCATGAAAAGAATTGCAGACAGGCTGACAGGAGGAAAGGTGCAGAAGCCCCAGGAGGAAGAATAGAGCCAAACCAGCACACTGGTTATTTTGAGGTAGCAACACAAGGAATGTGAAAGGTGGCTGCCCCAAATCCCAAAGCAAGGATATCTCTGAATAGTTCCCCAATATTTGCACTCCTCGGCCTTTTTTATTTTTTTCTGCTTGCAATGCCTTTCTCCTTTCTCCACCTAGCAAACTCTTCACTCATATGTAAAGGTCCAGCTCGAATGCAACTACTTTCCTGAATCCTTCCTCAGTATCCCATAACCCAGCACTCATGCTTCTATTGGGACATATCTTTTGTCTACTTGCCTCCTCCACTACTACAATTAACAGCAACTTGTATTTATTAGACTCTCACTATGGGCTAGGGGCTACGCTAAACATTTTAAATGTACTATTTAATCCTCAGCAATTTCATGAGGTATTTTTCTCCTATTTTATAGATGGAGAACCTGAGGCTTAAAGTGTTTATGTAAACTGTCCAAGAACACATAGCTAGGAAGTAAGAAAGCTATTCCACAAACCATCTCTGGAATTCCAGAGGCCGTTCTTAAAACACTGGACGGTGTACCCGTGGAGGCCACAAACGCTCTTTACTCATCTGTCTTCTCAGATTCTAGGATGGTGTCTGCCATATGGCTTAAATACTGTTGAACAAATACAACTATCCTATCACGCCAAGGTCTAAAAGTAGGTGTTCCCAGTAAACCGTTACCCCAGGTGTAGACTTCCACCCAAACAAAAGTCATGTATCTGGGGGAAAGGAGGAGGGTGGAAGTCTAAGCATCTTACATTTGAATTTAAGTTCCTTTATTTTATAGATTCAAGAGTGGTGAAAGCAGGGGCGCCTGGGTAGCGCAGTCGTTGGGCGTCTGCCTTGGCTCAGGGCGTGATCCCGGCAATCTGGAATCGAGCCCCACATCAGGCTCCTCCGCTGGGAGCCTGCTTCTTCCTCTCCCACTCCCCTTGCTTGTGTTCCCTCTCACTGGCTGTCTCTCTGTCAAATAAATAAATAAAATCTTAAAAAAAAAAAAAGGAGCGGTGAAAGCAGAACCATTCTTTTCCACACAAAATAATGCATAGATAACCTTGGGTAGGTCCGAGGAGGGCTTTGATTAACAGGCGCGTGGGGTGGGGGGAGTCTCCTCTTAGGTATTTCTAAAGGAACTCAGGTTGTTCCTGTCGAGCCAGCAAGGACTAGTCGAGATCACTCCATCAGATCCTATCATGGCGCAGGATAAGGCCCAGACGGGAAGAGGTCGTGCGGAGGCGACACGGTGACACAAAGCGGAGCCAGAACTGGAACCCCGGAATCAGAACGCTGCCTTTTTTCACCGCCTACTCCGTCGGTCCGGGCCCGCACCTCCTAGTCGCGGGCCTTGGACGGGAAAGCTCGGACTACGGGCTTTTCTCGTCCGACCCTAGCGCTTCTCTCCTCCGCCCCCTGGCCCTGGTTACTCGTCCAGTGGCGGGGCTGGGGAACAGGGTTCCCCTTCCGCGTCTTCACGGTGTCTGCAAAGCTGTCCTGCGCTACCGAGGCCACCCCAGCCCCGCCTGTGCACAGTCCCGTTTCTGACGCGGTTCAGCTCGGCCACCTGCGACCCCCCGCCGCTGCGCGCTCTCCCCACCCTCGGGCGGGCGGCGAGCGACACCTCCTCCAGGGGGAGGTCGGGCCCACATCCATGCCCTTCAGCAGTTCACCTCCTCGCCAGCCCCAAAGACGCCCACACCCCCACTTCCTTTCGTGCGGCGCCGACCTTCCGGTTGCTCCCCATTCTAATTGGCTGGCTGAGCGCTTCCTCAGGACTCGGCCATTCGGAGGGGGCCGCAGCGGTCCTTCTAGCCGTCGTCCCGTGGTCTGGCCTCCGTCTTTGGACTACGAGTTCTCTATGCTGTTGGCGACGACATGTGGCGCCTCCCGGGACTCCTGGGCCGAGGTAAGGGACGTCGGAGCCGCGGGTCGGGAGGCAGCTGAGACTTGGAGCTAGAGAAAAAGGACGGCCCAAGAAGACTGAGCCGAAGCTGTAGCGGGCGGGGTTAAAGTTGAGGGAAGGCGGGGCCTAAGTGGGCGTGGCCACACTCGCCTGTCGGGGGTCCCAGGAATCGCGGTGTGGGTGGGGCGCATGGGAAGAGGGTGGAGCGTGGAGCCACGGAGACGGGTGGAGCTATTGGGAGGGGGGAGGAGTCAAATAGTCGGTTCTGGAAGTCTATGAAAGATGAGTAGGGGCCGCTGGAGTAGGCGGAGCCAATGAGAAAAGGCGGGATTTAGAGACGGAGAGTCAAACATTGAGCGAGTTTGTGTGTGAAAGTCCGGTAATTTTATTATAACGGTGATTGTCAGCCCTGGGAGGACTTCGGAGTCACCTGGGGAGCATTTTCAAACTTTGCCCCGAATGATCCTGGTTAATTGGTTCTGGATGGCGCCTTAGAAACTGTACTAGGCGGGGCGCCTGGGTGGCACAGCGGTTAAGCGTCTGCCTTCGGCTCAGGGCGTGATCCCGGCGTTCTGGGATTGAGCCCCACAATCAGGCTTCTCTGCTATGAGCCTGCTTCTTCCTCTCCCACTCCCCCTGCTTGTGTTCCCTCTCTCGCTGGCTGTCTCTTATCTCTGTCAAAAAAATAAATAAAATCTAAAAAAAAAAAAAAAGAAACTGTACTAGGCAAAAGAGTCCCTTGTATGTCCTTGTTTAAGAACTGCAGAGGCAGATGCCAGTGATTCCTGGGTTTTTGGGGTGGGGCTCTGTCAGACGGCAGAGGGAAGATCAGTGGGACCGCCATTGCCTCAGTTCTGTTTATGTCGAGGTGCTTGATCTTTGTTGTTCTACACAGCTCTTCCCCGTCGGCTGGGACCTGGCCTCCGGGGGGTGACCCCCAAGTCCACCAACCCAGATGGGCCACAGGCTGCCTCCTCCAACCTGGTAGTTCCTGTGCCCAGCTTTGACAGGTGAGGTACTCCCATTCTGTCACCCATCTCTTCCTCTGGCCTCCTCCTCCTCCCACTTGGGATAGAACTTGATAGCCTTTCTTGCCTCATCTAGGTCGGGCCCCCATGGCTCAGGCCCAGGCACAAACAGGGGCCCAAGGTCTCATGGATGGAAGGATGCCTTCCAGTGGATGTCTACCCGTGTTTCCCCAAACACCTTGTGGGATGCCATATCATGGGTAAGGCTTCCCCAGTCCTGTCCTTGACCTTTGTGTGGATGAGAATGACCCTGCATGGAAATACAGCCTAGAAACAAGAGCTAGGGCATCATTGTTCCCACACTCAAAATTTGAGTAACCCATGGCATTGGGACATATTTGGTGAGATATTGCTGCTCCCCCTCCCCCTGCCTTCTTTCTCCTTTTATTCAATAAACATTTGTTTAACACCTTCTCTGAGCATTTTTGTTAGGCACAAGTGACACAGTGGAGAACAAGGTAGATGTTATTTTTGCCTCGATGAAGCTTACAATGAAAAATACTAAATAGCTAACACTTTATGTATTAATGTAAATATTGTATATGCATTATCATCTTTAATCCTTACAAAAATCTTACAAGGGAAATATAACCTCCATTTTATAGATAAGGGAACTCAGGCTCTGAAACTTTAAGTAACATGCTCAAGGTCATACAGCTATGAAGTAGAGAAACCATATTTATCTGGAGCTCATGCTCTTAGCTACCATGCTCTACAGCTTACTGTTTATTTCTCTGTGCACTCAAATTTTGTCTTTCTCCCTCAATGAAAATGTAAATTCCATGGGGACAGAGACTGTAACTTGTCTTTGCCAGTGTACCCAGTGCCTGTTGTAATAAATATTTGGGTGTGCACGGGAAGGGACAGAGAAAACCTAGTACAGACCCTGGTACATGATAGTTGCTCAGAAAATATTTTTGACTCTGACCTATAAAGTCAGGTGCTCAGTAGCAAACACTAGGTCCAACAAGGCAGACCCTTTGCCATCCAGGTTCTGCACACATCACTCTCGCTTCTGTCACATCTCATCCCTATCACTTTCATGCTGTGTACTTTGGACAAGTAACTTGACTTCCCTGAGGATCGGTTGTCTCATTGTAAATTGGTGTCATCAGCAGAATGGACCCTGGAATGTCTCCGTGGCAGGGCCACTTCTCTCTGTGGAGCTGTGGACTAGGGGCATAACATACTCCGGAGAGCAGAGCATTTTCCCAGTTTGTCAAAGATCTGAGCCCTAGAGCAATTCCACAGTGAATCCTTCTAGAAACTGGGCCCGGATTCCAGGGGTCCAGATGCTATCCCTCAGCTCTGTCACTATTGACCATGTGAAAGGGCCTGAGTACAAGCTGTCCCCACTGCCATGGATACATGTCCCTGTTTTTACATGCTGGCACCTTTTCTTCCTTCTGGCCTCAGTTCACATATCACCCCTACAGAGAGGCTTTCCTTGATGCCCTATTTTCTCAGACCTCCCTCTTATGCTCTGTGAAAACTCCTGATTTGTTTCTTTTTTGGCATTTAGCTTAACTTGTAGTTGTTGTGTTTATTTCTCTGTGTACTCAAAATTTGTCTTTCTCCCTCAGTGAAAATGTAAACTCCATGAGGACAGAGACTGTAATTTGTCTCGGCCAGTGTACCCAGCGCCTGTTCTAATAAATAAGTATTTGGGTGTGCACAGGAAGGGGCAGGGAAAACTAAGAAGTCACTGGGCTAGGAGCTAGCTTAGGTCTTCTACAGACCTGTTGGAGAAGAGACACCGAGACACCTTCAGCAGGCCTGTACCTGTGAATGTGTCTCTGGTGGGCTGGCTTGGGCAGAGGGAAGAGAAGACTTGTGCCCTAGGCTAGAGAAGGAGAGTGAACCTGATGGGGAACTCTGACCTGTCACTGCATTTGTGGCCAGGCCCCAGCTTACCATATTATCTTTTTGCCTGCTTAGACTTTATTTATTAATTCACTTATTATACATTTAATAAATACATGCGTGTATTTATTGGTGCTATATCTTAGTACTCTCCTGGGCTCCGGGGGATACATTAGTGAGCAAGACACACATGATTCCTGCCCTCATGGTGCTTAGAGACTAACAGGAGAGACAGAGCTTAGCTAAATAATTGTCGGGGTGATTATTTAAGTACCATGTGACCAGGGCTCTACAGGGGAAGTTTGGGTGTGGGAAGAGGATTAGTTGGCCTCAGCCAGGAGTCAGGATAGGCTTCTTGGGGAAGTGATGTTTGAGCTGAAGGGTGAGACTGAAGGCAGTGACTGGTGCAAAGCCGGGTCCCTGATGTGCTGTCTTTCCCAGGGCACTCTGGCCGTGCTGGCCCTGCAGCTGGCAAAGCAGATCCACTTCCAGTCGTCCCTGCCAGCAGGACCTCGGCAAGCAGGGCACTGCTCCTGGCACAGTCCCCTGGACCATTTCCTCTCATCTCCCTGGTGGCATCCACGCTCCTGTGAGTTCTCAGTCCCAGGGACAGGAGGGCTAGGCTGGGAGTTTCTCTGGGCCAGGAAGCGTCTCTGGACACACCTCAGGAAAAGAGCCATCAGCAGCTCCTTGCCTTTCCTATCTGAAGTCAGAGGAAGGGGAATGTGAGGAAGTTCTATCCACCCAGGGTGTGGGCCACACCTGCCCTTCAGCGTCCTCCCATGTCCTCCCCTTACCTTCCATGGAGGGAGCCCCACAGGGATCCAGGGTACTTTAGATACTGGGCGTGGCTTCCTGGTTACCCCTCAGCCAGTTGGGTCATTCTCTGGTTAGTCATTCATGAATAAGTGAATCTTCATTGAACAGCTATTATGTACCATGGTACCCAGGCAGGACAGCCTAATGGTTAAGGCCCTGGAGTTAGTGTCGGGGTTCATGCCCCAGAGCTGTCGCATACTAGTCTTGTGTCCCTGAACAAATCACTTTTAAATTCCCTGTGCCTCAGTTTTGTCATCTATAAAATGGGATAATTAATAAAACCTACCTCATATGTTTCTTGGGAAGAGTAAATGAGTTAATACACGTCAAAGAGTTAGAACAGTGCCTGGCAAATAGTAAGTACCCAGTAAGTATTAGTTTAAGATCTTGTGATTATAATCATGATCAATATTATCAAACAAAGTGTTAGCTGCTGGGGCTAAAACAGTGAATAAGGTAGATGCCCCCCTGCTACTGAAAGAATTCAGGCAGAGGAATGATTTATATCTAAGGCAGGAGATTAGCATAAATGGGGACCCCTACCAATGGAAGCCAGCAAAGGAAATGGAGGAGGGATGTCGAGGTGTGTGAAGGCGGTGTCAGAGGAGATTCCCCATTCTTCCCCCAAACCTCAGAGAACATTCAGTCAAGCCTGAGCAGACTAAGCTGATCCCCTTCTGATGTGGCTGCGCTTACTGGGTCTTTCCAGCACTTCGGAGGCACATCCTCCCCAGCCCTGATGGCCCAGCTCCCAGGTATACTGGCCCCAGGGAACCTAGGCTGGACCAGGAGGAACTCTCCACTCAGCCCGAGAACCTCTCTTCACACGGCTCCTTGAGGGCATCTGGTCTTCAGGGTCCCTCTGAGGAAGGTATGTTTCCACCTCCTAGAATAAGCCCAAAGTAGGGGGCGGGTGGGGAATTGGGCAGATGGACATTTGTCTCTGCATATGCCGGATAAGGGAATTGTCATTCCTCTAGGGCCCCTGCTTTCTGGAGCAATTTGGAATGATTCTGTTCCCTAGCAGTGGCTCTGGCTAGAGGGGCTGGGGAGACTAGGACAGTGGGAGAAAAGGAGAAACCACACTTTCTCCTTTGCCTTGACTGGGTGTCACCCATTCTCCTTGCAGATCCCGGTGATCTCAGCTTCCTGCCCACCAGTGGTAGTTTCCCATACAGGGCAAAGCCAGCCCAGCCTCAGCCCACTGTAGACAAGCAGGTATTGTTCAGATTTGGCCTCCAGTTCCACGTAACATTCCCCTGGGCAGGTGGCAGTTCCAATGAACCGTCCCATGATGAGTCTTTATATTTCTTCCCCAGGAACAAGATAAATCAAAAACTCTTTCCCTCGAGGAGGCTGTGACTTCCATTCAGCAGCTCTTCCAGCTCACCGTTTCCATTGCTTTCAACTTCCTGGGTAACTGGGTGGACCTTGCATCAAGGCAGGCAGATGGGAAAACGGAAAGGGTATGGGGTTGCTCAAACAGAGTTAGGGTAGGGAGTGGTTTAAACAAGAGAGAGTTTATTTTCTCCTGGGTAAGCAGACCAAATCTGGCATGGTGGCCCAGTGGTGTCAGGGACCCATCCTCCTGATTCTGCTATTCTTAAAACTGGTTTCCATCTCAAGATCCAGTTTGGCTATTCAGCTTTTTTCTGGAAGGGTAAAGGTGGGAAAGCTAAAGGATCACTCCTTTTCAACCTAGAAGTTGTACAAATCATTGTCCAGAATGTAGGCTTATGGCCACGCCTCCTTGCAGAGGAGACTGGGAAATATAGTCTTTAGCTGAATTGACCACATGCTTACCTGAAAATTCTGTTCCTATTTAAGGAGAAGAGAAATCTTGGAGGATACCTTGTATTTTCTGACACATTTAGGCAAGAGCAGGCTCCTGAGGTTTGGAGCAGGCCCTCAAGTGCCCAAACAGGAACCTATATCCAGAGACTCCAGGTGCCCCTCCACCATCTGTCCTGTTCTCCATGGTGACTTGGCTTAAGTTTCAGCCCTTTTAATGTGGCAACTCAGATAATGGGCAGATGGGTGAGAAGCTGGGATTCATTCAGTACAAATTTCACCTTTTGCTAGGCCCTATTTTAGCTTTTAGGGATACAGTGATTCATAAAACAGAGTCCTTACTCTCATGGAACTGACATATGAATCGGGATGGGGGGGAGAAAAACAGTACATTGGCAAACATAAGAGAATTTCTGATAGTGGTAAATGTTATAGAGAAAAGTAAATAGGGGAACACTCCTATTTGTCAGTGACTTGGGGAAGGAGCAACTTTGGATTTGGAAGTCCTCACCGATGGGAAGAACTTTGCACTAAGGCTTGACTCACAAAAGCAAGCCAGTCTTGTTTCCATCCAGAGAAGGAGCTTTCCAAGCAGAGGGAAGAGCAAGTACAAAGGTCCTGAGGCAGCATTGGGTTTTGCTTGTTAAAGGAACAAAAGAAAGGTGAGTGTGGCTGAAACTTAGAGATCACCAGGACAGTAGAAAAAGATGGAAGTCAGAGAAGCAGAGAGGGGCCAGATCAGGCAAGGCCTTCTGAGCCACAAAGCAGTGTGGATTTTCAAAGTGAGATAAGAAGCCAATGGAGGGTTTTACACTGGAGTAGGAGGAGGGGCCGTCACATGATCTGATTTACTTTTTCAGATTTCTCTGGCTGTTGTATGGACAGACGTGGAGGGCAGGGATGCCAGAGGAAACAGGAGACTGGGTGGAAGCTGTTACTGATGGCATAGCAAAGCCTCATGGTGTCTTGATTTAGGTTAGAGGCAGAGGAGACAGAGAAGAGAGGTGGATCAGGGAGCCAGCTTGGGGAATGGGCACAGGGTGGGATCCTTCGTCCTCTTGAGTCTTCTCAAGGACAGAGGGTTCTGAATCCTGGACAACGAATCTTCAGGCAGCAGGGAGGTGACTTTAATTCACTGCGGGCTGAATGGAACTTGGCTTCTGCCTCATTAGCTTTTTGTGATTTTGATAGGCAGACAGTCTTCTGAGAATTTTCTTGCCCATTCCTTCATTCATATATTCATTTATTCAGCAATGCTAAGCAGTGTGGCAGAACACAAAGGGAGCATAAGCCATAATCATATTTTGCATTTGTATAGAGCTTTCACCCTATGCAAAGTTATTTCTTCTACATTCTTTTTCTGCTTCTGCCTCCAGGATTTTGCAGTCTAATTGAGGAGACAGGGCTTGTACTCTGGAAACAGTTTAGTTCATAGAAAAAGGCTTGTATATTAAGTAAATGCATGCCAAAAGAGTGTTTAAAGCCTGAGTGTGGTCTGAAGTTTCCAGAGAAACAGGATGGGAAGGCCTGATGGTGGAGGCAGAGAGATACCCCAGGCAGGAGAGACAGCTCAAGCAAAGGTTTGAATGGGGACTCAGCTGTGCCCAGCCCCGTCTCTGTTTTTCATTTGCTTGTTTGTTTGGATGATACGATGAACATGGGCTTGGCTATCTGACATCCCTGAGATCAGGTCACAGCTGTCTTATATTCTCTCTCACAATTTCCTCCTAAAGCAGGGTTAACAGTATCAGCTGTTACCAGTTACATTTAGTAGCAAGCAGCCTAGACCCACTCTGGCTAACTTAAGCACAGAAGGAAGCCGTTAGGATATATTGACTTGCCATGGGTCAGAAAAAACAGGAATCAGGAAAGCTCCTGGCATCCGGGGTGGGTAATAACTTAGGGACAGTGTCTTCAGAATGCTGCTGTCAGAATAAACCTGTAAAAGCTGTTTTCTCTCGTGCCTCAACCAGGTTTAAGATTCCAATTCCTGAGTGAGGGAGTTATTGGTTGGGAAGAGCACAGCACATTGACTGATCGCAGGGAATGGGGTGGGGGGAGGGAGACGGCTGCTTCCAAAGGGAGACCGGGATGCTGTCACCAAGAAGAGGACGTTGTCTAGGAGGACGGAACCCACTGATATATCTGGCAAACCAGTGAAACATTCGGAGGATGGAAACATGCGAAGTGTCTAGCACCAAAAAGAAAGAAAGCAGCCTATGAGTATCTGGCCAAAGAGGTGGGGAAGTTCACAGAGGAAGCTGTGTTTCTACCCCGTGCTTTCTTACAGGCACAGAGAACATGAGGAATGGGGACTACACGGCAGCCTTTTCTTACTTCCAGAAGGCGGCAGACCATGGCTACAGCAAAGCGCAGTACAACGTGGGCTTGTGTCACGAGCATGGTAGAGGCACCCCCAGGGACCTTGGCAAGGTACTGCACCCTCTCCCTGTCCCCAGGCCTGTCCACCGTGCTGCACTGTTCAGAGGTGCCCTCCAGAAGTGAGCGGTGGGCAGGGCTTGGGCGGAGTTCAGCTTCTTTCTCTCAGCCACGAGAGAAAAAGAAGCAGCTCCTGACTTCTAGGAATTTAGATTCAAAAGGAATCGGGGACCTTGTCTTTCTTCTCTGCAGCTGTATCCTCAGGACCTAGACCTTTACCTTGATGAATGGATTAATTCATTCTAAATAAGTAGCATAAGTACACAGGGATGTTATATACAAGAGTGGATTTCTTTGAATTGTATATGATGGCAAAAAAAAGAAGAGGGAAGCAATTTGAAGTTCCTTCAATGGTGAATTGGTTAATATCTCTGTGGGTCTTAAAAATGATGCACTAGACCTGTATTTACTGGCTGGGAAAGACATTCTTGGTGTATTGTTAAATGAAAAAATAGGTTACAAAATTGTGAATGTTGTTCTCTCTCTCACTGTTTCTCTCTCCCTATACACATATGCATTTATATATGTGTGTGTGTGAATGTAATGCGTGTATGTATAAATACGTGTGTGTGTGGGAAGATATTTGCAAAGCTGTAAACTGAAAGGTGAGTGGAGAATGATCTTTAGGAGGCAGAGTTTCTTGGAATTTCGGGTTTCTATTTTCAATTTATCTGTATTTTGAAATTTTGGCTTCTCTGTATTTTCTGATTGATTTGTATTGATTATGTCCTATTTAATTAAAATAATTTTTATAAATTTCACTCGGCGGGAAAGCTGGCTTGCAGGGGTACCCACTGACTGGGGGTCTCTCCCTTTGTCCCAGGCAGCCCTTTCCTACCAGCTGGCTGCCAGCCAGGGCCACAGCCTGGCTCAGTACCGCTATGCCAGGTGTCTGCTGCAAGGCCCGGCCTCTGCGGGGGGCCCTAAGCAGCAGAGGGCAGTGTCCATGCTGAAGCAGGCTGCAGACTCGGGCCTGAGAGAGGTGAGTGCCCAGGTGGGGTCTCTCCTGGGCACGTGGATCACGTGGGGCCTGGAAGGGAGCGAGATAACCTTTTACCTTCCTCCCTGACCACAGGCTCAAGCTTTCCTCGGGGTGCTTTTCACCAAGGAGCCACACCTGGATGAGCAGAAGGCTGTGAAATACTTTTGGCTCGCAGCCAACAACGGGGTAGGCAATCTCCAGCGTCCCGGCATGTTGGGGATCGAGTCTGAGGAAGGAGGGGATTTGGGAACTGGTACCAAGCTCCAGGGGGTGCACACGAGAAGCTGGACAGGAACACACTGGGCCAGCTTCAAGTCTTAACGGTCCCTGACCGCCTGTGCGAGCCCTGGGCGGGTCTGGTGGTGCGGGGAGCTGGCTTACGCCCGGCTGCGAGAGGTGCTGGTGCTGTCACACCAGCCGCGGGAGGAGTATCTGCCGCACAGAAATGACTCAGTGCTCCAAGGCGGGGTTTCTTCCACAGCCGGTTGTTACAGTGACCAGCGCGGTACCGTCCGGTTGCGTCCTGTTCCCGTTTCCCTCGTCTCGGAGACCGAGATAATACTGCCTCGCCTGTCCGCTGCTTCGCGGGGTGGTGGTGGGGGTGGGGGTGAGGATCACAAGCTACCTGAGGTCACAGGTGCGCGAGCACTTGGTCGGCGCTGCACGGGGAAGGTGCCGCCTCAGGAGCAGTGCGCTGCAGGGAAGTCAGAAGACGCGGAGCAGTTTGGGGGGGCGCCAGACGTCGGGGGGCATTGGCGCCCGGCCTGCAGGATCTACACTGTGTTCTCCAGAGTATCAGTTCCACGGGGTGTTCATAATACCAGGGAAAACATGGTCCTAGGGGTTTGGAAATACTGAGCTCACCAGGTGTCTTCAGTGCAGGAGATCTCAGAGCTTTCCCTCTATGCGAATTACCAAGAAGCCATCTCTGGTTTGCTGTATTCCTCAAGTGTACTTGACCAGGAGTTTTTTGGGGGGTGGCCTCCTGGAGGACCAGGAGTACTGGATTAAAGCAAGCCACGTGCCTGGACTAGAATTGCCCTGCGCAGGGGCTGCTGCTCCTCTGTGTCTTGGGGCCAACACAGTGATAGCTTCATCGAACTCCTGGGCATCAGAATACTCTCTTATTTTCACTCGGTGTTACCTGTCATTGCCATCAAAAGGTGACCAACGTCACTAGCCAGTACTGCCTCTGTGCCTGCCTTCCTTGATGGACCCCCAGAGCCCTCCTCGGCTCCTGAGGGAGCCTCACATTCTTCATGTGCTGGACAAGCCCGGGGGCCCCTTGGTCTGCGTTAGCCACCCAGCGCACTAGAAGGAGAAGTGCGCAAAGGGATGCTAGGTAACACGGTGTTGGGCACAGTCCTCACACTCACCCACTCCAGTAGGAATTGTGTCTCTGTAGGTTTGTACTGAGCAGTGTGGCAGGGTGGGTGTTTTGGCCTACGAGTGTCAGGTACCGTGTTCTAAGCTGGTCTATGGCCGTGAGTCCACCATATTTATTACGTAGACTTTGGTGTGCATGTTACAGAAACTCTGGCCAGAAATTTGACGCTAGAAGGTAGAAGAGAATTGGGACTGTGGTTGGGAATCAACAGAGTATTTTGTTTTTTTAAGTTGAGGGCTTGAATATAAGGATAATAATCCACCAGAGAGGGAGAGATTAATGATGTGGGCATCTAAAGGTATGAAAATAATAATAACATAACCTAAGTACTGTTCATGTATTAAAGAATATAATCTTCGTAACAATGCAGTAAGGTAGGTACTGTTATTTCCCACTTTACAGATGAGGAAACTGAGGCACAGAGGCGTAGAATAGCATGCCTGAGGTTCCTCCACAGTAGGTGGAGGAGCCGAGACTGGAAACCAGGCCGTCCGGCTCTGCAGGTTGTGCTCCGAAGCCCTACCCACTACTGCCTCCTAGTTCTCAGACGAGAGAGCATCCAGAGCCTTTTCACCTTTCAAAGGGGGAATGTTCTCTGTACCGTATTTCTGCAGCGCCTGGGCAGAGGTTCAGAAAGGCATGCAGGGCCTCTGGGAGGCCTAGCCTCCGCTCTTGCTCCTGGCTCTTTCAGCTGAAGTAGGAGCCTGACTCCCGGGTTCCCCGTGGTTGGGCTGGCTGCTCCCTGTGGCCCTCACTTCTGCCTGCCTTCATCACCAGCCTCGGTGAGAGAAGCTGCCGCGCTGCTCTGGCTCGAAGCTCCCTGGGCAGAAGGATCCCCATCTCCTCTGTGTTGGGCAAACTCCGGGCCTCTGGCTTTTTCAACTTGAGATCCCTTGGTACGGGGGGGCCAGGACTGGGCCTTGAACCTGCACGGATGAAGCCCCAGCTTTCCTGACTGCTCCACCTTCCTCTTGCCTTTGCGTTCCAGTTGTTCACTCCCGCATGTGTGCATATCTGTGTGTCTGTCCATTTTCCCCTTTAGGACTCACAGAGCAGGTACCACTTGGGAATTTGCTATGAGAAGGGCCTTGGTGTGCAGAGGAACCTGGGAGAGGCTGTGAGATGTTACCAGCAGTCAGCCGCTCTGGGCAATGAACCTGCCCAGGAGAGGTTGCGGACCCTCTTTTCCATGGAGGCAACACGTAAAGGTGTGTGTTGAAGCCAACAGGTACCCTCTCGTGAGCTGATTACCCGTGACAGAGAAGGGGGTGGCAGTAGCCCTTGGTCCACTTGCCATTTCCTGCCCCGATGATGGGCAAGAGCACAGCTTTTTTGAGTCAGATACACCTGAGTTTTAAGCCCCGCTCTGTCACTGAACTTAGACTCGGTGTCTCTGAGCCTTAGGTTCTTCACTTCCGGAAGTGAGGGTACCAGTGGTACCTCTCGCGTTGGGTTGTAAGGATTAAATGAGAGGGCTCTAGAGGGCTTCTTAGCACAACCTGGCACACAGCAGGTCGTGAATCAGTGGTCGCTGCTGTGATGATGTTCCAGGAGAGACGGTATCCCAGCACTGCCTCATTGCCCTGAGTTACCCTTCAAGGGCTCTGAGAGTCCTGCTCACTCAAGAGTCACTCGGGCTGGCCTGGGTTAACAACGGCAGAGGCAACTACGTCCTTTATGAAGTCCTTGCTCCAAAGTAGGAGCTCACAGTATGAGTAAGAGCTGCTCTCACCTCTCCTCACAGCCCTGGCGCCCAGCGACCTGGCAGTTAGAGGATTGAAGTCCTTCTCCAGTCCCTCCCTCCACAGCCTCAACACTCTGCTGGCAGGAGCCTCCGGCCTCCCACACTCCTCGAGCACAGGGAACCTTGGCCTCCTCTGTAGAAGTGGGCGTCTCGGAGCCAGCCCCGGAGCCCCCAGCAGGGCTCTCCCCCCGCACAACTACCCCTTGGAAAGGAGTCTCGTCAGACTGGGTTTTGGCTAAGGTGAGATAAGACCTAGGCACTGGTGCCTCTCACTCGTGTTGGGGGGAGGGCGGAGAGGTTGGATGGTAACAAGAACAGGTGTCACTGTCCCTTTCCAAGGTGGACATGCCGGTGGGAGCTGAGGTTCTCAAGCAATTTCAAGTGCATGGCTCATAAATGACTTTGTCCTTTCCCCTAGTTGGTAGCCTCCCAGATGAGCAGTGGAAACATTCACGGTGATTTCTGGTTCTGTGCACAAAAGGGATTCATTCAGTGACATGTGAAAAATTCTGCTGAAGGGTCCAGAGACCCTGGACCTCACCTTAGCCTATGACCTTGAGTAAACCCCTTACCTATTTCCTCACATGCCTCAGTTTCCTCAGGCTCAGACTACATCAGTTTTTGCCAACACCTGATGTGTGTGCCTCTGGTGGTTCACAAGAGGATTTTAGGTCCTCAGTATTTGCTCTCTTAGGAGTTGGATATTTAATATATAATATAAAAATGTGACTAGCACATTGTGGTTTCACAGATATAAATAATCCATTTAAAGAAAAACGTTGTGAAATTGGATAAAGGGGAGCACAGATCCAGAGAGGTGGCAAAAACCACAAGGTTGGTTCCGTGAACGGCTAAAATTTAGGGAACACTGAATCGGGCCATTCTCAAGATAAGCCCCAACATTCACTTTCGGTCATCTCCTATGGATTCATGATTATCTCCCATTTCACCTTTGAGTTGGAAGGAACAAGTTTCTTGCCTACATGCTTGACCTATCTGCTTAATTTTTTCAGACCTTCTCACTTCAGCCCTAAAGAAGGTAGCCTGTGGGTTCTCAGAGAGATACCACAACTTGAGTCCCAGGGCAGAGGCCAGGTACCCGCTCAGCTTCCCAGAGAACCTTAAGCACCTGCCCCAGCACAGTAAAGAAGAAAGTGTGTGAAGACCCAGGTCGTGGCCCTGTCAGCTTGAAGCAGTGACTGACCCGCAACATTGTTTTCTCAGTTGTAAACCAAAGGCATTGGTGTCTGCCCTTCTACCCTCCCGAGCCCGTGTAGGGCATTTTGCTGTAGAAAGGACCTTGGTCCTCACTGAAGCCCAAGGAGGCAGAGTGGTGCCCGTGGTTACGTGGCTTTATGAGTCACCAGGCCAGGAGAAGACCCAGGTCCCCTGACTCCCGGCCCGGGGCTCTTTTGCGCCAGTTCACACTGTAGCTTTACGTGCAAGTGTTCTTGTGGTCCGGCCAGCGTGAGGGAGGAATGGAGACTGGGCACCTGGAGGCTCACAGCAGGAAAGTATAGATTTCGAGATCCTTGTTTGTGAACAATATGCCAGAAATGGATGGGAGTTTAATAAAATAGGTATTGGATTATCTCATCACTCTTGCCCTTGAGTATGTTGGGGGTTGGGCAGGGGGAGCTGAAAGCTGAGGCTCCAACCTCATTTCTAAACTCTCCATTAACCAATTTGAAGGGTCTTAAAAGCTTCTCCAAGAGAGAGACTTAGGAGAAAATGATTTCTGAGTCAACGCTAATGACTCCAATTACTGAATTTGTGCATAGCTGTTCCCTGGCTTCTGGATGTTAGCCCAAGTTCAATAGTATAGATGCAGTGGGGGTGGGGGTGGGGGAAGGACTGAAGACCAAACCCTCTAGTAGCTGTTCAAATGGGGAAGAGCACCCAGCCCCGCTAGTTGAAAGGTGGGAAGAATTGGGCGGGAGAGGGTTGTCCATGTTTCCCTTTATGGTGTCCACCTCTCTTTCTCTTCCCAACCTCTAGGGGGTCCTGCCACACTTTTCCAGCACCTTCCCCTCACCACTGGCTTCCACCAGCTCCAGTGCCCGCCCCCCGCCTCGACTGCTGCTCCCTTTCCAGGGCTGCCCTGCACACTGGCTTCCACACCTGCATGCTGGTCCCCTCATGCAGCTGCCTCCCACAGATAGCTCCTTGGGATCTGGGACCTTACTGTCTTTGTATTCTGGTATCCTTAGCACTTAGCACAAGGCCCCATGCCGGTAGGGACTCCATACACACATTGGTTAGAGCTTATGTTTTTAGGTTGTACAATGCACTAATCTCTCTGCAAAAAAAAGAAAGGTTTCTGTGGTCAAATAAGTTTGGGAAATGCTGTACCAGACATCCCTCTTTTATAGATTCACAGTGCACATCAGCATCTTTAAGGTTCCAAGAAGTCCTGCAGTGAAGAACTTGGTTAACCCAGTGTTCACCAGCCTGAGCTGAACACAGAGCCCAGAGCCCAGCTCTGTGCAGATTGTCAGTCAACCTTCCTGAGGCACCTTCTGTAAACTGTCATTTCCTGCCCTCCTGCGGAGTCCAACTCTTTAGCCTCTTCCCTTCCTGTTGTCATTTTGGGTTCCGGATTCCTCCCGGGGGCGGGGGGGAGGAGCCATTCATACATGTCCAGGACGGTGGGTGTCCTGTGTTGATGCCCTCCCTCCCCCTCAGTCGTTACAGGTTAAGTACTGATTCAGTCTGGGGTGCCAAACATGGAGGGAGGATATTTGTAAGAGCTCCTTGTGGAGAGGAAGGATGGAAGAGTCGTGAGAGAGTTGTTGTCAAGGGACCAAAAATCCTTGGCTGTGCAGTCACTGCGGTCTCCACACGGCCCCAGGGGATGGTTTCATCCACAGACCCAGGCGCTGCTGTGCGTTTGCCATTAAAATTCCATTATAATAACTCATCGTCAATGCCCTGAAAGGCAGTATGCGGGGGCGGCGGGGAAGGTAGGGAAGTGGCCCCTGGCAGGAGGGCCAGCCTGGGTTAGGATACTGGGGGACCCAAGTTGGGGCCTCGTGCCCTCAACAATGAGACTTTTGTGGGATTCTCTGCTGTTTCAATTTCCTTATCCAGTGATGCTGTTCTCAGGGAGCCCTGAGGCTGTAGTCGGAACAAGGCTGTTTGATTCAGTATATCTTCAGTGCTAATACAGTGCAGGGTACTTAGTAAATGTTCGGTAAATATTTATTCAAAGAATACATGGTTTCATGCATCGCCCCCTCTCCACCCAACACCTAGCACCAAGCCTAGCTAGCACATAGTAGGTGCTTTAAATATTTGTTGCATGAACGATTCTGTATACCCCTCACTGCTATTTCTAGTGCTACTCCGACACATAGTACTCACTCAATAAATAAAAAGTGTTTGTTGAATGAATGTTTCTGATCATGCTCCGCTCTTCCCTGTACCCATTACATTTCACTCCATCCTTAGTAGGAGCTGGACAAGGCTGACCTATTTTCTGGGTGCATACTATGTGCCAGGCCGAGCCTAAAACCCCTCCCTCCCTCTCCTGTCTTCCTGCGGGGATTGGGTTCTCTCCAGAGTCCCATGGGTAGTGGCTGCCATTTCACACTTGTTTCAGCCAGAAGAGAGGTAGGGTCAGTGAGCTGCCAAGCTGAAGTTGGGTGACAGACAAGGAGGCTGCCTGTCAGTCTCTGAGCTGCCCCCAGGCTCCAAATGAGCACTGCACCGCACTCCTTGTGCTGGAGAACGGCTGACTATTGATAAAAAATGTCCCTCTGCGCTTTCCAAATTAAGACGACATTTAACTGAGTGCTGGCTGGCTTGCCTGCTCCCTCAGTCTCCCAGGGGACACAGCCCGTCTTGGTGAAAACAGTTCTGAGCATGTCCGAAGTCTCAGCTTTGACATCTTGGCTGATGCGAAGAAGTTTCCGTAACCCTCCTGTTCAGCACACTCCATTCTGTCACCATACCCCCTGTCACTCTCAGCCTGTTACTGGGAAAGTGCTGAGTGTCCTCATGCTAGGAGGGGGTTGCATGGTGCCCGTGAGCACTGACCTCACGTACGTACATCCCCACACCAACAGGACATCGGTTACCCCAGAACAGAAACAGCTCTACCCGAGAGTTCTCCAGGGTCTGCGGGCAGGGCAGAACCAAGGACCGACAGAGAGGATCGCAGGGGTCCTTCATCTTATTTAGGTCACAGACTGCTTCGAAAATGTGGTGAAAGCACTGACTCCTTCCCTTAGAAAAGTGTGCATCCTCCCAATTTTGCATGCAATTCAGCTGATCCGTGGATCTTGAAGCCCAATCATGGACCCCAGGTTAGGAACTGTTGATATATTAAAAACATTAAAGGCAACTGGGTGGCTCCATTGGTTAAGCAGCCGCCTTTGGCTCAGGTCATGATCCCAGAGTCCTGGGATGGAGCCTGAGTTGGGCTCCCTGCTCAGCAGGGAGTCTGCTTCTCCTTCTCCCTCTGCCCATCCCGCCCTGTTCATGCTCTTTCTCTCTCTCAAATAAATAAATGTAATCTTAAAAAAGGACATCATACGAATCTCAGATCCAGATCCTAGCCCTGCCACACACCTGCCATGTGGCTTTGCGCAAGGCAGCCTTTTCAGTCTTGCCTTTTCTTTGGCAATATAATGTTCTGGCTCCTTATGACTAAAATTGCATGTGTTTGTGGAGGTTGAGGCCTGACTGAGACCAGTGCAGCATAACCTTTCATAGGTCAACATGTGCCTTCGAGAACCCAATAAGGACTTCCTATCTTCTGCCTAGAGAAATGCCTATATCCAAAGATTTGCCTAGTAACCACGAGGTCTACAGATGAAGGACTTCCGAACTGGAGTGAAGCAGTGATCCAGGATATCCAACGATCCAGGTGACAGCAATGATTCCAGATTTCTTTTTAAATTAATTAACTAGTTAATTAATTAATTAGTTTCCAGGTTTCTCAGGTGGCCTCTTCCCCCATCCTGTCTTCTCCCCACCCTCCCAACGCCAGCTCTGCATCAAAAATCCCCTAGTAACTGAGGAGGGGGGGTGGTGGCGGTCAACATTGTCTATTCTAGTTCTGTGGTTTTTAGACTTTGATTTCACATAATGGAAACTTTTTTTTTTCTTTATAATGACGTCTTAGCTGGAGCTCCAATACAGATAAAAGGGAACTCTGAAGCATTGATTTATTCATTTATTCGTTCATTCATTCATTCAACAAGTAAGTATGCATCAGTGTTGCCTTGTGTCAGTCTCCTGGTCAAGCTGGAGATCCTGCCTGCTTAATCTCCCCTGGCCTCTCTCATTGACTTGGGGAACCCAACAGCTTAAAAGTCACAGATGTTGGAAGGAAATCATTTGGGACAGAAGTGAGGTGATCAGAGACCCAGAGACTCTGCTCTTTAAGCCCTTAACTTTTGGGAGCCTCGTTTTCGTCATCTGTAACATGGAATAACAGGATAATGGTACCATCATGGAGTCCAAGTTTACATGGTTTTCATTATCCTTGGTCGGGAATATGATTGGCCCATTTCTGTGGACAGAGAACATGAGTACTGGCTTCCAAAAGAGGACAGAAATAGGAGCACAGAAAGGAATTTTTGCTTTCGGTGTCGAGGAGAGCTCCATGTTACTGAGAACCTGAATGGCTGGCTGAATGACTGCTTGGAAATTTCCAGGAAAATTATAAGGCTGAGCCTTGGAAAAATATTTGCTATTTCTTTGCTCCCTCTTGCCCTGGAAGTTTTGCTGCTGTCACTATCGATTTCATAGACCCAGTTCAAACACTGTCCTCTAGGGCCTGAATTCACAGGCCCAAACCTGCTGCGACAGAGGAAGATTTACCCACGAATGCTAGGTCTGCAAAGATGACTTCTGTACCTGAAGGGCTGATCGCTGGGAAAGGACAGCAGCCTGCAGAGGCCCAGGCCTGCGTCAAATCAGATCCAAGTCCCTCTTGTTTTGTGCTTGGAAATGCAGAGCCGTGCAGGCCTGAGCAGCTTTAGAAATATTATTTTCAACAGTGTTTCATGAGGGAAACTCAGACAAGTCCATTACCAGCAAAAGCTCACCTGTGGGGCCTTTTCCTTTCCTTTCCTTGGCTGGCAGTCTAGTGTCAAGGTCAAGGACATAGGTTTTGGTGTTGGTCAAGTCTGGTTCCAATCTTGGCTCTGCCTCTACTTTTTTTTTTTTTTTTAAAGATTTATTTACTTATTTTAGAGAGAGTGAGAGAGCATTCATGTGCAGGGGGAGGGACAGAAGGAGAGGGAAAGTTGCAGAGCCCTGCTGAGCGTGAGTAGCCCCACCTGGGCTTGATCTCATTACCCTGAGATCTTGACCTGATGCTTAACCAGCTGAGCCACTCAGGCACCCCTCTGCCTCTACCCTTGATCTTGGGCAAGACCCGCTGCTTCTCCAAGCTTCATGTCCTTGTCTGTGAAATGGGGATAACACCTCCCTCCCAGGGTTGTTGGAAAATTAAATTAAATCCTAGTGTAAAGCCTGGGGCCTGGTTCACATAAACATTCTATAAATAGTCAGGTTTTTCTTAGCCCTAATTTTGCAGCTGAGAAGCAGATTATTTGATAATGTAGCAATAGAGAAGTGGGGTCAAGAGTCCACATGTTCATCATTGTGTACTGACCCCTGTGCCATGCGCCCTACTCCTGTCCAGGTCCAGCATACCCTCCTGCCAGGGAATGGGCGACCAGGAACCCTCACCCTGTGTGTCTTCCCTCCCCCTCTTGACAGGTGCACACAGGAGAATGAGCCAGTGCTTTTCCTTTTTAGTAGGTCAGAGAGCTTTGCCTGGCACCCCAGGATCCAGCCCCCACCCTCAAGTATGCAATGAGGCCTTCCTTTCTTGCTTAGGACACGCCTGGGCATCTGTTCCACAGGAGGTCTGACCCTCTGTGCTCTACATGTGTTTTGCCAGCAAACACTCATTTCAGCCACAAATGTCTCCGTCCTCCAAAAAATTCGCAGGCAGAGCCAGCCCCTAACAAGGGGCTGCTTTAATCAGCCAGCTATTAGTCGTGGGGCCCCTGCCTCGTCTGTGGGGCACCATCGGTCACCCTAAAGTTCTTGGGCCACCTCTGGACCGTGAGTTCAAAGATTTTAGAAAGCAGCTCCTGTCTCAGGATCCTCAGGGCCTGGGCTCCCTGACGTCTCCCAGGGCCCCTGGTTCCTGGATCCACAGGCCCCTGCCGATGCTGCTGCTGCTGCTGCCAGTCCTGCCCTCGGACCCCTTCCTTCCACCTGGACCCCCCTGTCCTTCCATGCCTGCGGCCCCGCTGGTGGCCAGGTCCAGACTGAGGGTCCTCCCGCAGACAGAAAGCCGCCGCAGCACCTCGGAGGCGGCCTCCACGGGCACGCCGGAGCGCTGCTCCAGCAGCATTTCCAACAGCGAGCTCATCTCCGAGAGGAAGGTGCTGGCCAGCCGCGTGCCTGTCAGGCTCAGCTCAGGCCCGGGCGCCTTGCCGAACGTCTGGAAGGTCCTCGGCTCCTCTATGGCCGGAGTGTCTGGTAAGAACACGTTGTCGCGGTAGTTGGTGGTGAGGGGCAAAGAGAGCCTCGCCATCCAGGCCGGGTCGGGGGCGCTCAGCCGGTCCAGGGCCAGGCCTGCACGGGGAGGAGGGGAGCCAGTGAGGCCCGGGCCCAGAGCAGGGCCGGGCAGCGGGGGGTGGGGCTGCGGGCAAGGGCTCCGGACAAAGGAGGGAAGGGAAATGGCGGGGGGCAGAGGGGAGGCCAGAGGGGGACGGGAAGGAAGAGGCCCTGACAGGGAAGCTCGTTGGGCAGGAAGGCTGCCGACTGAAGTACCCACAGGAGCTGAGTGGGGAGGAGGCGCGAGGAGGAAGGACGCCTAGAATTAGAAAGTGGCCCTTTCCGAAAGAACTTCCAGATCTGGCCGTGTTTCAGGGTAGATGTCTTCTACCCGCTGCGGTACAGCCAGGATTTTCACTCCCTCAGGGCACTTGTAGCTGCGGATGGGGGGACATCCCTTTTCCTAGCTGAGGCTGGGGTTCCTGGCTTGGTGCTGCCATCTATTTGTATTCATAGTAATAGTGACCATTTATTAACTGCTTCCACGCCAAGCAATTGATGTGATTCTCTCATTTAACCTCCGCACAAACCTTTGAAGTAAAGAGTGCTATTCCATTTCACGGATGAGGAAACAAAGTTCCAAGAAGTTGAATCATCCATCTGCTAGGCAACCAAGCCCAGGTTTGACCCCATATCTAATGATTTCTAGCCCCATATCCCTGCACCCTCCTACCCACTCTCTGCGTAGCTTCCCTCCATTTCCTCCAGGGCGCTCCAGGTGCACACCTGCGGCCTCCGGATTCCCCAGGCCTACGAATGTCGGTGCTGTCACCATGCCCTAAACTCCCCAACCTTCGTTTCTCAAGCTGCAGGAAACCCAGGCCTAGAGGCAGGCTGGGAAGCGGCTGTCTGCCTAAGCACTGCCCCAGGAAGGGGATGGGGCAGTGAAAAACTGTCCCCTAGATCCCTAATGCCACCATCACACTTTTCCTTTCCCCCATCTCTTCAACAAAAATGCTATCTCAAAAAACTAGCCCTAGGCCAGATGGTAGAGGCCAAGCCAAAGAAAGCAAGGCTAAGTCTTAAGGTTAAGAAACTGTGCCTTTAAAAAAAAAAAAAAGGTACAACATCACTTTAGCATGTGTTTAATGTTTGGTTAAGGTGAGCTGCTTTAAAAACTGCATATAATACAAGACTATGTCAAAATGTTAACTGAATTACCCCTGGACAGAAGGGATTTATTCTCTCTTCGTTTACCTACATTTTTCTACGTTAACCAAATATTACTTTTGTAATTTGGAACAGTTATTCCAAAATACAGCTAATGGCTGTTTATATTGATAAATGAGTCTCCGTCTTGCCTTGTCAGGGCGAAGCTGTGAGGCAGGGCAGGCCTCTTCCCACCTGGTCCAGCCCACGCCTGGGACTTAGTGAGCATTTCTTGAATGACTCAGTGAACATAAATATTAACCCTGGGCATTTGGGAGAATGTAAACCTTAGTTCCCTGAGATTCTGGGGGCAATAAGGTTGAAACTCTTTTGGTTACAGAATCAGGCCTTTGTACCAGGGTCAGAGAGCTTATGAAGCTTGGGATGAGAAAATTGCTGGAGTGTGTGAGAATGGCTGAAAAGCGTTGGTAAGTCCACCTGAAGGCAGGTGGACGCTGGTCTCACCTGGGCTTGATTTCCCACCTTTGCCATTTATGAGCAGTGTGACCTTGGGAAAATTGCTTAACCTCTCTGTGCCTCCTTCATCTCTCATAAAGTGGTGAAATAGTAGTATTCATCTTTTCAGGTTGCTGTGAGCATTCCCGGAGCTCATGCAACCGTTATAATGTTGTCCTCATCACATCATCAGATGGATGCCGCCATGACCCCTGGGGTCAGCAAGCTTACCAATAGCCCTCTGCCCTGTGAGCAACACAGGCTTTTCTATCCCTGCTGCCCTCATCATCCCCCAGCATCCTCCATGCCCTCTGTGCTGTGAAGAAGCAGGACCATGTGGGAGCTGAGCACACAGGTTCCAGCCCAGAGTTGGCTGGTACAGATCTAATGTGAGCCATAGAGGTCATTTTAAATTTTCTAGGAGGCATGTTAAAAAAGTAAAAAGACAAGGTGAAATCAATTTGTAAAACATTTTTAAACTTAATATCATTTTATCATGTAATGAATATTTTTCAAATTAATGAGATATTTTATATTCTTTTTTCACCTGAACTCTTCAAAATCTGAAGTATGTTTTATATGTTTATCACAACTTTTTTTTTAAATAGTAAGTTCCACTTTTTTATGCTTTTTATTTTATTTTTATTAAGTAAGCTCTATGCCCAACATGGGGCTTGAAGATGATTTTTTTTTTCAAGATTTTTTTTTCTTTTTAAAGTAATCTCTATGCCCAACGTGCAGCTTGAACTCATGACCCTGACTGAGATCAGGCGTTGTGTGCAGTGGCCACTAAGCTGGGCAGGGGCCCCCATCTATCACATCTTGATTGTGACTAGCCATTTTCATATGTGTGCTACTGTTGTAGATTCTAGACAATACTGTCCTACAAAGCTTTCTGTATATGTGCTGTCCAAAGCAATATCCACTAACCATATGTGGCTACTGAGTGCTTAAAATGTGGCTGGTATAACTGAGGAACTGAATTTTTCATTTGACTTAATTTTAATTAGATTTAATTTTACTTACTTTTAATTTAGAGCCACATTGCCAATGTTAGTAACCACTTTCTGCACAACCTTGGGAAAATTATTAAACAACCTTGCCCCTCAGTTTTTTTCCTTTATGAAATGGTGATAATGAATAATTCCTATCTCATAAGATTTTCTCATGAGGAACATAGAACAGGGACTAGCTCGTAGAAAGCTCTCAATAAATGTTAGCTATGTTTTTTTAACCAAAGAAAAGGAAGTCCCTGCCATACTTTCAGTGTGTTTGCAGCCAGATGGAGCACATAGGATATGGCTAGTTGAGAAAGAGATTTTTAAACTACAGAATCAGAAAACAACAGTGTAGGGATGGACAGAGGTATGGTGTGTGACCTAAAGGAGGCTGACCAGTGTCCACCTAGCACATTCTTTTTAAATTTTTTATATTTTATTTTATTATTTTATTTTACTTCTTAAAGAGATTTTATTTATTTGAGAGAGAAACAGAGAGAGGGAGCACAAGTGGGGGGAGGGGCAGAGGCACAAGCAGACCCTCCGCAGAAGGCAGAGGTGGGGGGAGGGGCAGGATTGATCCCAGGATCCTGAGATCATGACCTGAGCCAAAGTCAGATGCTTAACCGACTGAGCCACCCAGGTGCCCCAGCTAGCACGTTCTTGAATTAAAGTCCAGATTATGTACTTATTGTCAAAACGCATTGTTTCTCAGGAAAATATTATTTTGGTTTCAGTTAGAAATGTTAACACATTGAAGAGTTGATTCAGTTCTCAGGATGGAAGGGTATTTAAACCCACCAAAGAAACACAAACGGGGGGCACCTGGGTGGCTCAGACGGTTAAGCGTCTGCCTTCAGCTCAGGTCATGATCCCAGAGTCCTGGGATCCAGTCCCACATCAGGCTCCCTGCTCAGTGGGGAGTCTGCTTCTCCTGCTCCCCCTGCTTGTGCTCTCTCTCTTTCAAATAAATGGATAAAATCTTGGAAGAAAGAAAGAAAAAGAAAGAAAGAAAGAAAGAAAGAAAGAAAGAAAGAAAGAAAGAGAAAGAGAAAAAGAAAGAAAAGAAAGAAAGAAAGAAAGAAAGAAAGAAAGAAAGAAAGAAAGAAAGAAAGAAAGACAAACGGGTTTTTTAGGAATTAAGGGGAGATCTCCTGATGGCAGGCAGGCATTCAGTCACTGATGAGCTGAGTGACCCTGGGCAGGCTGTGGTACTTCTCTGAGCCTCAGTTTGCTTCTCTCTAAATTGGAGCATCTACCTCCAAAGACAGTCTGAGAGCTTAACTGGGCTAATGTGTATAAGATGCTTCCTAGTACCTGACACACCAAGAGCTCATTTACTATTCTTAGGGTTTTTTAAATGAATCATCGAAGTAGAATCTGGTCTTGAAACAAATGAAGACTGTCTGAAGCATTAGGGAAAGTAAAAAGTTGCTGATATTCCTGCCCAGAAACAAAATGTCTGTGTTCTCTTGTGGAGGAGTCTGACGCCTGGACATGCGAGGGGACCGCGGGGGGGCAGAAGCAGGCTCAGCGAGATCCTGAGGAGTCCTTACCTGTGTGTGGGTCCAACAGGCTTGACAGCTCTTCTTCCAGCAGCTGCTTCACAGACAGGTCCTCCTCAGGATCCGAGCACCCTTCCTCGTGGTCTGGTTCTGCCTGGCCACCAGCCCTGGCACCTGGGCCATCGGGGTCTGGGATGGCGCTCCTGCAAAGGAAGCCAGCCGGTTCACCAATGAGGAAGTTCACACACAGAGTCATTCATTCCTCTCGTGAACATTCTTCTACTCCTGCCAGCATTCGTCCGTCCACACGAGGAGGTGGATACGCAGCCCAGCCCTCAGACTCGGACCAGCCTGGGTTACCGGTCCCAGGCCTCCTGCCTGCTTTGCATCTGTTGCCTCATCTGTAAAATGGAGGTAATCAATAACACCCACCTTTTGTCTCAGGCGAAATGAGACAGTGTCTGTAAAGAAGCTAGGATCTGGCACCTCACAAGCACTCAGCAAATAGAAGAAACAATGTTTGCATTGATACCATTATTCACCATTGTCCTTCCCATTCCTTCGCATTGCCTGGCCCAGAGTTGGACTGTATGTAAGTAACTTTGACTGAGACAATGCAGTCATCTGTCCATCCATCTATCCATCCACCTCCATCCAACTGAGTATGAGCTCCAGTGAGAGCAGAAATTTTTGTCTGTCTCATTCCCTGGTCACCAGTGCTCAAAACAGGGCCTGGCACATAGTAGGTGCTTCATAAATACTTTGTGGACAAACTGACTGAATATTCCCTACTCTCTATTTGAGGCCAAATCCCAGAGCAGCATAGCAGGGCAAAAGAGGATGCAGCTGGGGTGAGGCATCAGAAAGCCACTCAGACTCTCCCTGACTCCTGTGTCTCCACCCTGGCCCCTCCCTCCCACAGACCCTGCCTGCTGCCTGGGGGAGGCCAGTTCCTGGAACTGCCTCAGTGTGTGTGGGGGGGCAGGTCTGGCCCCACATTCCAGCAGGTGGAAAGGCTCCCAGAAGGGCTTTAAGGTCTGGGGTCCTTTCTGCTTTTTTTCTGTGACCATTTCTGCTGCCATGAAGGGATCAGTAGGGAGGTGGCAAATTTGCAAGTGATGATGACAATAACTAACGTTATTAGGCAGTTAGTTACTCTGAGTCGGGCCTTATGTTTTGCAAGGTATATGCACCTTATCCTTAAACTTTTCATCTCTGTAAGGGGTTCTCCTGTTATCATTCCCATTTTCCAAATAAGAAAACCAAGACTTGTGAAAATTATGCACCTTGTCCATGGATTAAGTGTTAGAGCAAAAATTCAAATCTGGACTGATGAGTGTGTGCACTGACTGCAGCTCTACGCTACCTCCCACCATCTTTGCTGAAAAGAAGCTACGGCTTGTCAAGACAAGAGCACCAAACCTAGAGTCAGGTGCCCCGAGCTGCTCCCAGCTTTGACACTCACTGGCTATGTGACCTTGAACAAAGTCACTTTAGGAGGAAAGGGCTTAGCATCGGTCATACACCCTCTATATGCCAGTCACTGGGCTATGGGCTTAAAATACATCTGATCGTTAAGTCCTTACCCCATCACTGCAAGGAAGTGTGGTGACCTCCGTTTTACAGGTAAGAAACTGAGGCCCCAAGGATTTACCTGGCTTGCTCAAGTTGAACATAGCTGGGTTGTATCAAACGACTTAGAGCCCCAGTTTCTACATCTGTAACAAAAAGGAGTTAGGTTAGATGTCCTCTCGAGCTCTCTTTAATTCTAGGACTGCCCAAAAGAACACACCCACACACTCATGTCCTTAGCTAGGGAACCTTCATATTATGTTTAAGGGTCAAGACAAAGAAAGCTGAAAGTTACACATTTAAAGCCCATAGCCTAGCGCCTCTGCAATCAGGGGACAGATAGAGCCTCAGGGATGAAGTCATTTCCTTAGAGACTCTGGGTCCTGTAAATACTATAAATACGATTGCTCCAGGACCACGCTGCCTGGGATGGGGGGATGGATGCTGTCCGCTGCTCTCCCAGGGGGCCTCTGTCTGGGATGTGCTCACTCTTCCTCAGATCACAGTGGCTCCAGGGGTGAAGGCAAGCCGGTGGGGAGCTTGAGAAGCCTGTGGGTCCATGTGCTGCTTACCTGCTGCCGCTGGGCTTGGCCAAGTACTTATTTCCCCGGTGGTTTGGTTTGGGCTGGAATTGGCCCTGATGCAGCAAGGACAGCAGCTGGGAGATTTGCTGCAAGACAGGAAAAATCTGTTGACTCCACACAATTCCGACCCAGCACACTTCCTTGCCGGATGTTTCCCTCAATGCCGGCGCTTTCTTTTTATAGTCTTTCCTCCAGCTTCAGATGTTTGCGTGATCAGATGGGGGATGGTGAACGGTGACGGAGACAGGGACCTGTACAGGCAGGATCCTTGCTTTGTCATGTCACCACAGGACATGGGTGTGTCTGAGGGAGAGAAGAAGGACCCCCTGGGCCCACCCCTCGTTCTCATTCCGAGTGACCTGCTCCTGCTGGAATCTGTGGGATGGGGCTGAAAAAAGCATTTCCTGATCATAAATTCATTATTACTTTGATAAGGATTATCTTAAGGAGTTATTTCCCCACCTTCAGCAGTACTCAAACACTCAGCCAATTTTGGTGGGGCCAGATGCAAGATTCTGTTGCGGAGAAAGCAAAATGTTATCATTCAATCATTCATTTATTCATTCTTTCATTCATTCATCAAGAGTGTGAATGAAAACAGAAGGCACTGCAAGCTGAAAGTCTGGGAGATGGTGGAGGTTCAGAGAGGCTGGGGAATGTGACAGGGGTTGGGCAAGCTGTCAGGGCGAGACCCTGCAGGGCCTTGTGAAGGCAAAGGCAACAGACCAAGTCTTGGGAGGCCAAGTTCTAGTTCAAGGTCATTTCTAGTTTGTGTAATGTCAGGCAGGTTTTTAGACATACTCAGACCTCAGTTTCCTCATCTCTAATTTGGAGCTGGAAATACCCTTCCAGCCTTCTTCACAGGGTTGTCAGGATTAATTAACCCAGTGGTTTGAGAATTTAAAATGCTTAGAGAATGCAAGGATTATGGGTTGTTATTCTTAGCCTCTGGCTCTTGGGCCTACCCCCAGTCTTCCTGGAGAAGGCCCACTCAGCCTCTCTGGGCAGCTCCAGCTAGAAAGTGCCAACCTCAGAGGACAGTTGGAAGAGGGCTGGGGCCCAGTTGCCTGCCTCAGGGCACATCTCATCTCCTGACTCAGGCCCAGAAGCCCTCCTAAGGCACCTGCCACTCCTCTAAGCGTTAGCTGATAGATAGTTCAGGAACACTCCCTGAGTGCCACGGCCTGAGCATAGTGCTGCCATTCACCGTGGCTTCATGGTTAGAGTGCAGACTGGAATTAGTCAGACTCGAATTCAAATCCTAAATCTGCCCCTGCCCCAGTTTCATCTGGACGGCTTCGAGAAATTACCTAAGCATTTTGAGCCTCAGTTTCCTTAGCAGTAAAAAGGGAATAATAACAAGGTCCATGTGGTTGTAGTTATAAGGATTAAATAAGTGAAAGTATATAATTTATTTATGTAAACTTTTTTTTTTAATGTAATCTCTGTGCTCACTGTGGGACTCAAACCCATGACCCCAAGATCAAGAGTCACATGTTCCACTGACTGAGCCAGCCAGGCGTCCCTATGATTCATTTATTAATAGATCTTTTGACAAGCACTTAATAACTATAGGGTGGTGTGTAATCTCATTTAATTCTTCTAATAACCCTAGGGGAAAGTTACCATCATACCCATCTTGCAGATGTGGAACGTAAGGCTCAGAGGGACTACACATCAGTTAGTGGCAGGGCTAAAATTTGAACCCAGGTTTGACTCCCTGTGGCACTGTGCTGCTGGAAAGACATAAGCATTAGGTAAGTTGCCTCTTACCCTCACATTGATCCCAGCCGGGCACTCTTCTTTCCATCACCTCAATGAGTTCACCCCCAGTGCCTGCTCTCGGCTGTCTCTGTTCACCAACAACCAGCACAATGTCTGGCTCGTAAAGCTCACTCAGTAAGCATTTGAAGAATGAATGAATGAATGAATGAATGAATGAATGAATGAATGAATGAATGAATGGCTCAGGGCAACCTCTGGGGCTACATAGGGCTCAGGGCAAGACTCCTAAGAGAGCAGTGGGGCTCTCTCCAGGTGGCTTCCTGGGGAGGATGTGGGGGAAGGAAGCTGTGTCCTTGCTCCACAGGAAACCTGAGTTGACTGCCTGGCCAAACAGACATGTGCCTGGAGTGGGCAGCCTGGCACAGGGAAAGTTATCTGAAGTGCAGAGGAATGGATATGGGTGTGAGATCAGGTACCGTCTCTGAAAAAGATTTCCCATTTTTGTCTAGTAAATGCTAGGTCACTAGATGCTTTGTCCTTCATTATTCCATTTAATCCTCAACCCCTGGGAGGTAGCACAGGGTAAGTTTGGCATCGTAATTGCCATTTGAGGAAAATGAGGCTCTGATATTGGACAGACTTGCCTAAGGTTGCCCAGCTACTGAGTGGCTACGCTGAAATTTGAACCCAGATCAGATTCCCAAGTTCTGAGGTTGTTTCCACTGCCCCGTTCTGCAGGTCTAGCCAACACACTCTAGTCTCAAGCAAGTCAAATGCAGCCCCCGAGCCCAGGGGCAATGATGCCCATGCTGGCCTGCTTCATAGGAAGGCTGCCCAGATGAGAAGAGGGCAGGGGGAGACGAAGAGCTTTGCAGAAGTCATTGTAACCATTTGCTGAGTGCTGACTGTGTGCCAGACCTTATTCTAGGCTTTAAGTGCACTCATTTCGTCTTCAGGCAAATTTAGGAGATGGGTGCTATTAACATAGATATCTTCAACAGAGAAGCTGAGTAACATTCCTGTGGTTCACAGCTAGGAAGAGGTGGAGTCAGATTTGAACCCAGGCAGCCTTGTCCCAAAGCTTGTATTCTTAAACGTGCCTTTTGCTGGGTGTCTTCTTGTGCCAGGCACACTGAGTACGTACTTTATAGGAATTAACTGATCAAATCCTCAGGACACTCTGCAAGGCACATGCGCTTACCATCATCTCTATTTTATAGATAGGGAAATGAAGGCTCAGAGACAGTTAGTAAGTTGCCCAGGATCACACAGCTAGATTTTGTTAACCCCAGAGCTGTGCCCTCCCCCACTGCATCCAGCATACCATAAAGTCCCTGGACAGCCTAAGGAATGAATGTGATGACTGTAAGGGAAATGGGGGTGTCTGACGTGGTGGGTCCAGGGGTGACCACAGAGAGAGCCTCCCACACCCCGGTACCTGAACAGGAGGAGAATCCATCGTGAGCTCCTCTACGGGGTTCCGCTCCGCAAAAGCAGCCACAGATAGCCGGACCAGGCTCCGCAGGATCTGACGGGGACCCGACTCTTTCTCAGGGGTCACTTTGCTGTTGAGATTCGGCTGCCGCCTCAGAGTTGCCGAGGAGGCCGGTGGACTCAGTGGGGCCTCCTCACTGCCTGGGTCTCCTGGCAGCCTCCCTGTGGGGCTGCCCATAACCTTCGGGGGTCTTGAGCGTGGCTGGCCCATCACAGGCTGGGACTCAGGAAGGTTCAAGTTCTCCCGGGAGGCGTTCCTCTGCCTGGGATGGTTGAAAAGGAGGTTGACAGTGTCTTGCAGCACCTCACGGCTCTCAGCCTGTGCTCCCTGGTTGCCTTGGTTACGCAGGGTTCTATACAGCGTAGGCGTGAGGTGAAAGGGGGCCTGCAGGCAGGGGTCCCAGCCTGCTTCCATCATCCCTTCCTTGCCTGCTTCCTTGTGGGGCTGCCCGACTTCGCCAGGCTCATCCGCCTGGCCCCTGAGCACAGGCACAAGGTGGATATCTGCCTTCTGAATGTGTTTCTGGGGCCTCTTGGGCTGGGGGCGGTAGGTAGATTCAGCCTCCCGACAGTTGTAGGCCCTGTTGTCTTTCTTCTCCGTCCTGCAGATGGACATGATCAGAGCCAAGATCAACCCAAAGATGGCCAGCAGTACGACCAGGCAAATCACTGTCAGCATCGATGTGCTCAGGGTCCCAGGCTCACGGGCCCAGTCCCTCAAGTGATCCACGCTGGTGACAAACAAGACCCTCAGCAGGGCTTGGGTCTGCAAGGAGGGGCTGCCACCGTCTTCTACCACGATCTCCAGCTCCCACTCACTCCCAATGAGGCTGCTGGCATTGGTAATGTTGATGAACAACTGCCCCAGGTGGGGGCTGAGGACGAAGAGATGGGCTTCATTCCCATGCCTAATGCTGTAGAGGAGCTCTCCATTTGCCCCCGAGTCTGCATCTCTTGCTACGATGGTGGCCAAAAGGAATGGCCGGGAACCGTGGCTTGTCAGTGGTGGTGTGTTAGCACCCGCTGGACTCAAGCCATTAGGAGTTTCAATGGGCACCAGAAGGTGGCCTGTGGAGGCATTTACGAGCACGGAGAGGCTGGCTTTTCCATTGCTGAGTATAGGATGAATCACCTCTGGGGCATTGTCATTCACATCCAAGAGGCTGACCCACACAGAGACACTGGATGCAAGCTGGGGCTGGCCCCTGTCCTCTGCGATCACGCGGAACTCAAAACTGGCCATCTGTTCATAGTCTAGTGACCTCTGAGCAGTGACATCTCCTGTGTCTGAGTCAATAGCTACCAAGTGAGAAACTGGGGAGTCCTGGATACGGTATGAGATTTTTCCATTTATGCCCAAGTCTGCATCATGAGCCTTGACGGTAATGAGGTGAAGAGAAGGAAGGTTGTTCTCCCGAGTAGAGACCTCATACCTGTTCCTCTCAAACACAGGTGCGTTGTCGTTGGCGTCAGTGATCTGAATGCTGAGCTGTTTCTTGGCCAATAATGGCTGGAGTCCTTGGTCTTGAGCCAGCAGAGTGAGGGTATATTTGGGCCACTGCTCTCTGTCCAGTGTGGTGTTGGTTAGCAGCATGTATGTGTTGCCGTTGGTCCTTTTCAGCCTGAAGTGGCCCAGTTCTTGGCTCAGCCAACAGTGGACCACACCATTGTTTCCTGAGTCCAAGTCATCTGCCATGACGAGAGCAATGAAACTATCCTTCGGCAGAGCTTCTGACACCAGTAATGGCTGGGAGGCCCATGTGATGTGGATGCTCGGGGCATTGTCATTGACATCCAGAACCTTGATGAGTACTTTGCAGTGGGCTGGGATGGGATTGGGACCTAGGTCCCTTGCCTGGACATCCACCTCATAGGCAGGATTCTTTTCGTAGTCTAGGGGTTGACGCAGAATCACCCGGCCCGTCTTCGCATCGATACTGAAGGTGTCCAGCACCTCTGGAGGCACATGCTTACTGAGGAAGAATTCCACCTCCCCATTGGGGCCTTGGTCAGGGTCCGTGGCAGTCAAGTTTATGAGGAGAGTACCAGGAGCAGCATCTTCTTGGATTTCTAGTGCCAGTGAGCTCTCGGCAAACACAGGGCTATTGTCATTGGAGTCCAGGACATTGACCTTGACCAAGCTTGTGCCTGACTTGGGGGGGTTCCCACTGTCATAGGCAGTTAGCACCAGATCAAAAAATGAGTGGATTTCCCGGTCTAGCTCCTTCACCACCACAAGTTCTGCATGTTTGGTCTCATCGGGCCCCACGATGACATCCAGGGCAAAGTGCTCGCTGGGAGACAGCGTGTAAGAGTGCAGGGTGTTGGGGCCAGTGTCTGGGTCCAGGGCTCTGTCCAGGGGGATCCGGGTGCGCAGAGAGGCACTCTCAGAGATTTCCAGCTCCTGCTCACCTTTGGGGAACTGTGGCTCATGGTCATTGATGTCCAGCACCTGGATCTCCACGTGGATCAGAGCCAAATCCCCCGTGGCAAGCACGTCAAAGGAAACTAGGCAGGGATCCTGCTGCCGGCAAAGCTGTTCGCGGTCCAGCCGCCTCCCTGTGCTAAGCAGGCCGTCCTCAGGATCCACCTGGATGGGGAGAGTCTGAGACAGCTGCAGGACCTGGAAGGCAGCCTTCATCTGCCCGTGCCTCTCCTCCCAGCCCAGTTCCCGGGACAGCTTTCCTATCACTGTGCCAGACGGCACCTCTTCTGCCACTTGGTATTTCACAGTGAGAGTGGCCACTTCCTGACCGTGCCCTGGAAGGAACAAGTAGCCACCTGACCCCAAAAGCCCCAGCAGAAGTGGCAGAAGTCGCATCATGCTTACCGCCAGAATGGGCCAGCCTCAGAAAGCACTACAGTTCTTCAAAGGCGAGGCAAGTCCTCCAGTGTTTGCTGAGGGGCTTGATTAGCCCCGTTCTCCTGCCCCCAGACCTGCTGTCACAGCCTCGTCCCATAATTAGATGATGATGGAAGTAGCAGGATTCCCAGGCAAGGCCATCTTCATCTGAAGAGATCTCAGAGGTCCAAGCACTGATGAAGTGAAATTGCCAAAGGACACCCCGCACAGGGGCACCCGTGGGTCCCCTTCAGTAAATGATGGACAAGAGCCGGTCCAAGAGGGACTTGACCCAGTTAAGCAGGATGTGGGGATCTGACTTCCAAACAGTTGCTGGGCTGGGGAAATGGAGAAGCAGCTTTTTCCTATGGAAACCCCACCTACAGGAAAAGGGAGGGCTGTAAGTTTCAATGCCAATTAGAGAAAGAGGGCTTCCCGTGAAGCCCGAGGGGCCTGCCACGGAGGAGGATGGGCCAGGGCTCCGGGGACAGGCCAACCGGAAGGTGCTATCCAAGCAAGGCAGGCCCTGAGGGAAAGGGAGCCGCTGTGTAGGCAAGTGGGCAGAGAGCCTGAGCCCCAGCCTGCCGCTGACACCCCTCCTGGGCATGTCATGCTCCCTGTCTCTCCTTTCCGCTGCTCTCTTTGTTTCCCTCACATCCCCATTATTCCTCTCCCATTCCAGTCTTTTCCCCATACTGATCTACCTCTAAGTCCTGACTCTGCCCTGATCACCCATTTTTGTCTCTCGGGAAGCAGCTGTGATTCAGAGAGTGGCCATCAGAGCCAAACTGCCTGGGTTCAAATCTTGACTCCGCAATTTACCAGCTGGGTCGTGTGGGACGAGTCATTTACCCTCTCTGGGCTTCCACCTCTTCATCATTAGAGTGTGGATGGGGATAGGAATAGTAGCTCTCGCAGCAGGAAATTGTGAGGACAAATGAAATGATGCATGAAGGGCCAGGTCCTGGCTCAGAGGCACAGGCAATGACGTTTTGTGAGTGGTGGGTGTTGAGAACCGAATAGCTGGTCTCGCCTTGTGGCTCTGGCTCTTGCACTGGCCCCGGGGCAGTCCCTGCCCACACAGACCCATGAGGGTGCCCATGGCCTTGGCTCCTGAAGCGCCGGCGTCTCTCTGACCTGACCATGTGGCTTCCCTCCCCCTTCCCTTCCTGCTCCCCAGCCTGGAGGCCCATTGTTCTCTGCATCTGGTCCAGCCTGAGTCCCTATCTGGGGGAATCCCCAGCCTTCGGCTCCCCTGCCTCAGAGGTTTTTATACTTGTCCCTCTCCCACACCTTCCTCTCCTTATCCTTCCCTTCCCCTGATTCTTTTCTCCCCACTGCTGTTTAGGACCGAGTCCCATGAACAGTACTCCCTCCCCACCCCCAACACCCCTAGGGATGTAGAGGTTTTCAGGTGTGCCCTCCCCTCATTCACCTCCTCACAGAGGTGAGGCCTAGGATCACTGGGTGGCACTTAAGGTGGCTTGAGGCTTCTCATTTCTCTCCTCACTTGCTGCACCCAGCACCCTCCTGGTCTTATACTCTGCCTCGGGCTGAGTGTAGAGGTTTGTACAACATTGGAAGTCATGGGAATTTAAGGCCAGCTTCCTTTAGGTGGCTGTTTGCAACTGAGTCATTGAGGCTGGAGGTGCCCGTTGGAACACGGGGAACCCCCAGCAGGGCCTGTTGGCCTGTAGGCCTGTGGCCATTAGGACAGGGGCAGCTGAGGGAGCTGCCTGGCCTTAAAGCCATCTGTGCCCCTCCCCGCCCCTCATCTTTTCTTTCCCGCGCCCTGTCCTTCACTCCATGTTCCACTCCTGGAGGTTTCCTGTTCTTGTCACTTGTCGAACCACAGCAAGGGCCTGAATCCATGGAGCCACCTCTTACAGTGTGGCTCTAGAGACAGAACACCCACAAGCTTGGAGACATTGCACAAGTCACTTAACCCCCCTGGGCCTCAGTTTCCTTCTCTGTAAAGTGTGGCTATCACCCACCTCATGAGATTGTGGTCAGGATTCAGTGGGGTGGTACCTCTAATGGCCCCAGCACAGGGCCTGGTACAGAAAAAGTACCCATTCCGTGTTATTGTAGCTGGTATTATTTTCCAGGTGTTACGCCTCTTTTGCAAATGGTGAGGATGACCTTGCATTTATCTCTTCACTTTTTTTTTTTTGAAGACTTTATTTATTTGACATAGAGTGAGAGAGAGCACAAGCAGGGGGAGTGGCAGGGAGAGGGAGAAGCAGGTCCCCCCGCTGAGCAAGTACTGATCCCAGGACCCTGGGATCAGCAGATGCATAACGAACTGAACCACCCAGGCACCCCGTCCCTGCACATTTTTCTCTGCCTCTGTGGCCAAGGAAGCTCATTTTCCAGGGCTTCCTCAGCCCAGGCTTGGACCAGGTGCTGCCTATGCTTCAAGGGGAGCCAGCACAGGCCCCAGGCTCCTGCTGCTCAGAGATGGGCCCTGTGCTCATTGCCCTTGGGTGACAGCATGCCAACCTTACTCTCTGGCCCTTACTTGTCCTATCATGTGCAACGCAGCTAGCAAGACAAAGTGGCCCACAAGTGGCTTGCCGTCTGTGGAGGGGGTGGGGAAAAGGAAAGAAGGAGGCCCAGTGGCTCTGTGTTTGGGCCTAGCGGTCAGGGGAGGCTCCTCATGGAAGGCACTGGGCCAAATCCTGAAGACAGGGAGGAAAGTGGGTGAGCAAGGGAGAGACAAAACAGGCAGAGGGAGCAGAGTGGACAAAGGCCAGAGGTGAGTGAGCTGATTCCTTACAGAATCTCAAGAGGGTCTGTGTGGAGAGTGGGGAGGAGGAAGGTAGGCCAGGGATGTCAAAAGGGGTTGCTAGACCCTGGAGGGCCTGGAGTGCCGTGCTAAGGATGGACTTTGTTCTGAAGGCCGTGGGGAGGTTTGAATGGCCCTGAGCAGGAAGATGAGGACAGTAGCTATACGCCAGGCCTTGTCCTGAGTACTTTACCTACGTCCTCCTGTTCCACCCTTACACCCGAGCCATCGGGATAAAGAAGCTGAGCACAGAGGGTTAGCTAACTTGCCCAAGATCACCCAGACTGGACCTCCAGAAAGCCCCCTGGGCTGCACTCTGGAAAATGGATTGGAAGAAAACAGAGGAGGGAGAGGGGGAGGGGAGTTAGGAGTAATGCAGGGGAGCTTTGGTGCAGAAAACTCTGGTGCTGACAATGTTTCCAGAATGCCATCTGGTGGCCAAAGGCAAAGAGAAAGGCACAAAGGCAGAGAGGTGGGTACCTGGAGCTGCTGCCTAGAACACAGTGGAAGGAGCTGACACACGACGACAATCACTTATCACGAGAACCCTAATGTGACCCACTGCCCACTGAAGGAATCATGGAATTCACGACTTGGCCAGTGTTGTTAATATGTATATTCTCGAAAGGACATTGTTCTATTTATGCTCTGTGTGTGTGTTGCCTTAACTGTACTATGGATGAAAAAAATGGACTCCCAGGTCACAAGAAAGTTTTTTATTATTATTTTAAGATTTTATTTATTTATTTGAGATAGAGAGAGAGAGCACAAGCAATGGGGAGGGGCAGACAGAGAAGGAGAAGCAGGCTCCTCGCTGAGCAGGAAGCCTGGCATGGGGCTCGATCCCAGGACCCTGGGATCATGACCTGAGCTGAAGACAGACGCTTAACTGACTGAGCCACCCAGGCACCACACAAGAAAGTTTTTGGATTTAGATTTCGCAGACAGTTTTTATGGTTGTGGTTCGTTTGTTTTATTCACATCGGGAGCAGAATCCAAAGCCAGCAAACAAGGTACCAGACGTTTTTAAGGCAAAAATCTCTGGGAATGAGGTCCCCACTTAGTAATTTTCTCTCCTCCTTTCTGGCTGCAGGGGTCAGCCACATGTTGAGGGGTGAAGAGAGCTGTCACTGGACTTTGTCTGGAGAGGCTTCGTCCCTCTGAGCTTTGAAAATAGATTTGAAGTGCACAGGTACTCTGAAATAGGTTGGACCAAGCTAAGGATACCTCCCTCAAATCTGAAATATATTTTTCAAGACGGCGGGATCGGGGCTGGTGTTTGGAAGTCTTGCTTCCCACCCACCCGGAGGTCGTTCACACTTGGGCCCTTGGCTTTGGGGAAGTGTTGGGGCATGAAGTGGGAGAGGTGGGGTTGGGTCTGGATTTTTTCAAAATGCCTGGCATCCTGAGGATCCTTGAGGGGTAAGACCAGCAAGGTGGAACTCTGACCCTTGGGGGACTCCCAGGTCGGCTGGATGAAGGCTGGGATGATGGCCCACACCAGGAGCATGCTGCTCAGCTAGCTGGCCACTGTCCAGACTCCTTGTGGATCACCAGCAATCACCAGGGCAACTTGTGAAACTCAGAAGTTTCACAGAACTCTGCAGGATCATTCCTGTTGGGAGAGTGACAGGACCACCCAAGGTCAGCCTCTTTCTTTTAGCAAGGCCTTGTTGAAATTAGAGCCAGTCTGGCCAGGAATCCTGACTGGGAGACTCAGGTAGATGGGTCACCTGCTCCTGATGTGGCACTTTGTGGTCTTTGTTGGGGCAGATGACAGTTGTCCACTCCCACACAATAACACCTCTTTCTGGGCCCGGTGCAGAAAGAAAAATGTACTTTGTAGGCGGAAATCTGCCAAAAAATAGAGCCTTTCAAGAAATGAAAAGGCTTTGCCTCTTGGTTGTCTTGCTTAAGAGTGGTAGCTCTCAAAAGGGCCAGGTATCAGCATCACTTATGCAATTACCAGGGACAGAGCAAGAAAATTCATACTTTCTCCCTTCCCACCCTGCCAAAGAGAATTTTATAACTGCCAGCTCTGTTCCCCCGACCCTCCCTTCAAAAAGGCTTCCCCTTTCATTTGGGCCAGAGTTGGGGAAGTTGATTGGAAGTTTTTTTCTGGAAAGAGAGCCTTAATTGAACTACATAATAAAAGGGAAAGTAGGAGAGGGGGATTGATGAAGGCTGAGGAGATTATGGAGGGGGTTCAGGAGAAAACGGGGTGGGAGGCTGTGAACGAAGTAATGTGAACACGAGGGTTTGCCATTGAATCGTTGCAAACCATGGATCTCCTTCATGATTTTCAAGAAGAGACTCAGAATTTATTTTGTGCTTTAGAAACCATAACTGGCCCACATCACATTCTGAGTTGCTAAGGGTTACCCGTATGTTTTGTCTTTCTCCCCAACCTCAGAGGGAAAGTGGGCTACCTCCAGCATACAGATTTTAATTCTGATACACAAGACACTCTGACATGCACCCCATCTCCACCCTGATCTCGTTGAGAACCACTGATTTAGAACTTCTTAGAACTACTAGCAACTTTGTGAGGGCCAAAATCTTTACAGCCATCAGGCCTTTCTTACCGAGCATCCTCCCGGTCGCCGCCTCTCCCTCATGCCTGTGTCACTGCTCAGCAGAAGCTCTGTGGATAGCTGGTTACCCCCCCTCCCATACTTCTGCAGACTCTTCTGTCTGCTTCTCTGATTCTGCCTTTGGTTTTCCTTCCTTCTGACTCCCAGGGATGAACATGTCCCCAGATACTGTCTTCAACCTTCTCTTCTCCGTAGGGTTATCAGCCCAGAAATTGGTTGTCAGATTTAGCAAAGAAAAATAGAGTGCCAGGGGCACCTGGGTGGGTCAGTTGTTAAGTGTGTGCCTTTGGCTCAGGGTATGGTCCTGGCGTTATAGGATCCAGCCCCGCATCAGGCTCCTCTGCTGTGAGCCTGCTTCTTCCTCTCCCACTCCCCCTGCTTGTGTTCCCTCTCTCGCTGGCTGTCTCTCTCTCTGTCAAATAAATAAATAAGACCTTAAAAAAAGATAGAGTGCCAGTTAAATTTGAATTTTAGGTAAACAATGACAATTTTTTTAGTGTATTTTTACTGGGTAATCCTACTCAGAAGTAATACATACTCTCAACACGAGTTTCTCTTCTGTTTTTCTGTTTTCTTTCCTCCTCTTCCTTCTGTCCCTCTCCACCTCCTCCTTCTTCTCCTTCTCTTCCTCCTTCTCTGCTTCCTCCTGCTTCTCCTTCTCTTCCTCCTCCTCCTCCTCCTTTTCCTTCTTCTGTAGAATTTTGATTTACACAGTGAATTTGAAAATCTACCGGTGAACACCCAAATCAAACATATTGACGGGGAGCATCGTCTGTGCATGAATATTCAGAAGCTGACTGTGTTGATTGGCCTTGTTACGTATTCAGCATTTCTGGGTGACTCCAGGATCGAACTGTTCTTGCACTGACAGAACCACCCTTGGGGAAGCCTGGATCACACTCATTCATTAACTTATTCGGTCATCCAGTCAGTCATTTATCTGGTGGCATTCGGCGTGTTCTTCTCTATTTACAAGGTCAGTGCTTTTGGCAAGGGAAGTAGCTGAAGTTGACCCACATTTTCCTTTCCTCTGAACCATTGGTTCGGTTTTCTTTCTTCACATGGAATCTAATCAGCCTAATTCTTGCCTTGCTTCAGAAAGGTTCTTGCAGGAGGGAAAATGAGTCTTCCCATCGTTACATAAATTCTCATGGGGCTTCCCTTTATAAGTTTATGACAGCCAGGAGTTGAGGCTGGAGCCCTGAGAGAAACAGCCACACACTGATTGATGATGGCAGCTGCTGCTAAATCTCAGCCCTCTTTCCTTCTTACAGAGCCGTGTTACCTTGGGGTTACAGAACTCTTTTCACTGTTATTCAGGGGAATAATAATAAAATGCCAGGTTGCAAGTATAAACATGATCATTCTGTGCCTATTATTGTAAATCAAATTTCACCTTGCATCAGAAGCACAGAAAACATTTTATGCTGTCAGCCACCTCAAGCCTCTTTCGGCGTCTGTTTTTATATAACCCTGGGATGACCTGAGGTATTGTTTGAGCTGCCCTGACCAGGGAAGCTGGTCACACAGGGGATCTGTTTCTCTCACACACTCAATTAACCACTTTCCTTAAGCAAAGCATTAACTTGATCTGAGCATCGCATTGGGGTTAAGGATGTGGGCTCAGGGCTGCTGTTGCCTGGGTTCAGAGCATTTGTGTGACAGAGAAAAGTCACTGACCTGCTCGGTTATCAGCTTCCTTAGTTTTAAAATAGGAATGACAATGATGGTGGTAACTATGTTTTCAGGTTCTGTAAGGTTTAGTGTGGTCAATACACAGCATTTACAGTAAGGCCTGACCTGGGGGTAGCCCTTTAAGGTTTAGTTATTTATAATTGTCCTTTTGGTGTAGTAGCTCCTAATTTGTTTTTGACCTTGAAGACCCCGTTGGAAAGAAAAACCAATTTTTCAGATTCCCATGTGATGATGAGAAACCTTTTGAGATCTACATGGTGAGCGAACACACAGTGACAAGATGCTAGTGGGAGTTCAGTGACACTTGTGTCTTAGAGTGGGGCTCACCACTGTCCAGACCTATCCCAGAGTTGGGGCGGGGCTTTTCCTTCCTCCCTGCTACCCATCTGGGTGTCAAGGCTTGTTTCAGGGCTGCTCAGGAATGGTAGCCATTGAAAAGGAGACTGTGAACCCCCAGCAGGTGGGATGAGCTCAGCAAAGTCTCTGGAAGAACCACTGGCTGGCCCGGTGATAGATGGGAACAAGTAGAGGCACTGAAAGAAGGCTGCTGGTCCCTCCGGTCACCAGCAGACTCCGCCTCACTCCTGCTTCTCCACTCAACGGTCCAGCCATACGTGAGTCCTGACCTCTCATCAAGGTCACACATCCCATCCTCTTCTAGCCTGAGGCTCCATCATCTACTGTGCTTGGGGACAGGCCATAGAGGTGAGTCTCTTTCCTTCCCTCTGTATTCTCGTTCTCACCTATTCCTCTGTCATAAAAGCTAATCCTGACTTCCTTCAGGTTTTCCCCTTTAATTCTTAAGGCAAGAACTGTTTTCTTCTCTCTGCATTTCTGCTACAACAAACCCAATTCTCTTATAGTCTACAGGGGAGCGTCGAACTGATGAGGAGCTGGTCCTAATCCTGTATATCACCACTGTATGACATCGGTCAAATCACTTCACCCGTGAGTGCCTCACTTTCCTCATCTGTAAAATGGGGAGACAAAATTGCCTCAGTTATGAGATCCTGGGTATTTAAATGAGATAATGCATGGGCGTGCCTGGCGGGCTCTGTCAGTTGAGTGTCCGACTCTTGGTTTCAGCTCAGGTCATGATCTCATGGGTTGTGAGATCGAGCCCCATGTCAGGCTCTGCTCTCAGCAGGGAGTCTGCTTGAAGACTCTCTCCATCTGCCCCTCCCTGCACCTGCATGCTCTCTCTCTCAAATAAAGAAACAAATCTTTTTTAAAAACCCTAAAATAGGGGCGCCTGGGTGGCTCAGTCGTTGAGCGTCTGCCTTTGGCTCAGGGCGTGATCCTGGCATTCTGGAATCGAGCCCCACATCAGGCTCCTCCGCTGGGAGCCTGCTTCTTCCTCTCCCACTCCCCCTGCTTGTGTTCCCTCTCTCGCTGGCTGTCTCTCTCTCTCTGTCAAATAAATAAATAAAATCTTCAAAAAAAAACCCCTAAAATAAAAAAATACATGAGATAATGCATGTAAAGTGCTTAGCACAGTGGAAGGCTAGGCACAAGGAGAAAGCTCAAATTAAAAACCTATATGGGCCCATAAAACTGAAGACACAAAAGTCTATTAATTTTTAGGGAGTCTAAAACCAAAATTTATTAGAAAACTCTCTTTATCCATTCCTGACCTCAAACTGGACTCTGAATATTTAGTTCAAATTATTAATACAGCTTTGAAATTCTCTCTCCTCTTCCCTCCATCCTGTGACCTCTGACATGAGGTCATGACATGATGTCATAATTCACCTCCTGCTCTGATTTGTGAGACTTTCCCGAGCTGGTTCTTAGGCTCCCTCACTTCTTGCATCTGGGAGGTCGCTGGCAGGATTCATGGTCTCACCTGTGAACACTCAGAGGTAGGGTTGCCATACATTTTGCTCTTGGTTTTACCTCCTTTGCTTAACATGAATTATGGTATTAGTGAACGGCTTCAGAGACTCTTCTTCCATCTTTGCGTTTTTAAGGAGTATGTTTCTGGTTTGGCTGTGGTCTGTGACAGTATGGGAAATTAGGAGTGAGTATTTGCATCTCAAAAGTTTTCCCTCTGTGGCAGTCAGGTAAGCCCCTGCAATGTCTTGATTTACCCACTTGGTTTTTCTTCTCTCCTGGGTGCAGGACCAGCTACATAATTTATGGAGCCCAGTGCAAAATGAAAATAGAGAGCTTCATGTTGGAAAATTAAGAATTTCAAGATGGCCATAGGAGAGCATTAGACCAGGAGCAGGGGCCTTCTAAGCCTGAGGCTTTCCTGAGAACAGGGCCCTGTGGGACTACACAGGTGGCCGACCCATGAAGCCAATCCTTCCTGGATGGCAGTGGGTGGTAAAGACCTTCAGAATCCTATAGGCTTGGATTAGAGGCCTAACTCTGCAAGTTGCTTTTCTTGGGGGAGAAGTATATGATTAAGAGGACACAGGAGCTCATTAGATCATTAGGGGTACGTTAGTTTGATGGTTCCCAGGAACCAGGGCCAACATTTCAGCATCCCACTTAAGTGCTGACTACCTAAAATTTTCTTATTGAGATAATTCACATATCATAAAATTCACTCTTTAAAAGTGTACAGCCCAGTGGTTTTTAGTATAGTCACAAAATTGTGCAACCTTCATCACTATCTAATTCCACAGGATTTTCATCCCCCAAAAGTCACCCCGTATCCATTAGCAGTCACTTCCCCATGCACTCCTGCCTAAGCATCCAGCGGCCACAAATCTGCTTTCTGTCCCTATGGATTTGCCTGTTCTGGACATTTCATGTAACTGAAATTATACAACATGTGGCATTTTGTGTCTGACTTCTTTCACTTGGCATAATGTTTTTCAGGTTCATCCATGTTGTCGCATTTATCCGTACTTCATTCCTTTTTCATAGCAGAATAATATTTCATCGTATGGCTGTACCATCTTTGGTTATCCATTTATCCAATGATAGACACGTGAGTTGTTTCTACCTTTTGGCTATTGTGAATACTGCTGCTGTAGTGAATATTTATGTATACTATACACAAATAATTTATGTACAAATGTACACATGTAGTTGTGTATTTGTTTACAAGTTTTTGTGTGAACATATGTTTTCAAGTCTCTTGGGTATGCACCTAGGAGTAGAACTGCTAGGTCTTACTGTAACTCTATGTTTCACTTTTTGAGGAATTGTCAAACTGTGTCCCAGAGCAGCTACACCATTTTACATTCCCAGAAGTGTATGAGGGTTCCAATTTCCCCCAATCTCACCAATACTTGTTATTATCTGTCTTTTTATTATAGCCTTCCTAGTGAGTGTGGTTTCTCCTTGTGGTTTTGATTTGCATTTCCCTGATGACTAATGATGTTGAGCATCTTTTCATGTGCTTCTGGACCATTTGTCTCTCTTCTTTGGGGAAATGTCTATTCAGATCCTTTGCCCATGCTACAACATGGATAAAACCTAAAAACATTTAAAATTGGGTTGTCTTTTTTACTGTTGAGTTACAGGAGTTCTTACATATCCTGAATATTAGATAACTGATTTGCAAATACTCCAATTCTGTAGGTTGCCTTTTTACTTTCTTGATAGTGTGTTTGAAGCACAAACGTTTTTAATTGTGTTGAGTCCAATTTGTCTATTTTTTTCTTTTGCTTGTGCTTTTGGTTTCATATCTAAGAAACTGTTGCCTAATCCAAATTCATGAAGATTTACTCCCACATTTTCTTCTAAGAGTTTTACAGTTTTAGCTCTTACATTTAGGTCCTCGATCCGTTTTGAGTTAATTTATGCGTATGATGTGAGGTAGGGGGCATGTAATTTTAATTCCCCCTCAGCCTCTCAATAATCATGTACCCTTTGGTAAGTTCCTGAACGTTTCAATTTCCTCATTAATAAAGTGGGAATAACAAATAGTACCTAAGATCATAAGGTTATGGTGAAGATAAAGAGAAAATGTACATAAATCACTTAGCAAAGTGCTTGAAGCATCCTAACTGCTCCATAAAAGTGGTAGTTATTAGTTATAATATGAACAATGGGTAAATGCTTTCAGAGAGGAGGTACCACGAAGATGGGCAGCATTTCTGAGAAAGAACGTGGGATGGGGGAGGCTTGCTTAGTCTACCAGGAGGAGCCGATGTGGGATTGTTACGGGAGTGTCTGTCTTGGATAGACCACTATTTTAATTCCCGGGCCCATCCCAGGACTATCGAAAGGAGCCCCCTGGGCACAGAATCTGCATTTGTATCAACTCAATTTCCAGGGCGGGGTGTTGGGGGGTGGTGACGGTGGTCGCGCCGGCAACGCCGCCTTTATCCTTCAGGGGGCGGCCGAGGGACTGCGGCGGTCACGGCGGCTGCGCAAAACCCTCCCTTTCCCGGGCCGCCCCAGCCGGATCCGCCGGGCTCAGCTGACAGCTCCAAACACGGAAGAGGCGGTGCCGAACGCAGGTTGAGCCGGGCGTCGGTAGGTCGGCGCGGCGGTGGCGGTGAGGGGACCAGGGCTAGGGCGGAGGGCGGAACTTTCCGGCCCGGCACGGAGGGGTGGCCGGAAGGTACGGTGTGGACCGCGTTCCGGGCGCGCGAGGCAGCGAAGAGCTGCCGGGCTGGGACTGCTCAGTGGGCCCGAGCCCCACAAATCCCGGACGGGGCTTCCCCAGCCGGGCCCGGCTGAGATCCCAGCCCCCCGGGGAGCTCAGAGGAGGAAGGGGAAGATCCAGGCCCTGCTCGCTGGGAACGCCCGGGGCCGGCTCACACTTCCCACGTTCGTACAGCGCTCTCTGTGTCCAAGGGCTGGGGCAGGTAGCAAGGCTGGGGCTTGCCCCCGGGTTGTAGGTGAGTCTCACCAACAACGACTCAGCACGCCTGGTGGTGAGAGGGGGAGGCACCTGTGGCGGCGGGCTGGTTCCGGAGCCAGGGCTGACCCCAGCCCTGCAGTTGGCACCGTGTGGCCTGGGAGAATGAGTAGGATTTTCCCAGGCCCAAGGGAAACCCGGCGGAGGAGGGCTGCCCTCCCTAGTGTAGCAGGCTCCCGTTTGCCAAGGCAAATATTAAACTTGATGTCTATCTCTCATCTGATGGCTCCGGGGTTTGTTCTTGTTCCTGGGTTACAGATGAAGAAACAGAGTGGTCTGAACCCAGATTTAGTTATATACTAGCGGTGTGACCTTGGGCCCGAAAGGGATTTAAACTGTCATTTTTCTCATTTGTGTAATGGAAGCAGTAAGAGGACTTGCTTCATGGGGTTGTGGGAATCTAATAGGGGTTAATGCATTTAAAGGGCTTAGCACAATGCCTGACACACACTAAGAGCCCAGTAAGTGTTACTTTTCTTGGTGTTACTGTGAATCCTGCTTCTGGTGGGATGTGGCAGAGCAGTCACTGAACCTTACGATTCTGATCCCCAGTTTCAGCACACTGCATCTCATACCCATTCAGTTACTTTTTTTCCCTCTGTCAAACTGATGGCACTGCTAGATGCTGAGAACAATGCACACATGCAAAGGATTTTATCCTTGCCCTTAAGGAGCTAATGCAGTCCAGTGGTCCAAGTTCAGAACATGCTATAATGATGCAAAGTGGGATGTGATAATGTCATAGGAAGTTACAGTAAAAAAAAGTTTGCTGGATTTTTAAAGACTTGACATGTAATCAAAAATTTCTACATAGAATAGGGGCTTTGGACGTGGCTCTTGAAGGCTGAGTGGATAAAATGAAAATGAAATGTGGGTCTGCCATGTGAATTAAGGGACTGGGACAAAGTGGCAGCTTTAGAAGCTGGGGTCTGGTAGGGTAGGTCATGAGGAGCTGTTTACTGGAAACACTGCTTGGAGTAGAGCTTCTCAATCCTAGCTGCACTTAAGAATCACCTGGAGATCTTGGATAACTACTGATGCTTGATTTAATTGCTCTAGAATATGGCTTGGGCATTGAGAGTTTAAAACATGGTTCTCCAGGTGATTCTAATGTGCAGACAAGATGGAGAACACAAACCTATAACCAGAATCATTATAAATTCATCTTTCACCCCATTTATAAATCTTCCTGCAGGAAGAAACAGAAACTTAATTATGTTATCACCACGTGCTGTGTATGGTAAAATTGTTTAAAATTAAGATAATGTGAAAGGGCCTCATACAATATACAGTAGGTGCTCAATAAATGTAAATTGATTCTGAATTTCATTCTTAGCTTCTTTGGGAGTCACATATCTGAGAATCTGCTTTAAAAATTACCGTTTCGTATAATATTTTTGCATATAATTTCGTAGTCTTCTTAGGTTTCTCTAATCCATCTGTGGACCACCCTCCCCTTCCGCCTTACCCCCAGTTGAGAAATCTGGCTCTAAAACTTCCAGAATAGAACTTAAAAGTGTGTACGCATGCGTGCATGTGCATGCTTTTATTGTTTTGTTTTAAATATCTTGCTTTCATGATTAAGTTGACCTAATGTTGAGGGTCCCTAGCACGATTAATTCACTAGCAGGTGAGAGGAAATACTGGAGGGGGATAGGAAATGAAGAAATAGAAGAAGCCGAAGAGGAAAGAAGAAACAAAAGCAAACCCAGGAAAATGTTTAGATGTTAGTTACGGGACTTGGTGTGCTCACGTCACATATGACCTTGGTATTCCACCTCGGCTCCTCCCAGGGCTGAAGGCCGTCAGATAAGGCTTGTCTCATTGCTGGGTACATGCACATACCCGTTTAACCGTGTGGCTCAGTTAGGCTCTCCTAGAGAAAGTAATATGCAGCCGTAGATTGGCCTTGACTGTGTGTTAAGATGTGTTTGCCGTAAGTGGTAATAACAAATTCAGAATTTAAATTTGGAGAGTGAGTCTTAACACCATCTTTTGTATTTTTTTTTCGGCAGATGGCAGGATTTCTATAGTATATCTAGTATGAGTTCCAGATCTTGGTCTTTTATCCAGCTTCGTCTCATCTCCACCTTCTGGAGGATAAATGGGATTTGCATAAATTCCAGATTCTGAACTGAAAAACAGACTGCATTGTTAATATCCTTTTCTTCTGGTTGTTACTAACAGGTACTGACTTACCTGAATGGGAACATGTCCCTGTGTTCTGTTTCGGATAGGGATGCTGCTGAAGCAGAACCGTGATCAGCTGCTGGCAAGAAAATATTTTTTGGAAACGGAGTCATTTTAAATGAACTTATTCAAATTTTGTAGTGTCACCTTTTATAATGTCCTAACTTTTCGGTTGTGTGCATTTCAATTAAAAAATTTTTTTTTAGTTGAGGGGGGCATATTTGCAAATCCAGTTATGGTCCAGTATTTTAATTGACAGCTGTAATTTTTTTGTTGTTGCCTTAATAAAGTAATTTTCATAGATTCTCATATTTTTCCACATATACATTATCTGAAATTATGGTGCATCTTTCAGTTGATGTACTTAAAAAACATCGATTTTATATCATAATTGCAACATATTTTTATTCTTAGTTTTGCCTGAAATAATGGTAAATCTTAAAATTCTTTTGACAAAGTATGGTACTTGAAAAATTTAATGCTCCTTTGCTGCCTTCTCAGTTATCTAACCCTCTCCTATAGTATCTGTCTCTGTAATGTTCTCTGGAACAGGGTGTTCTCAACTGGGAGTGGTCCCCTCACTGCACCCCTGGGGGGGGCATGCTGTTGGCATCTAGTAGGTGGAAGCCAGGGATGTTGGTACACATCCTGTGGGGCACAGGACAGCCTCCCACCGCAAAGAATGATTTGTTCCAAAGCGTCAGTAGTACTGAGCTTGAGAAAACCTGCCCTAGAGATTTCTGTGCATTTAAGAAATTCATTGATTTTTAGGAAGTATATCACATATACTTTAATCTTTCTGTGAACAAGGCACTTTGCTAGATTTCGTGGACAAGTCAAAATAATTTGTGATTTGTCCTTTTTCTCCTTTTTTAAAGATTTATTTATTTATTTCAGAGAGACAGACAGAGCTTGAGCAGGAGGGGCAGAGGGTGAGGGAAGGAGAAACTCAAGCAGATTCCACCCTGACATTAGAGCCTGACACGAGGCTCGATTCCACAACCCTGGTATCACTACCTGAGCTGAAACCCAAGAGTCAGGAGCTTCACTGACTATGCCACCCAGGTGCCCCAATGATTTGTACTTTTAAAAAAAATTTTTTAAATCGTGCTTTTTTTTCTGAATCAGTGATACCTACCTGATGAAGTCAGCAATTAGAACCATCATTTTTTAAAAAAAATATTTTATTTATTTATTTGCCAGAGAGAGAGAGCACAAGCAGGTGGGAGCGGCAGGCAGAGGCAGAAGCAGGCTCCCTGCTGAACAAGGAGCCTGATTTGGGACTCGATCCCAGAGCCCTGGGATCATGACCTGAGCCCAAGGCAGAGGCTTAACCGACTGAGCCACCCAGGCGTCCCCACAACCATCATTTTTGAAAAAGCTGTTACTGTTGCAAAGCTGCTGGAATATTAAATGTGTCATTTCTAGTAGCAGAGAAGTGAGAATATTGGTTAATTCTTTGCAGTTGTTTGTGAGGAACTTTACTTTTTTTTTTTTTTTGTACTACTAGAGTTTTCCAAACTCTGTGCCTTTTCTATTCTTAACTAATTTGAATGATTGTCTTCAGCTCCTCAGGAAATTAAATGTCGTCAGAAGATCGGGAGGCTCAGGAGGATGAATTGCTGGCCCTGGCGAGTATTTATGATGGAGATGAATTTAGAAAAGCAGAGTCTGTCCAAGGTGGAGAAACCAGGATCTATTTGGACTTGCCACAAAATTTCAAGATATTTGTGAGCGGTTAGTTAATAATATTCCCTTGAACAGATTTTGCTAAATAAAGGTTATTCTTAATTTCTTAGTGTACCCTAAATTATTTGTCATCTTGTATCTATAGGCATTAGTGGTAGATGGTAGTATTACAGATTGAACACATATTTCTGTTTTCATTGAATTGGACTGAGGATAAATAGTTCTCAATTTGATTCGCCTTTTGACCACTGAATTGGGATATTATCCTGCATATTTCATGCATTCTAATCTTCTAACTAGCAGTTTATCAGCTATGAGTCATTGGCTGTTAAATAGGGATAATAAAAAAGAAAATGACATAATGTATGTGAAAACGCCTGGAAAGTTTTAAAGTACCGTGGTGGTTGTTAATACTATTTGGTTTCCAGAATCATTTCAACTACCATAAACCTGTGACATATGCTGTTACTCTGTGACCTTTTGCTTCAGAAAAAAGCAAAAAACTGCTGCTTTTGATACAAACGTTCACAGAAGACTTTGGTGCACACTTTCTCAAAAAGTTTCCACTATAAAGGCATTGAGTAAAGAAAGTAAGTGTGATAATTTAAAATGAAACTTTGATTGTGAGAGTGTTATGTGCTGTATCTTGCCCTCAAGCCTGAGATCATTGTGTTGGCACAAATTCTCCCGACTATGATTCATAGATAGTTGGCACATGCTGCTCTAAGTAGGTCATGGCTCTTTAATAGAAATAAACATCCTTTTCTCTAGATTGCGCCTGTAATCATCTACTGTAAAACAACAACAAAAGAAAACATTGTGTTTTACTTGCTTATTAGTGTTAGGACTTGCGCTCATAAGTGAATACGAGAATAAGTTATGTGTCTTCATTAGAAATTTCATGGTGCTTAGTAGATTTCTCAAGAGCTTACAAAAGATTTTTTTTAAGGTGGTGGCTACGAAGTGAAAATTAGGAAATAGAAAGTGCTTTGGGCGAGGGTTTTTATACCCTCAACTAAAGCATTAGTCTTTCTTGAGCACCGCTCAACAGTAATGGACACTCAAGTGTTGACCAACTGATTCTTTCTAATCTTTGTTTTTGGTTCAGGCAATTCAAATGAGTGTCTCCAGAATGGTGGCTTTGAATACACCATTTGCTTTCTGCCTCCACTTGTGCTGAACTTTGAACTGCCACCAGATTATCCATCCTCCTCCCCACCTTCATTCACACTTAGTGGCAAATGGCTGTCACCAACTCAGGTTAGACCCGAAACTTAATTTCTCCTATCCATTTTTAGAAACTTTAAAAAATCATCTTTAATTGAAGACTGCCTTGATGATCTTGAATTCATTGCATGAAGAACAAATGGCTTTGATTTTGTAATTTTTCCCCCTTGCCTTCATGAATCCTAATGTTAATGAATTGGAAATGTTTGATGTTTTAGAAAGGAATGGCAATGATTAGGATGACTAATCACTATGAATTGCAGTAGGAATAATTTTTAATCAAGTATATATATTTTTTCCTGATCTTGCTATTTTCCCATTTAATTTACATTGTAATAGAGACGATAAGGTCCTTCTAATTTTCCTTAGATGTTGGTATTACTTTTTTTTCTTAGTTTCTTATCCATTCCTTAAATGAAAGATTTAACTGAAATTAGGAGGACTAAAATTGAGCTGATGTAGTTAGAATAAACACATTTCCTAAGTAACCGTAATAAGTACTTTTATTTTTAGAGGTCTGTGTATTAATAACAAGTAATTGTTGACTAGTCTCCCATGGATGTAAATGCACACAAATAGAAATGTGTATGATTCCTACATCTCCTCTCTCAGGAACCTCGTATCATGAAGCCTTCGTTTCCTCCAGCTTACGTATCCTTTTCTAATAACAACCTCGGCTCTTGATTGAGACATAAATATGACTTGAAGCTAATATAAAGTACTCTGGGATAGATAATGGATCAATAGCAGCTACTTTTCTAGAAATCATGATGAAGATTGATAGGCTGATGTATATTAAGACAAAAGCTGTCAGAGTTACTTCACCTCAAGGAACAGCTTGTCAGTTTTTCCCTTTTGATCATGGAGTTTTCATTCCACCCCACTGACCAGTCTAATCTTTCAGATGAGAGTGCTTTTGTAAAATTCAGCTTATGGTTTAAAAACAAAATTAATTTAAAAAAAGGATAAGATGTCAAATAAAAAAGGAATATTACCTGACATTCTGATATCTGTGCCTGAGGCAACACATGCAAGACAGTGGAGTATTTACCCAAGAATATCAAGGCTGTTTGACATTTAGATCACAGAGAGTTGACTGAATTATTTAGATATTGATAATCTCATTTCTCCAGAGAGAAAACAAAACAAGGACAGATTCACTGAGTGTGTGGTTGCAGTTTCAGATTCCAGCCAAGTAGCATCGACTTCCTGCTGGCTTTTGGGAGTGTGGGGAGAGGAGAGTTGTTCATTATTTTATGTGTTAGAGCTGAAATTACAGTAGGATTCTCTATCAGATAAATTCTTGTGCATATAGTTGACGTTTTAATTGGCCTTATATTCCTTCTTGGTTCAATTCTTGTTGTTTGCTGGGCCCTGATTCCTTGTCATTGTGAATCTCACCTGTTGATAGTGAAGTTGACACATGGTCCTGGGTTTCCCTGTATCAGAGTTGGTTCAGAAAAGGGAAGTGAGTTTAGCCTCATAGTATTTTCCATTATGTTTCTCCCACTATATATACATACACAGTATCCTCCTATTCTTTTCCTCTTTCAATTCCCCTGACCTCACCTGCACCCCAGCTGCCTCTTTTGAGAAGGGGCTAGAAAAGGAAGGAGGATGGAGGAGAATGGCTTCTTCATTGGACTTGGTGGCTCAAATACTAATCAGAGCTCCGCTTTTAGTATTTATTACATTTTGCACATTTCAGCAGGTTTCTCAGAAGTATGATTGATCTTAGAAGGATATTCATGTAAATGTGAAAAAGTATTTTGCATGATATTTAACATAATAAGTTTTTAAGTTCAGGAAGTGTTTATGTTTGTGCCTATGTAGGGTTTGGTGAATGGCCGTACGTAGAGCAAGGAATAGAAAATGTCCTTTTTCACTTGTTGTTTAAATTTACACAATTTGTCTGCATCTGGAAGGCTTATTTTTTATGTTTAGCTAAAAAGAAAAGCCGCTTAATTCCTGAGCTCTACTTACCAATATTTTACATTTCTAATGGAAAATCCTCTTATATTTCCCTTTCAGATTGAACAAACCACCTTTAAAGAGGAAAAGTCAAAGTAGTTTAAACTTTGGTTGCTTAGCTTAGGAAGTGTGAGCTTTCTATGGCAGCAAAACCATGTTGAGGTCTTATAATCATGTCCAGGTTCCATATCATTCTGTCTTCCTCCATTAACCAGGATCTCATGTAAGCCCAGATTGCTTAGTTAAAACCAGCTTGTAAATCTGGACTAACAAGGATTCTGAGGTTGGATTCTGTTAGTGATTCTTTCACATGAGTTGGCTTTTTGATAGGACTGGAAAAGTTAGAATTAAGAACTTGGATGAGATTTTTAATTGCTCTCCTCCTAACATTATGCAGGGTACCTCCAGGACTAGGACTCCAAAGGAATAGAAGTAGTTCATTTTAGAGCTCCATCTCTTTCTCCTGCATGAGATACATAGCAATACTAAAACAACAAAGACAAAATAGCCTCCATTTCAGTGGCTCATATGTAAACCTATTGTCTTGCCATTTCTCTCGTTTTCAGGTTACTTTTAGCTTCTGACTGTGTGTTCTGCTGTGACTCAGGTTGTTGAATAGTGTAAGAAGTGCTCCGCTAAGAATATCAGTGCTCTTTGCAGCGCAGTTTAGCACAGCAGTAAAAAAATCATGTTAGGAATTGAAAGGGTTTAACTTAGAAGTTAAAAAGATTGCAAGAGAAGTGAGGAGTTGACAGTATCTTCACCTTTCCACACTCACCAGCACCCTTCTGTGCTCTCTCCTAGCTCTCGGCTCTCTGCAAGCACTTAGACAACCTGTGGGAAGAACACCGTGGCAGCGTGGTCCTGTTTGCTTGGATGCAGTTTCTTAAGGAAGAGACCCTGGCATACTTGAATATCGTCTCTCCTTTTGAGCTCAAGATGGGTTCTCAGAAAAAGGTGCAGAGAAGGACGGCTCAGGCCTCTCCCAACACAGAGCTAGATTTTGGAGGAGCTGCTGGATCGGATGCAGACCAGGAGGAGGCTGTGGATGAGAGAGCTGTGCAGGATGTGGAATCACTGTCGAGTCTGATCCAGGAAATCTTGGACTTCGATCAAGCTCAGCAGATCAAATGCTTTAACAGTAAATTGTTCCTGTGCAATATCTGTTTCTGTGAGAAGCTGGGTAGTGAATGCATGTACTTCTTGGAATGCAGGCATGTGTACTGCAAAGCCTGTCTAAAGGACTACTTTGAAATCCAGATCAGAGATGGCCAAGTTCAGTGCCTCAACTGCCCAGAACCCAAGTGCCCTTCGGTGGCCACTCCTGGTCAGGTAATCCTCTACTCTGCTCACAGCTGCCTCCTGCTTCTCTTTCACCAGGGAGCATCTTCTCAGGAACTTCTCTTGTTAGGGCTCATCAGGGCAGCCTGAGGCCTTAGGGCATGCCCGCAAGTAGTTTCAGTGTATCTATCAAGAATGCCGTGGTTTTTTGGTTTTTTTTTTTTTTTTTAAGATTTTATTTATTTATTTGACAGAGAGACAGCCAGCCAGATAGGGAACACAAGCAGGGGAAGTGGGAGAGGAAGAAGCAGGCTCCCAGTGGAGGAGCCCGATGTGGGACTCGATCCCACAACGCCAGGATCACGCCCTGAGCCTAAGACAGACGCTTAACGACTGCGCTACCCAGGCGCCCTGAGAATGCCGTGGTCTTAACTCTGCTGTTGAACCAAATGTAAATGCTTCCTCTGCTGGCCTGGGCATGAACAGTTCTTGGCAGGGATGAGTGTCAGAAAAGTAATTGCGAAGTCTTCTGGTGGTTTACTTAGTTTATATAAGGGGATCCCATCAACCTTGGAGAATCACTAACCTGCCTTTGTGTGAGGCTGGGATCCGAAGGGCATATTCCTTGGAATGGTTAACAGAATCAGGGACAGCATACTTGGTTTGACTTTTTTTTTTTTTTGGTCAACTTTATTAAGCCATAAATGTACCCATTTAAAGTGTACAGTTTGCTTAGCTTTGGCACCTGTGTAGACCATGTAGCCACCCTCTCAGTCCGGGTATAGACTTGGCCACATTTGGTTTGATTTTGAAGTGAGAGAGTTTTTTAGTTCATGTGCATCTAGTTAGCACCAGCATTTTAAGGATCTCCTCAGAATCAGAACTGGTCGGGAAATCCTCACATTTATGTGTTTTCTATTTCCCTCCAGGTCAAAGAGCTAGTGGAAACAGAGTTGTTTGCCCGTTATGACCGCCTTCTCCTCCAGTCCACCTTGGACCTGATGGCGGACGTGGTGTACTGTCCCCGCCCGTGCTGCCAGTTGCCTGTGATGCAGGAGCCTGGCTGCACCATGGGCATCTGCTCCAGTTGCAATTTTGCCTTCTGTACCTTGTGCAGATTGACTTACCACGGCGTCTCTCCATGTAAGGTAACTGCAGGTGAGTTGTAACTGTGTGAACTCGATCCTCCTGCCCTACACACACACACACACACACACACACACACACACACACACACACACACACACACCACCCCAAGAAAAAGCTTTAACTCTTTAATCCTATAATTTAGAAATGTTAACTCAACAGATACTTTTGTTTCAGTTACTGCCCTAGGCTCTGGAGATAGGGTAGTGACCAAATACCCTTATGGAACTTAATTTTAATGGTGGAGACAGGCAAACGAAATAATAAGAATATTAGATGGTCATAAGTGCTATGGAGGAAGAAAAGTAAGGCAAGGACAGGATATGAAATGTTCTGAAGCTTGGGATTTTACTTAGGGAAATAAAGGGAAGACCTCAGTGGTAAAGTAGTTTGAATAAAGACTTGGAGGAACTAAGGAAACACCCCATGGAGATAGCTGGGGGGGAACACGACAGAAGGAATGGCAAGGTAATTTCCATCTATGAACATGGGATACTGCAGCTCCTAGTTGGCCAGTGCAGACTGTCTTAGCTGCCACTCTTGTTTCCATGGCACGTATGTCTTTTTTTTTTTTTTTTTAAGATTTTATTTATTTATTTGACAAAGAGAGAGACAGTGAGAGAGGGAACACAAGTAGGGGGATGTGAGAGGGAGAAGCAGGCTTCCGGCTGAGCAGGGATTCCCAATGCGGGGCTTGGGGCTCGATCCCAGGAACTGAGCTGAAGGCAAATGCTTAATGACTGAGCCACCCAGGCGCTCCGCACCATGGCACGTATGTCTGATCAGTCATCAGGGTCTTTATCATTGAGTCCAGGAAAGCCTCAGAATCTTCCTCAACCCTTAGTGCTTCAGAGAGCCACCATTTATTGAAGTGGGCACGGGAGGTGAAAGCTGTTTGTAATTCTGATCTAAATAAGGATTGAGAAACCAGCCCTCTGACCTCGGTTTAACTGGACTTTGATGACTTAGTCTTTCTTACACTAACAGGGGTAATGATAATAGCTATTTCATAGGGTTATTTTAAGGATCAAATAAACTATCATAGTGCTACTCCAAACTTGTATTGTTGTTACACTGGTCTGTGACAAGATAAAGAAAGAAATGGAGTGTCAGGGCTAGAAAGTTAGAGCGATTTCACAGAGTAATTTTATGTCAGATCTAATAAAAATTTAAGCTTATATTTCTTTCTTTTTGTAATTTTTCTAATAATTCATTTGATTGTATTTTGCAAAAGTTTTGGTCCTTGACAGAATGGTGGGGGGAAAAAACTGGTCCTTTACCATGGATAGTTTGAGAACGACAGGCTAATCTGTGTAAAATGCAAAATGGTAGCTGTTAATGCCATTATTAGGATAGTTACTAATGGCTCCTATTAGCAGAGTGTTATTATCTCCAACAAAGTAGCCCTAAGAGGAAAACGACTAGATTCTTCCAGTTGCCTAGAACAGAGTCTTGTAGTGTGTATGGGCAGATGGGATGGAGAATTTACCAGAGTATAATAGAAGCCTTTGCTTTAGACTTCTATAACCTTATCATTGAGAGGCTGAAGTACGTCTCAGGTGTTTCGTAGCATTTGTGGAAGAAATCAGAGAAGCTTGGAGGCTTCAGCAAAATTAAGAATCTCTTTCTGTATCTCTCTGTATCGGTATATCTCTATATACATATTAGATACTACTATGTAAAGTGTATGAAATACAATTATTTTGAGAACATTAGAGTGATAATCTTTGTCCTGCATCTGAGTGAAGCAATAGAACAGTGCAGCGAGATTGAAGAATATCAGGGGAAAGGTTGACTGGAGGAACTTTGCAGGACCTGTGGATGGTAAATTGTAGTCACTGACTCTTTTTATTTACAGAATTGAACACTCTTTGCTCTTGAGCCAAAGATGCTTTTGTTTACTTTGTAGGCCTTGTTACTGTCAAATGATGAGTGATGCTGACTTCGTGGAAAATCAGTGTCTCTTTCAACCTTTGTGTCTTTTAGCCAAGTCAGTCTTTAACTGTGTGCTACTAGTTGCACAAACGTGCCAACATTAGTAAGTCAGAATCAGCAAAAAAGATGACCTCTTATTCCAACACCTTGTGCAAGTCCAGCTTCTCTGGCCGGAGCGTTCTTTTACATTCTTTGTCATTTGTACGTGTGTCATTTTTACCTACTTATAACCTAAATCTGCCTTTTTCTGGGTTCTGTAATGAGTATTTTAATTGAGTTGTAGCCATCTCATAAGTTTTTAATAACTAAATATTATGTCATTAAATAGCTCTTTCACATGTGGTTATTCCCTTGGACATTTAATTTGTTTTCCATTGTTATATGCAACTCCATGCACATAACTGTACTTTGGATTATTTCCTCATGATTAAAGTTCCTGTAGGGGCGCCTGGGTGGCGCAGCGGTTAAGCGTTTGCCTTCGGCTCAGGGCGTGATCCCGGCGTTATGGGATCGAGCCCCACATCAGGCTCCTCCGCTATGAGCCTGCTTCTTCCTCTCCCACTCCCCCTGCTTGTGTTCCCTCTCTCGCTGGCTGTCTCTATCTCTGTCAAATAAATAAATAAAATCTTTAAAAAAAAAAAAAATAAATAAATAAAGTTCCTGTAATAGCATTATTGAATAACCAAAGGTTATAGCCATTTTTTAATGGTTTTTAGATAGCTTTGCAAAGTTGTTTAAAAGTTAATATTCCATTTCACTTTCCAGAGAAATTAATGGACTTACGAAATGAGTACCTGCAAGCAGATGAGGCCAATAAAAGATTTTTGGAACAGAGGTATGGTAAGAGGGTGATTCAGAAGGCACTAGAAGAGATGGAAAGTAAGGAATGGCTAGAAAAGAACTCAAAGAGCTGCCCGTGCTGTGGAACTCCCATAGAGGTAAAGGTTCGGGCCCAACTTGGCAGACAGACTTACAGGCTTGTTAGGGTTGCCTTAACAAGCCTATTAATTTTATGACTAAGAAAACACATTTATTAAACCTTCTTACTTATAAAATGCAAATTCACTACTAAATATTTTTATTGATCTTCAGTGTATGTAGACTTAGGTTTTTAAAATGCTTTCATGGAGTGAAAATTGTTCTCACATTGTATCCATAACAAAACCTGAATGGGTTATGAGGAAGCCTATTGGAACTACAAGTAACTCTTAACTCATCTACGTGATTAAAAAAATATATATATATCAAGCCTGACCTCTTAGAACTATTTATCTTGGACTTTAACACACCTGCTTACAAAGCATAAACTTAGGAAATGAAGACATTTTCCTATTAATCTGAGCCAAAATAGACATTTAAATCTGTTGCTTCTTGGCAAAATCGTAATATGTTTTAAAGTCGGAAATTATCTTTGCATTTGGTTCTCCTGTTCCAATCCATTATGTCTGAACTGGACCTGCTGGTGATTCCCCAGTTACTCTGTAAGGAAACTGGCATTCTGTTTAAGCACGTCAGCCATGCTTCAGCCCTGTGTTAAAATGGAGGACTTGGTACCAAATGTTTACCTAGATTTGTGTATAAAGTTTAAAGTCACACATATTAAATCCAAACATTTTAATATTAATTTACATGTTCGGCTTATAATATACATGTTTGGTTTGTATCTACTGTTTATCAGAAAAGATTTGGGAAAGTATCTAGTTGTAGGTACACCTGCCAAATATTTTCTGTATTTTGCTTGTAAAGCAACAGAGGAAAGCATTTAATAGTTAAAGTATGTTACCTGTATAACTCAAGCCTGCCTGGGGAAAAAGATGTCCAGGGGACGGTTGTACTCGATCTTTTTGGCATGTGCTTTTCTCTTTTGCTTTTATAGCCTTGATATTATTCTCTTTCTGTTTTTTCCACCAGAAATTAGATGGGTGTAACAAGATGACATGTACTGGCTGTATGCAATATTTCTGCTGGATTTGCATGGGTTCTCTCTCTAGAGCAAACCCTTATAAACATTTCACTGATCCTGCTTCCCCGTGTTTTAACCGGTATGTATACATCATCCCCTGGTCTCAGCAGCAATTTTTGGTACTTCATTTGTAGACCACTTTAGAGAATTCTCTTACACATTTTCTCACATATATGATCTTTTATATTTTCTAGAAAGTGAGTTTATGACGAAAAATATGTTATCTGGATATTTTCTTTTTTATTCTCCTCAACTTCTTATAGTGAAAATTTTCAAACCTACAGAAGAGGTGAAAGTTGAAAGAGTATGATTAGTAGGATACCACCTACCAAAATGAACAAGTAATAGTATTTTATCATATTTGTTTTCCAGTACTTGATCCTAAGTTGGAGATAGGTTGCTTTATCTCTCAATACTTCCACATTGTCTCCTAAGATAAGAAAATTCTTCTACATAACAGTAATACTTAAATTTAGTAACGAAAGCATACTATCATCTAATAAACATGTTTAAAACTTCCCAAATATCCCTAGAAAATCTTTTAAAGCTCTTTTACTGAACCATTATATAATCAAGTTCAGACATTTTCCTTGGTTCTGTCTCTTCAGTCTCTTAATATACAAGAGTTTTGCCCACCTTTTTTTGTATGTGTTGAGGGGAACATTGACATTTGAGAGAGTCCAGGCCACTTGTCCTGTAGAGAACATCGTACTTTCTAGAGTTTTGCTTCTCCCTGTTGTCTTGTAGTTAGTTTCTCTGTCCTCTCTAGTTCCTGTAAATTAGAAGTTAGCTCTAGACTCAGTTTGAATAGATTTCGAGTCAAATTTTTGACAAGAATACTTCCTGAGGGGTGATGTTTACCTTATATTGTAATACAGTAGGTCCATAATGTCTTGTTGTCCCACGTTAGTATGCCGCTCAATTCTATTGTTTGCTCCATTGTAAATGTCAGTTTTCTTTTTTGTTGTTAGTAAGTAATCTCTGGGGTGATTTCTTGGCACAGTGTGAATATCCTGTTTTTCAACAGCTCTGATTTTGGCATTAGTTGATGACCTTTGTGAAGAGGCATCTGTCTAGTATCTACAATCACTGGTGTTACTAAATTATAAGAGAAATTGAAGAAGCAAGCTCTGCCCGTGAACCGCTGTAAATCTAATGTTGAAAATTGCATAAATTATAGGTAACATAGGGAAGGAAAACAAGTTGGCAGCTATAAAACATTATACCAGTGGAGCGTGCAAGGACAACGAAGCAGAGAGTAGAGTGATTCATATGTAATAGAGTTACGGTGGTTTGGAAGAGTTCCCCTTCTAGCTTGCCTGACTTCCCCAATCCTGGCTTAATTCCATTTACTGTACACGTTGAGTATCAGTTTTTTGATACTCATTTCCAATTATTGTTAATCCTTGGCCCTAGAGAGTTTGTCTGGATCTGAAAAGGGCTATTCTTGTAAACTTTAAGACAGCTTGTTCAGAGGGAGCCGTATTTCAGCCCTCCTCAGTGTAGTGATTAAAGGAAAGGAAAAGATCCACAGTGTTTTCAGACGAGTACAGAGAGTAATTTTGAGAGAAAGAAAGAGATGATAAAGTGTTTCCCAGGTGCCTACAAATGTACCTTGTTTTATGCTTCCAGGTTGTTCCATGCTGTGGATGTTAATGGAGATATTTGGGAAGATGAGATTGAAGACTAGTTAACGCCTCCTACTCAAGATAAGGAAGTGGAATGGTTTGCCCTAATCTTTTGTCTAGTACACAAGATAACTTTGCAGGATATTTAGGGTACCATTAATTCACTCTTCCTTTGTAGAAGATGTGGAAGAACAAGGTTTATATTTTCGTGTGGTACTACTGATTAAGGCACATTCATATTTTTTTCAATTTAAGATAGAGAAAATTATAAGCCAAAGGTTCAGAAAATGAAAACTAGAGAATATTAAATACTACAGTGTGCCCGAAACTCTGAATAGTTAAAAAGTAAGTATTTATTTTCTTCCCCAAGCTTTAGGTGAGGAGAGGAGTAAAGAGTTAAACTTACAGACCTTTTTATCTGAAAGCATCCCTCTAAGGCATTATGTGGGAGTCCCCCCGTACTGCTTCTTATAACTGGGGTGGGCAGATAGAAGCCTTATTAAAATTGTACTGAGAGCCTGATCTCATTAACTCCATGTTACATTCCTTTGAACCTACGTTTCTGCCAAGTTAATTCTTTCTTTGGAGGAAGCCCTTTACTCTGTGACTGATTGGATGGCCCAGTGTCATTTGGATCTGCTTTTCAGAATAGAAATTTATAGGTAATTTAAAAAATATTTTTAATGCCATAAACACTGTGGGTCACCTGGTATTTATTAGTGGTGTGCAGTCCACTGGTTTTGAGCCAAGTCTAGAATTTAATGATATTGGCCCAGAAGAATTTCAGTCCCATTCAGCTTTTCTGGGCCGTAGAGCCTAGATTCAAGATGACTTGTCTTTGCTACCTTTTGTTCTACCTTCTCTCCCTTCACTCTTACCCTGCCTTCCATCAGTAAGGACGATTTTAATATTAACTCCAGCTGCTCATATTTTTATTTCTGCTGGAGTAAGAGAAAGCCTAATATATTCCCAAGTTGAACAAGCTGTTCTTTCTTTAATTACCTCCATTTTGAACTCCACACCATTGTAGTTCTAGTCCTCATTTTCTGGATTCTTTTTAAAGGTCTTCTCTAATGAGCTACGGAAATTTGGCTTCCTACCCTTTTTTTTTTGTAACAGCACTGTTTTGGGGGATAATTTTAATTCCTAGATCCCTGTTTCTGGGTTTTGATGGCTTTTTGAAAAATTGTCTTTCCTTATGGTTTGGTGAATGGCTTGGTAGCAAAATAAGACTTTTTTGAAAAAGAGGACAGAGGGATACAGCTGCAGCTGTGAACATGTTCTTTTTTCCCAAAGTGTCATTGAAAACTGGGGAATCACTTTTAACCATTTTATGTGTGTGTATATCCAGAGTCAGCAAGGACTGTTTCTGGATTGTCAATGAGGCTGCTTAATCTTAAAAATAAAAGTAATTTAAAAATTGTCTTATAATTAGAGCAGAGTTCCTGCTATTCTGTCTCCAAGGCAACTGATCACATTTTTAAAAAATGTACGGCGTGTAACACATATTCTTAAAGTGAGTAGAAAAAAGTCATGAAACAGCACCTCCTCTCTTAACCAGACTCGTGACTGAACTTAGGTTTTAGTGCCCATATTTTTGAACCATATGGTTCATGAGCTTTCATTTTGCACATTTTATATAAGAACTAAAGTTAAGGAATAAGTTGAATATAAGAAATGGAAAGTAAGGGGGCGCCTGGGTGGCACAGCGGTTAAGCGTCTGCCTTCGGCTCAGGGCGTGATCCTGGCATTATGGGATCGAGCCCCACATCAGGCTCCTCTGCTATGAGCCTGCTTCTTCCTCTCCCACTCCCCCTGCTTGTGTTCCCTCTCTCGCTGGCTGTCTCTATCTCTGTCAAATAAATAAATAAAATCTTAAAAAAAAAAAAAAAAGAAAAGAAAATCAAGTTAAAAAAAAAAAAGAAATGGAAATTAAAATAACTATAGCGTATACACCTAAGAAGAGTGGCTCTGTGATTGAATAGGAATTCAGTAGAGATGTTTTTAGTAGTAGCCGCTCAGAAGCTCCTCGGTTCATGGACTAGTTGATATTTGCTAGAGGTTATTTTATTTTAAGCTTTTGCACATTATGTTGATGATACAGTGGAAGTAGGAAAGAAAGCTTCGTCATGAAGTTTTGTGAAAGAAATGGGAGGTTTTCTTTATGTTTTTAAAAAATACAGCAAGTGGTTAGTCTCAGACTTTTTTGTTCATCTGGGTGTTTCGTCCTTTTTTCCTTAGGTACAAAATCTTCACCCTGCAGTTTTAACAAAGACGATAGGGCTTGTCAAGTCTTAATTTTGAGGCATGAGTTATGAGGTAATTTTAAGATTGTATAGTTTTAGGTAGAGTATTTTTGTTGCTGAGTAAAATGAAAAATTGGGATAACCTCCTGAATGATGCCCTATGAAATACCTGAGTTTGTGGACGGTTGGCATATCAAGAAACTAAATTATAGAACAAAGAGTTTTATACCTAGCTTAATTTCATGAAGGCCTTTTTTTTTTTTTTTAAACAAGTGGGCCAAGATTTGTCCTACATTGACATGAACCTCATGTCCTTTTGGTGACAGCGAGACAGCCAAGGGTCCCTGTATAAACTGCCAGTTCATCGTGCTCAAAATTAGAGTTGGAAGAGGCTGCGTCTCTTGATTTAAATAGAAGTTTTGAGGGGCACCTGGGTGGCTCAATCCTTAAGCGTCTGCCTTCGGCTCAGGGCGTGATCCCAGAGTCCTGGGATCGAGCCCCACATCAGCTCCTCTGCTGGGAGCCTGCTTCTTCCTCTCTCACTCCCCCTGCCTGTGTTCCCTCTCTCGCTGGCTGTCTCTCTCTCTCTGTTAAACAAATAACTAAAATCTTTTAAAAAATAAAATAAAATAAAAATAAAGAGAAGTTTTGAGTCTAGAACAGATAGATGAAAATAAGCTACTAAATACTTTTAAAATCAAAATAGAAGTTTTGTGACTTTTTAAGCTTGTGATTGAACTGACTGAAGGGCCCACTTCCGTCAATTGAATTGCATCTTGTCCCATTCATTTTTTTAAATAAACATTTTTCGAAGTTTCAGATTTACAGAAAAATTGCAGAGGTAGAACAGCATTCCCATATATTCCATGTTTGCCCTATTACTGGCGTCTTCGTATAGTACATTTGTCACAAAAACAAATATTGATACATTATTAGTAACAGAACTCCATACTTGATTTAGATTTCCTTAGTTTTTTTACTGTTGACCTTGAGCTATTCCTGGGTTCCATACAGAATACCACATATTACACTGAGTCATCACGTCTTCTTAGCCTCTACTAAGCATGTCTCGCATGTTCTACCGATGGCACGGTTGTACCATCCATTTTCATTGTTAGTATGACTTCAGCATCCATCAGATCTTGATGTACCTGGATTGGTCAGGACCTGAAAAGCTTTTCTTGGAGATTCATGACCTAATCCCAGTGGGCTTACCAAATCATTGATTTTTTTTTTTTATGTCTTTTTGTGGCTTTAAATCAGTTATTTCTCAGGATACTTCACTGGTTTTGTATGGAGTTTTAGTCCATATACCTGTTATGGTCATTTTCCTACTCAGCTTCATGAGGAAATCATCAAACAGGATATGTTTGTTGTTATTGTTTTTTTAAAAGATTGTATTTTTAAGTAATCTCTACACCCAACGTGGGGCTCAGACTCACAACCCTGAGATCAAGAGTCGCATGCTCCACTGCCTGAGCCAGCCAGGTGCCCCTAAACTGGATAAGTTGATTAAACTTGTGGGTCATCTGGACCCACAGGGCTCTGCATGGGTGTGAGAGGATAAGCTTGCAATCTCAGCTAAATACTGAATCCAGTGAGTGAGCATCGAGTGGACACATCTCTTGCTATTGAGGAGACAGATTATGGAGAAAACACTTGGCAGCCACTTTCCTAGACCTGAAGCAATGTCACCAAGGTCATTTCTTTTTAACTTTATTTATTTAAGTAATTTCTACACCCAGCGTGGGGCTCAAACTCATGACCCCAAGATCAAGAGCCACTCGCTCTTCTGACTGAGCCAACCAGGCACCCCAGCAAGGTCATTTTTTAGTAGTAGAAGTTTCTAGTTTACTTTAGAAATCCCTTAATAGACTTACTTTTTATTTATTTATTTAGGTTAAGGAAAAAGTAGAGTTAATTAGATGGGATAATCACAGCACCATTCATGTGGCTGCCTTTGGAAGGAAATTTTGGAGAGCCCACGATATTAACTTTGTCATAAGCATGACCTGCAGGTGGCAGCAGTTCCCATGTTATAAAAATGCAGTAACTAAGACCCTAGTATTTTATTTTGTTACAGAAACAGGTTTATTTGGGGGATTTTAATTTTCCTCCTTGTGTTCCATTATAGTCTGCTATACACACTGGAGCTGGAATGGCGTCTAGTGATACCAGCAAGGCAGGAACAGCAGTATTAACAAAAAATGTAAGGCCACTTAAAACTGTACTTGAACCATAGTTGGCATTCATTTGTTACATAGAACGTATCACTCCAATAGTCGCACTTGTCTCCATCCACTGAAGGAAACTAACTAAGTTCTGTCTGACACTCCTAAGTATGACAGATGTGGTACCCTCTGATACTGGTAAGAATAGCGAAATAGTCTGCTCCCTGAACTTTGGTGCAATAAAAAATTGGCCGGCAAACCAGGCCGAGGCTTTGTAGTCAGAGAGCTGGCTTTGAGGATATTCTCACCAATGTTAGTGATAATGATCAACTTTCAGCATTCACAGTCTGGTCTGGGTAATTACTCAGGTCGCTTGAAGATTTACCTCTCCAAGGATTCGCATACTTCTCTGAGCCAGAGGGCGCTTTGGAGAGGATAGTGCACATTGAAAATGTAGTGAGATTCTGATGCCAAAGTTGTAAATACAAAGTCAGCATAGTTACTTCTTTTCCTTGCTTGGCTCTTTTTTTCCCCTTCATTGAATCAGCAAACAAACTAATATTAATGCCATGTCCTTGCATAGGAATTTAAAAGATGGTTGTGTGTCTTACTCTCATTCCCATTCCATTTCTCGCAGCCTGTTGTGTTTCCTAGTATGCATTCACTTAACAAATATTTATTGCACAGCTCATGATGGGGCTTTTTTAGGTGCTGAGAATGTAGCAGTGAATAAAACAGACATAAATCTCTCCTCTTATGAAACTTAAATTCTGGTGGAAGGAGACAGATGCTAAGGAAATGAAACGGATTATCACAAGTGAAGTGCTATGGAGAGAAGTTGGGAGAGGTGATAGGGAGTTAGGGGAGGCAGAGTGATGTTGGAATTTTCAAGAGTTAGAAGGCTTCATCAAGATAGCACTTGGACAGAGGCTTGGCAGTACCATGTGGGCACCTGGGAGAAGAGAACCCGGACAGAGCAGCACCGGCAAGGGCCCTTGGAGTGAGAGTGTGTTGGAGGGCTCCAGGCACAGCATGAGAGCCAGTAAGAGCTGAAGTGGACTGAGAAAGAGAGTAGTGAGAGGTGAGATGGCGGAAGCAGACCGCTTGAACTTTGGCTTCTATTCTGAGATGGGAGCCTTTTGAGGGCTTTGAGCCGGAATGGTGATAGGGTCTTAGGTTTTAGGAGAGTGTGAGCAAGGGTAGCAACAGACCAGTTAGAAGACTACTGCAGTACCTCAGGTGACAAGTGCATGTGGCTTGGAGCGCTGTGCCAGCACTTGGAATCCTGATCAGTCAGATTCTGTACTTAGCTTGAAGGTAAAACTTCAAGGGTTCACTGATAGATCGCATGTATAATATAAGAAAGTGAGGCATCAGAGTTGATTACTAGCTCTTTTTGTCTCTGTAGTTGAGATGGGAAAAGCTGTAGGTGGCAGAGATTTGCTGGTGAAGATCAGGAATTTATTTGTGGATAGATGAGTTTGAGATGCCTGGCAAGGATCTCAGTGGAGATGTTGGGTAGGCAGTTCGGTATTGTAGTCTGGAATTGAAGGGAGTCTCGGCCTGAAGATGGAAATATGGGAGTCAGTGTATAGATGGTATGTGAAGACATGAGACTGGATGAAATTACCAAGAGAGTGAGTTGTATGGGAAGAAGAGGTCCAACGACTGAGTCTTAGAGCCCCCCGCAAATGCCACGAGTTCAGGGTGATGTGAAGGACCCAACAGAGGAGATGACAAGTGGCCAGTAAGTCAAGAAAACCCAAGTGTGATGTCCTGGAAGCTGTGTCAAGTGTGAAGGAAGGAGTGGTCAGCTGTCACATAGTGCAAATAGATCAAGTAATAGGAGCTCTAAGCATTGACTTGTGATCAGTGTGGTCATTGGTGACTTTGACAAGTGTCAAAGTGACAAGAGAGGTGAAAATCTGGAGTGTGTTTGGGAAAGAATGGGGTATCCTCACAATAAAAATGCTAAACAAACTGAAAATCAGCTTTTCTTTGATCCATCAAAGAATGGAGATCACAGGGCAAACAACCACAAAAACTAAAGAAAAAAAATGTAGAGAATATAGATCAGTTCACCTAAAGGAGAAGGTGCTGGAGCCGATTATCAGGATTGAAGCAAATTACTGGTGGCTGAGTGTGAACTTGCTTGAGAGTTTAAAACTCCTGGGCGTGACTCTAAGGGGTCCCCCACACTTTGGTGGGTCTTACCTCCAGAAGTTTCCCCAGGTCCTCAATGTGAAGATGGCAGAAATAATCCCCTCCTGCAAGGTGTAGGGGGAAACTAGCCATTTCAAAACATACCCAGAGCTTTCTGTTTCCATGGCAGAAGGCCGCACTAGGGAAAACTGGTTTGTCCGAGTCTACTCTACTCTGACCTTGGAGAAGGGCAGTTGGATGGCTTAAGCCCCCTCTAGCCTTCCTGTCTCACTAAGGAAAAAAAGGCTAATACACTTCCGAAGGTCTTGGCCCAGGGACTCCGGCTCACTAAAAAAGACAAAACAGATGTAATCATAAGATACAGAATAATTCTCCCTAATACCATATCATCAGTAGGGCTCCAGTATTATAACAGTGGATTACAGCTTTTGAGAAAGCAGCAAGACACAGACTCTATTTCAAGAAGGAGTTTCTAGGGAAACCCAGAGAAGGGGAAGAGAAAACACCGAAGGAAATCGAAACCTCTGACACAGCAGACATTGAACACAGCCTAGCTGCTAGCTGTGTAAATATGAAACCTCCCATTCAAGGCCCATTGACCTCAGTTCCTGTTACCCAATATATATCATGTCCAGCCTCAATAGAAAGTATATGAGGATGCTAAGAAGCAGGAAAAAAAGTCCGATGAAACAAAGCAAGCATCAGAACCAGACTCAGATATGGCAGAGAGTTCAGAGTTACCAGACTGGAAATTTAAAGTCAAATGGTTAGTATGCTGAGGTCTCTGATGGAAAAAGTAGACAACATTCAAGAACAGATGAGTAATGTATACAAAAGATGGAAACTCTAAGAATCAAAAGGGAATGCTGAAAACAAAAACGAGAAACAAATGCCTTCGAGGGGCTCATCAGTAGTCTCGAAACACCTAAGGAAAGACTCAGCGAGCTTGAAAATAAGAGAAATGTTCCAAACAAATTTGAAGAGAAAAAAGAAAAATTTTTTAAAAGGTATGGAATATCCAAGAACCGTAAGAGTTACAAAGGTATAACATATGCATAATGGAAATACCAGAAGAGAGTCGAGGGAGAGAGAGGAGAGCCCCAGGAGAGGTAACTTCAGAGGCTTTGCAATAAAGGGGATCAAGGGAATGAGGCTATGATAGGAGGGGGCAAATGGGGTAAAGAGTTTTGTTTTTAGGGGTACCTGGGTGGCTCTGTCTGTTAAGCATCCTACTTGATTTTGGCTCAGGTCATGATCTCAGGGTCATGAGATCCAGCTCTGTGTTGGGCTCTGTGCTGCACCTGGAGCCTGTGTAAGATTCTTTCTCTCCCTCTCTGCCCCCAACCCCCATGCTCCTGAACGCTCTCTCTAAAAAAAAAAAAAAAAAGTTTTGTTTTTGAAGCTTGTCTTATATGCTGATAGGAGTGATCCGGGAAAGCAGGACATTTTGATGCTGCAGGTGAATGAGGGTCTTGGTGGAACAACGCCCTCAAGGATGCAAGAGAAGGTGGGGTCTAGCGTACAAGTAGAGGGACCAGACAAGGAATAAATCATAGGAAGAAGGCAAAATATGAGAGCAGGGCTGCAGGTGGGTGTATGTGATGGTAAGGCTTGTGGAAATTCTTTTCTGATTGCTTCCATTTTCAAGGTTATAGCTGAGAGAAAAGCTGGGGCAAGAGTGGGTAGAGGCTTGAGACCTCATGAATTAGTCTTAGAAGAGATTGAACAAACTGGGGGAATATAATGTGTTTGCCAGGTGGTGTTAAGCCTCCCTTAAAGCCCAAATTACCACATTCTGTTTATCCTTATTACATAACTCAGTATTTTGTCACAATATAATTTATTGGAAACGTATCCCTGCTTCACTAGCTTCTCATCACAGTAAGGATTTGGGTTCCCAGGAATGAGACATCAAATTTGCAGTTAGATCTCCTTAGTAGGCCAGTTGCCTAATCTATTATCATATAATATGCTATTTTTTCCCTTAGTTATTGTGTGTGGTCGTTACTCTTGGGAGGAACTATCAGGCATATAGTTGAACAAATTTAACGGGTGCCTTGTAGAGTTCAAGGCATTAGAGGGATGGGCTAAAACAATATTTAAAGTCCACCTGCATGAAGCTTACATTTCGTGGGGAACAAAATACCCATCAGGTAGTAAAAGAGCAGGACAAGGGGGTAGGGACTCTGGATTGCTACTTGATATTGAAGGGTCAGGGAAGGTCTCTGATAAATGACACTGAAGCAGAGACCTGAAGGAAGTAAGGGAGTAAGCCTTTGATATATCCGGGGGAAATAGTGGGCCAGCCCCTTGTATCTAGCTATTTTCTAAGCAGATTAAATAGAAGAGGTGCCACCCATTTATGTCAACATGCTGCCGCTTTTTACGAAATGCCATAGAACGTTAAACACATTCACTCCTCTCTTCCTGAAATATACCATTTATACTTAATAGTACGTTTTTCCTCTTTGAGTATTGGATTTGGGGTTTTACAGATTGAACTTGTTTCACTTAGCTGTATTTAATATTTCCTTACTGATCACATTGTTGCAACCTGGCAACAACAGTGGGAGCCCCATTAAATTGGCTGCTTTGTCCCCTCATTACTGCCCCCAAGCCTTTTTTAAAGCACCCTTATTTTTTGGCAACAAGGTATTCCAGGCCCGCTGTGATCTCTGCCTCAAAATGTAATTAGCTCTTTTCCATGGAGTCCTGAGTAGTACCAGAGGCCCCGTCTGGCTCAGGAGTGTACATCCCACTTGCTCGGCATGAGAACTGGTTGTAGCCAGATGACACTGCTCTTGGGCCACCAGGGAACCACGGGCCTGGGAAAGAGATCTTTTTTAAGGTCCAGAGTTCACACAGGCATCTCCAGTGTAGTCCTCCTGACTAAATTCTTCTTCATTTCATTCTGGTAAAATTTTTACTAGAACATACTATATGTTCTAGATGTAACGTAATGTAATCCCTTCTTTACCAGATAAACAAAGTGTGTATCCGTACCACAGAATACTGTTTAGCAATAAAAGGGGATACTGATACGTGTTAAATGGATTGACATTATGCATCAGAAACATTATGCTTAGTGAAAGAAGCCAGACCCACAAGATGCCATGCCGTAGGATTCTAGAGAGATGAAATATCCAGAAAAGGCAAACTGTAGAGACGAAGCAGATCTGTGGTCACCTGGGCTAGGGTAGGAAGAGGGAGCTCTTGGGAGGATAGAAATGGATATGGTAGGAAATTGCACAGCTCCATAGACTAAATAAAAAAACACTGAGTTTATATTTAAAATAGGTCTTTTACGGGCATGTAAATTGTATCTCAATACAACTGATAAAAAATTAAACCTTTCTGCCAACTTCTACTTGTACCTCAGTTGGTTATACTGACCCAGGATGTTCCATTATATTTATTTTTCTAACCAAAAAAACCCCCCACCTAAACCTATTTTCCATACTCTGCAGTTTTTATATCCCTCCTCATCACAAGTCTTTTTAGAAGCCATATCCTTGTTTGGATCCCAGGTACGGCCAGAACATCACAATTTATTGCTCATCTGTTCATGCCCATTTTACACGGGTGCTTCATTATTCCGAACGATTTTATTTCCCCCCCGGTGACTGAAGAGGTCAGCAGTTGCTGTGACTGCACCTTCCTTCAGAGCTGTTGTGAGGAGGGAGTGTGAAGCTCTGCTCACCAGCTGTTCCCAAGATACGTAAATGTCAACCCAGACCACCCTCCGACCTCTGGGGGTGCACGTCCACCAACACACATTTTATTTGAAAATACTGGATTTAATAGAAAATATCACATTGTAAACAGGTCCACTGATCCGTTAGCCTAAGACAGAATGACAGCACAATCACGTGTAAAAGCTCAAGACCAAACACTGGTGCCAAACACAGCACTTGAAGAGAGGCCTGAGCCAGTCTCTGAAAGATCTTTCCCAGAAAGAGAGGAAGCAGCAGCTTCAAACAGGCACGGAAATAGGGAGGGGAAGGCAGCATCCACTCCACGAAGGCTTAAGAGAGTCAAAAGGCAGAGCAATAAACTCACTTTGTGAACAAGGGTGAAGGATAAAAGGGGCAAAAGGGCTGTACTTCCTGATGCTCTGGAAACATCAGACCGGGCCACCGGAACCTGAGCGGGTTGGAAGGGCAGGGTATTTTCAGTGGGGAAAGGCTATTATTAGGCAACTTCAGAAGCATTTGGTATGTCGTCTTGGCACTCACCTCTCAGGGAAGCAGGAGAACATGTCACTCGTGTTGTGACTAAACTTAGGCCTAACTGAGCTGTTGCCTTGGCCCCCATCTCTTTAGCTGAACACACTGACATTGAGGCAGGATCCTGTCACCCCAGTGAGACCTTGGAACAAAAACATGGGGCTCCGGTGGGAAGAGGGTTTCCGCCTTTCTCCAGGTGCCAGAGGGTCCCGGAGGGAGGGGAGTTTGACGTGGTTAGGCCCCTTGAGACTCTGAGTTTATCCGCAAAAGCCTTCTCTTTTGCCCTAGCCACCCAGCTCCTCCTCCCCCAAGGAGTCCTCCGAGTTCATGGAAAGGCCAACTGTGAGAGCAGGAAAAAAACAACTAGGGAAAGAAAGTAAGGAATCATTTTCTTTCTACGGCACTTAAAACTGAACAGAAGGCTGAGAGATTGTTCCTTAATCTGGAACAGTGATTCTCAAATGAGAGGCAGGCCTACTCAAGAGGGGCTTTCAAAGCCTCTCCAAAGAGGTTTTAGCCAATACACACAGGCTCCCACTACCCCCAACTGAGAACTGTTGTACGTAATGATAGAAATTCCTGACGGGAGTGTGTTGTACATGAGAACAGTGCCAGAGGCAGAACAAAAGCTAAAAACCCTTAATCTGTGTAGGGCAGACATTGAAATTATGGAGTACGTTTTTCAGAGACTTTTTTTCTGATTAAAGTAAGTTGCAAAACACATCCTTCTCCCTGTAGCTAAACTCTCATGACTAGGCTCCATGCTGCATAGCCAAGAACAATAAGTATACCCGTTTATCCGGAGTAACCATACTGGGTTAAAGAAATAAAATTCTGTCCTCCTAAAGGCAATTTCCAGAATTGCTCTGCCTGTCCTACAGAGGTCCTTGACGCTAGGATGAGCACAGGCTAATCACCGTATGGTTTCTCAGAAGACGGGTTTTTCTCTGTTTCTTTCTCTTTGATACTGTACAAGGGGTCCACCAGCTTGTTATGAACAAGCATTAAACCTGTGAAAAATGAAAAACAAAAGTAGTTAATGCACAAAAAGGCAGAGTTCCACGATTATGAACAATAACATTCAGGAGCTCTCACATTTTGTCCTAGTACTGAAAATCATCTTTTCTCTGTGGCTCCAATGATAAAAATACTAAGAGTAGGAAAAGAATTTGTTATTCCCAATGAATGCTAGAATTCATGGCACTTTTGTAAATTCACTCTTTAGAGGTGTTGGCTATTGAAAAGTTAATCTTTTCACCAAAGAATAAATTCCTAATTTGCCTGCTTAGTAAATGAGGGTTTTCCCCTAAGTTTGCTTAAGGAAGTGTGTCCTTTTTAAAGTACAAGAGAAAAAGATCCTCATGAGAGTTCAGTGTCCTACCTAGAGGGGAAAGGCCTGTATGAAACCTGAAAAGATAAAAACAAACCCTTGAGTTTCAATATTCCTGCCAAGAGATGAACACATAGCCCTCGGTCTATTTTTCATTTCATTGTCTTTTTGCCTCCTTAGAACAAACAGGCCTCCAGAAATAGACCCTTGCAGTCATGGATGGAAGAGCAATGACTGTGTATTCTGGGACCGTAAGGTTTGCTTTTTATTAAAATCAGAGTTGTCTATGAAAATGGCCAGAGCAAGAAAACGAGATCCACTCCTCACACCTGGCAGACCCCAAACTTGGCCGCCTCTTCCCAGACCCACCCTTCCCCTCCCCTCACCTTTGAAATACTTGACGGTTTTCACTTTCAGCTCCAGGGTGGCGTCCTCGTCACACACAAACACTGTGCGGGGATGCTGCTGGAAGGCAGATACGGTCCACATGTGGCTCACTCCCTCCTCGATGGCCTTGTACAGAGCAAACGCCTTGTGCGCACCTGTGATGAGGATCATTACCTGAGGGTCAGAAAACACGCCTGTGATGGAAGAGAAAGAGCAGTGGAACCCGGAGTCCAGAAACCTGAGTTCCGGTCCAGTCACCACAACTGGCTGTAAGCACTGTTGTTTTTAATAGACTATTTTAAATTGTTAGACTGCAGCGCACTGTGCTCCCAGCTCCCTGCCTCACCACACAGATAACCTGAGGCTGGGAGCATCACCGTCCCTGTTCTGTGATGAGGAAATGCGCTCCAGGGGACTGAGTAGCTTGCCCAGGTCATTTCTGCCCGAGTCCGTGCTCTAGACCACCCCGTGATGGTGCCTCCTGGTACCTTTGATGATGGCTACAAACACATGCCAAAGGCCTGTGCCTCTTATCCCAACAGTTGGGATGGTGGGTCCCAAGGGGTCCTAGGCTGGGTGAGTTTTCACAAGTGCAGTCTGAAGAAGAGGGGTTCCATTCTGCACCATCTGCAAGGGGCCACGGAAGTGATGGTAATGGTTATGTGTGTGGCCCTTGAGGTTCGATCCCACAAAGGTTGCCCCTTAATCAGGTCACTTTCAATGCCAAGTATTAGACTGACTAATAGGATTTGGGGTGATGTTTTATGTTCAAATAAAACAAAGGCACAGACTCCCTCAACAGTTAAAATATCAAGAACATAAGTGCTGGAAAGTGATTGTAAAAGAACTCTGCTCTCTAGATTTCCTTTTATTGTAATTCGATTGTACCATGGAGTTGTGAACAGCATTTACTGTTTCTCTCTTAAAAGATGAGACACCAGAGGCATAGGGAGAATGCAACTCTTTGTTCAGGATCCCAGAACTCCTGATTTCCGGACCCAGGTCCTTTCTCAGATCATAATACCCTCACATGACAGGGACAGCCCTCAAACCCTATCGTTAACAAGCTGTAAGGCCAAAAACAGCTGGGTGACCTCCAGAAATAGTGAGTCAAGGTCACCCAAGAGAAAGCTGATAACCTTACTCATTTCACAAAAGTTCTCTTGAAATAGGGAGCTTTTTTTCACTGATGGAGATGTTTGTTTACAGAGCTGGGCAAAGAAACTTGAAGCTACAATGTCAATAATTGCTTCCCACTGTATATACCCCTGAAAGGAAGAGAAAATGCTCTTAAAATTCTAATGAAAGGCAGTAAAGAAACTGGAACCACAAAAAATTAAAATGATACCCAGCGTTCTAGGGAAAAACACGCTGAACTGCACTAAGATACTTACGTTTAAATCACACTCCATATTTATGAGTCCCTGAGCACAAGGCCATAACCACAAATATCCTGGGGTGGGAGGGGGAACTCCCTTCAAACAGTGCCCTCCACCAATGGCAGGGAACCAGCAGTCCCTCCCCATACCTGGGCAAATGCAAATTCCTATTTGGATGTGAGTAGTGCTGGGCTCCTCTGCCTTGAGAAGCTCCAAAGGGGTGTGTAAGCAGAGGCCCAGGAGCCTGCAGCCTCGTGTACAGCCAGTGCAGAAAGCGTTCCGCTGAGAACAGAATAGCGGCTGCCTCCAAAGAGCAAGGAGGACCAGTGAAAGGATGAGCTGGGATTTTAGCCTTACTGATAATGCCTTCATTTTTGGTAACAGTGTAGTCAGGTGGTACCTGTATAGTTAACGACAAAAAAACAAGTCCAAACCCCCAAGGAAGGCCTGGGGACCCCATATGCCCTTACCTCTCTAGCATCCATGAGAGTGCCCACACCCACCGTCAGCGCCATGGTGGGCACCTTGGTGAGATCACCATCGAAGAACCTAGCGTTGGCCAGGATGGTGTCCATGGCCAGAGTCTTCACACGGGTCCTGGACACCAGACTGGAGCCTGGCTCATTGAAGGCAATGTGTCCATCAGGGCCGATGCCTGCCCAGGAGAAACAGCCAGGGCAGCCTTGTCAGTCCCAGGGATCAAGATTATCACTGGATAATCTATCCTTCCCCACCTGGGGTATGTAAAATCCTTGAAATCATAGCTCTTTTCTCATTCACCCCAGGCAGGTAGACTTTAAGCATAAGATCCTCCCCTCTCTCCACCTCCTGCCCATTTCTGTTTGAGGCACACACAACCTTGTCACCTTGTTACCACCCTCAGAAAGCTAAGTAAGTAGTACTCCAAATAGCTTCTGCTTCCCTAGAGCATCAAAGGGTAACCTCTCTCCTGTCAGTAGTCAGGGGTCCTGCTGCTGGCATAGTCACAGCAAATAAAAAACAGGGACTGGAGAGGGGTTACAAAGTTGATAAAATCTTAGAACATGAGTGCTCTTAGCCTCTTTCTCCTACCTTGAAGTAAAGAAGAGTTACGTCTAGAGCAGTAAAAGGCAGTCCAACTTAACCACCCCCGTGGGTGACTCCAGAGGTGGCAAAAGATGGCAATGTAAGGGGGCAGGCAGTCCAGGGCAGGAACAGAGCACAAACTGAGAAGGGGACACCCAGGGTTCCTGCTTTCTTTACACTTCTCTGGCTGGGAGTTCAAATGGCTATCTGTAGTGTGCAGGGGCTGAGTGCAGAATCTTCTCGAACCATTGGGTCTTTAACTGTTTAGGTAAGTCCCATGGACTAATCCATATAAAACCTCAATACCAGGGAACAGAATCTTAAGTCCAAATCCACACATCTCACTTTACCAACAAGGCACGGAAGTGCAGAAAAAGGAGATATCCAAGATCACACGGTCACTGGGCAGCACAGCCAAGGGAAGGAGTGAGGGCTCCTATCTAGGTCTTCCCCACCTCCTCAGGGTAATAAATGATTCCTACTATTACTAGTGCCGTGAGGAAGCTGTTGGGAGACAGGCATGGGTCCTGTCCCCCTTCCATGTGTTCTCAGCACCCTGGGCCTGCCCTGGACACGTGCCGCAGAGTGTCAAGCTCACCTCCGACAAACAGCTCAATCCCCCCTGCAGCTTTGATCTTCTCTTCAAAGGCGTCACACTCAGCCTGCAGGTCAGGTGCATTCCCATCCAGAATGTGGGTGTTTTCTGGGAGGATGTCAATGTGCTTGAAGAAGTTGTTCCACATGAAGGAGTGGTAACTCTCTGGGTGGTCTTGAGGAAGGCCTGTGGGACCATGGCTACACTCAGTCATGCCCAGCCTGAGCCAGAGCCCTCTTCCCATGGTGGATGCCAGGATGCCCTCAGACCTCCACAGACACTTTCAGGGGAACACCTATCAGGGGGCCTTGGGCACCAGTCCGTGATCAGCCACGACAGGCTGAGATGGTATCCCTGTGTCCGTCACCACCACCAGCTGTGACAGCAGGACTGGGCCACAGTAACTGCATGCTGGGAGCCTGAGAAATCCCCTCATTCTCCTCTCCTTCTCATAAGGGAGTAACTGTAGGCAGGAGGCCAGGGCCACTCTGGGCTTCTGGAGGAGGCCTACAACCTGCGCGTAGGGCTTGGCCCACCTGGGAAAGGAAGCAAGCACACCCCTTGCCCTGTGCCTCCCACCCTACCATTCACCCCCCCATTCTACCCCTCTCAGCCTGAACCCCAACTTGAACACCAGCTGGTCGGAGACAATTATCTCAGGGCTTCCCCAAAATGATTTTTAGCCAAGAAGAAAAAGTTTCAAGTGGATGTTTAATTAAACATGAAGGATGTTTAGTCAGCCTTAAAAATGGAATTCTGACACATACTACCACATGGACAAACCTTGAGGACATTTTGTTGAGTGAAATAAGCCAGTCACAAAAAGACAAATACTCTATGATTCCACTTAAATGAAGTATCTAAAGTAGTGAAAGTCACAGAAACAGTAAAATGGTGGTTGCTAGGGGTTGGGAGAGCAGGAGATTGAGTAGCTGGTGTTGAATGGGTAGAGAGTTTCAGTTTTGTAAGATGAAGAGTTCTGGAGACTGGTTACACAACACTGTGAATATACTTAACGCTGCTGAACTCTACATATAAAAATGGCCGGGGGCGCCTGGGTGGCTCAGTCGTTAGGCGTCTGCCTTTGGCTCAGGGCGTGATCCCAGCGTTCTGGGATCGAGCCCCACATCAGGCTCCTCCGCTGGGAGCCTGCTTCTTCCTCTCCCACTCCCCCTGCTTGTGTTCCCTCTCTCACTGGCTGTCTCTCTGTCTGTCGAATAAATAAATAAAAATCTTAAAAAAAAAAAAATGGCTGGATGGTAAATTTTATGTGTATTTTACAATTGAAAACAAAAACGTTTAAAGTGAAGCCTTACAAAATGATGGCGGCGGGGGCGGGGGTAGGCGGGTGTGACAGAAGACCAAGGCATAGCTTTTCGGCACTGGAGGGACACCAGTCTCTGCTCCTCTCCCACTGTGCCTGGCAGAAAGGGGAGCTGGAGGATGAACGCTGGAGAGAGAGACCAGACACAGACACTGAGGGACAATCCCATCTGCAGTTATTGGTCACAGAAAGAAACAGCATGGAGTTGGGGAAGAGGCAGAGGAGAAGGAGATATTCTAATATTTAAAACGCTTGCTCTGTACAAGAGGCTTCTCTGTCTGTTAGCTCACTTAATGCTTACACCCTGAGCTCGGCTTTCAGAGCACCATTTTATAACTGAGTATACCAAGGCCTGAAAGAGACCACTATTGCTGATGGCACTTATCACCAAACATCACTGGTCCCTGGAGACATCCCTATTCTTCTCCCGGGCTGCGCCTGAAAGGGGAGTAGGACTCTTCTGGAATCAGGGAAGGCCTGGAAAGAGACAGACTCACCCACGTACTCATCCATGTTGAAGGTCTTCACGTATCTGAAGGACAGGTCGCCATTCTTATAGTACTCAATGAGCTTCTTGTAGCAGCCAATTGGGGTGCTCCCTGTGAGAAAGGCCACAGCCATGAACACCCTTCAGCTCCCAGTTCCTGAGGACACCCAGGAATGAGAGCTGCTCAAGAGGGAGAACGTGTCAGATCTGAGAGAGCAAGTCAGATCCGAAGTCATCCCCCAGAGCCCCAGTCCTAACTGCCATCCCGCCAGTGCTTCCGAATGCCTCCCTCCCCACTCGACTGTAAGCTCCCAGAGGTCAGGGCTGTCTCTCTTGTTCACTGCTGAATCCCAGTGCTCAGCACACTGCTGACTGGAATGAGTAACCTGAGTAGACGTCACACTGACTTACATACTCCGTGAGCAACTAGTATGTGGGAGCCAGTGGGCCACATGATGGAAACACAGAAGGGAGACAGCAGCCACTCGGACCAAGCTCACTGTCTAAGACTAGGACATGAAGCAGTAGTGTCAGCTGTGACCAGGCTAAGTCTGTGGGCTCAGGGAAGACCTCCCCGAAGAGCAGCAAACTACTGCGTATTGAGTCTCATTAAAAAGTCAAGGTCATGAAACACATGAAAAAGGCAGGAGGACCTCTGTAGATTAAAGAACTAAATATGCATGAAGTCTGGATCCTGGATTATTGGGGGGAAAATTATAAAAGATAAATGTGGACAATGAGGAAAAAATGTTTCTCTTGTCTGTATATCAAATGATATTATGGAATGATTTTTAATAGGTATGATAACAGTATCGTACGTAGTTAGTAAGAAAACGTCCATATTCTGAGGAGACAGATGCCGGAAGATTTAGAGGTCAATCATCAGGAGGTTTGGGACTTACTTTCAACTGCCTCATAAAAAAAGTGTGTGTGTGTGTGTGTGTGTGTGTGTGTGTGTGTAGACAGAGAAGACGAGCCAGAAGAGATGAAGGGTACAAGTGGCAAATATTAACAATGGGCGAGCCTAGGAAAATGGTACTTACTTTTCTTTCAGCTTTTGTGAATATTTGAAATTTTTTAAAAGAAGATAGAAAAAAGCCCCACCCAAATCAGATCGCTCTTTTCACAACCTGCTAATGGCTTCTCATTTCACTGAGTAATAACCCGTCCTAACAAAGCCTCTCCACAACTTGGCCCCGGCTTCCCACCCTCACCCGTACTCCTCCCGCTCCAGGCAATGCCCCCTCAGCCAGCAGAGCTGTTCCTTCAGGTACCTGCACGACTCTCACCTCTTCTGGCCTCTTCTCAGATGTCGCCTTCTCAGAGGGACCTTCCTTGCCACCGTCTCTGACCCTGCAGACACCCACCCCTGCCTAGACACTCCCTGTCCCTCCTTCCCTGCTTCATTTTTCCCTTTCACTCATCACCATCTAACATACTCTGTATTTTGTCATGTAACTTGCTTATTATCTCTCTCTCCTACTACCATTTAAGCTTTAGGAAGGCGGGAGATTATGTCTTTTTTGTTTGTCGTCGTGTCTCCAGCACCTAGAAGAGCTCAGCATACGCTGGGCATTCACTAAATACCTGCTGAATCAAAGTTCCCTCCCTGCCCCCATCACCGGTCTGTCCCTGTGCCATGGCCTCAGCCGTGCCTGAGCCACACAGCTTCCCTGGCCTTCCCCTGAGCTTCGTCACGTCATGTCCACTTTCCAGACTTTGAGCTTTCCCATCAATTCTGTGAGCTCCCCATTATCTAGCAAATACATTCCTTTCCTGCGTAAGGTAGCCAGAGTTGGTTTCTTTGGTTTCCACCCAGAACCCCCGACTGGTGTTTCACCTCACAGAAGGCATGTTCCAAGGAACTCAAATGGAAACGCTGTGCTGGTTCAAGTATGATAATCAGGAAGGGGCCAGGCCTTGGAGGGCCCTGAACGCCACCCTGAGGAGCTGGGATCTGATTGTGCAGGTGATGGGGAATTCAGGAGGGATCTCAGCAGAAGCAGAGACTCTGACCTAGAGAAGCTCCACAATTAGAAAACAGGATGTCAGTGCAGCCCCTCCAGGGACTGGGACGTTAGTGGTTTCGAAGATACATGCAGATACTGCTTCCACAAACCTCTAGCACAGAGGCCCGCACACTTCATCCCACAGGCCAAATCTGGCCTGCTGCCTGTTTTTCTACAGCTCAGTAGTTCAGAATGGTTTTTATACTTTTTACGTTGATAAATATCGAAAGAGTATGACTTTGTGATGTGAGAATTATCTGAATTCAGACGTCGGCATCCATCAAGTTTCACTGGTAGATGGCCACGTGCATTCATTTACGTGCTGTCTGCAGCTGCTTTTAAGCTACAAGGACGTTAAAGTAGTTGCAACAGAGGCTCTCTGGCTGGGGAAGCATAACATATTAACGGTGTGACCATCTACAGAAAAAGTCGGAAGGCCCCTGCTCTAGTGGATGGGACACTGGGGCAAATCCACCCAAACTCGGAGAGAAAGAATCAGGGTATAGGCCTTGAGGAGCTGGAGTCAAAATAAATATCCTCCCCTAAAGGCAACAAGCTGATTTTTCCGTAAGAAACAGAATGTTCTTCACATCGGTCCTGTGTCTAATTAAACGTTACAGAAAATGCTTTGAGTGGACTCTTCCCACTTCTCCCAAGGACGGTGCTCAGTGAGTAGCACTCGAGAGGCACAGAAGTCATGACATTCATTACATGAAATGTGTGCCTGAAGGCATTAGCTCTGTTAAGGACTCCTAGACCCCGAGACAGCCTGTGGAGGACAGGGCTGACTTCGAGTGGAGCCTAAAAATCAAGTTCTTCCTGCCTAACCAAGAAACTGTCTACTCCAGGGGCGCCTGGGTGGCACAGCGGTTAAGCGTCTGCCTTCGGCTCAGGGCGTGATCCCGCTGTTATGGGATCGAGCCCCATGTCAGGCTCCTCTGCTATGAGCCTGCTTCTTCCTCTCCCACTCCCCCTGCTTGTGTTCCCTCTCTCGCTGGCTGTCTCTATCTCTGTCGAATAAATAAATAAAAAAAATAAAAAAAAAAAAGAAACTGTCTACTCCAGAACTCTTCAAGAGCAGGCAGCATCTAAACCAAACCATACAGGAAGCGGGGTCCTCTTTTTTTGCGTTTCCAGGAGGCAGGGCTGTTCCCTCATAGCACCAGCACCCCTGAGCCCTCCTTGTAAGTCCCTTGGCTCAGTAAGCCCACGTACCTGGCCCCTTAAAAACCCGAATGCTCACTCACTCCCCCCCAATCCACGGCACCCTCTCTATCCCCCAACGCACCAGTGGGAAGTCCCAGGGTGAAGTACTTGTCTGGCCCCGGGTTAAACTGGATGATGCGATTCCTGATGTACTTGGCTGCCCACTCGCTGGCCTGAGAATAATGGTCCAGGATGATGAGCTTCATCTTGTCCTGTAGGGGGCAGGTGACAAAAGGAATCAATGGTAAAGGACAGGGAGAAAGGGATTCTCCCTTCTCACCCAGCAACAACCTGTCCCCAGGGTGTCTGAGCAAGAGGAAGACCCCCAACTTTCCATTCACAGAGGAATTTATAGGCTGGGCCAAGTGCCTCCACCACCCACCAGGAGCGCTGCTGTGAGACAGACCTGAGTTCTAATCTTCAGTTCCTCCATTTACCAACCGCAGGACCTTGATCAAAGGACTCAAGTTCTCCCCGCCTGTTTTTTCTTACGTGAAAATGGGGACAATAGTACCTACCCGCCAAACTTCACGATGGTGAATATCAAATGAGGATGCATGTAAACCACACAATATTCAATACGTTGGCTATTATCTTGTAGCTCGACCCAGCCCCCTTGCCCCACTTCTCTATCCCCAGCGCGCTGGATATTCTGTACCCACGGCCTCTTCCTCAATAGAGGGGTCATGGGATCATACTGGGCCACTATAGCAGGTGAGAGCCATGGGGTTTGCCTGGAGAGGTGTGTTCTCCTACAGCCCTGGAGAGGGGTGCTCCCGCCGGCCGGCCTTGCTTTGTGGACCCTCAGTTTCCCCCAAACCACACGGGGTCAATGTAATCGCCCCGCACTGCGATCAAGTGGAAGGCGGGGGTGGCCGTCTGGGCCAACCGAAGGATACAGGAGTGTTTTCCCGACCCCGATGGCGATCGCATCGACCCTCCGGCCCTGCACCGGGAAGGGGTCCCAGCAGCTCACTGGGCTCCGGGATCCTGGGGATCGGAGACTGAGGCAGCGCCTGGACCCCCACCCGCACCCACCCCCGAGGAGGGTCCCCGCCAGCCCCGCTCCCCACTTACTCGGACACCTCCCGCGGCGGCTGCAGCAACTGTACTGGCGGCCCCGCCCCGCGCGGGTCACGTGTCCCCGGGTCACGCGGAGCCGCTCGCCGGCGGAGGGGCTGACTTTGCGGGGCCGCCTGCTGGGTCCTGGCTGCCGGACTCTGCCCTGTCTGGGGCCAGCTATCCTCTCATCTCGTCTCCAGGAGCTGGCAGGCCTGGGAGCAGCTGTGGGAGGCGAGGCTTGGACACTGGTTTTGTGCAGCCCGGAGACTTGGGGGCCCCAGGTGGCTCCTAGGAATGCAGTGCCCAAGCCCGGGGCGGGGGTGGGGGCCCTGGGGCCAGGTTTTTAGTGCTGGGGCGGGGAGGGAAGGAGGAGGAAGAGCAAAATGGTTTCCTTAGAGTCTCCGGGGTTGGCCCTGGCTCTGCCTTCAGTTTAACTTTTTTAGATGTCATTATTTTACCTAGATATTGTAACTTTTTTGCTTTACATGTAATTGGATTTTTCTTCTTCTTTTTTTTTTTTTTTTAAATCTTAATCTTCACAGCAGTCTATGCTAGAGGAAGAGGGAGGTCCCTGGTCTCCCCAGCTCCCCACCCCAAGATAACATTGCTACGAGTTTAGGCTACATTTCCAAATTGTTTTTCCTTGAATATACTTATATTTTACAGAAATGGGAACACACCACACATGACGTCCACAGGGAGCTCGGTGGCCATATCCGCAGGTCCCATGACTGGGCTCACCCCTCCCCTGGGGCCCAGCTGTAGCTCCAGTTCACCTTGATTGAGGTGGTATTGCTCTGGGGAGGCCCTGATGACATGAGGCGTTGGAGCTAATACCTCCACGGTCCTAAGGAATTGTTCTTTGGCCTCATTGTTGATTTAGTCGTTTAAAAAAAAAAAACAAAAAAACCCATGCAGTCAAACCTTATCTCAGCGTGGCACCGTAGCTGTTTCACAACCCCCATCTCCAAACACATCAGATAACAGGGCCCAGTTTGCAGCAGCTGCATTCAGATCGTTCCAGGAAGAGTGATATCTTGTGACTTTAATTGGGCCTGTTGCCCCCATCCCTACCCTCGTTGCCTTTTCTGTAGGGAACCAGTTCCTCGGCAGCTCTGGAATCAGAGAGCTTAGGGGACAAATCAGGAAGATCTGGTCTAGTCAATCCCTGGTTCTTGAATGAGTGACTCAAGCAAATGACTCAACTTCTCCATCTCTGAATTTTCTCTTCTAGAACATAGGAACTGAATGGGGTAAGTAATCCTGACTTCAGGTATCTGTTGTGAGTATTGGATGAAACAGTAGCATAGCTTGGCATTCATGGCCAGCCATGATTACCCCTTAGGTCGTCCCAGCCTCCTGACAGCCTACTCTCTACCTAACCTCCTGCCCCCTCATGTCCCTCCCACTGCATGTCTGGGTTTGAACTTACCCATACCCATCCTTCCACCCTCCTGTTTTAGAACTAAAATGGGCTAATTCAAAGAACTGTGGATTCATCCTTACAGTGGAACACTCCGCAGTTCTTCTGTGAATGGATGGTTTTGCACTCTTGTGTTGCCCTTGCTTTGAGTAAACATGTTGCCCCAAGCCCCAGAAAATCCTGCTCAGACCCTGAGGTTCATGTGGGTTTTGTGAAGCTGGTCCTACCCTCTGGCCTAATCAATTAGAGAGCTCCATGGCCCTGCCATGATTGATTCAGGGCTAGGCAAACACGGAAGATACTAACCCAACAGCCACTCACAGCCTTCCTTCTCCTTTGCTGCTTCCCACTGTAGTCTCTGGAAAGTTAGCTACTCTCCCAGCTTCTCAGCCAGGATATGGCCAGGTAACCTAGTTCTGGCCAGTGAAGTAAAAAGATGGCTCTGGGAAGATGCTGTGCTTTCTGACAAAAGTGACATGCTTGCAAAACAAATTGTCTGTGTTCCTTCCCTTTTCTTCCTGACTCAAGGCAGATGTGATGCCTGGAGCTGGGAAAGCCATGTCATGACCCCAAGGCAACATGCATAAGGATAGAGTGAAGGATAGAAAGAACGTAAGTCCTTAATATTTGAATGGTACTGGGACTCCTGCTTCTGGACTTCTTTTAAGTAAATAATAAATATCCTCATGGTTTAAATGTTAAGCCACTGTTAGTAGAGTTTACTGTGACTGAAGTTGAAAACATGACTCATTGTTACAGCGGATGACTCAGGTCTTCCGAGGGGGTTATGCTGGTATTTAGGGGAGATACATTGTGGTGAGCTGTAAAATCCAGGAAAGCTTAGAGCTGCTGGGGAGAAAAGCAGAACCAAGAGAAAAGAGATACAGAACTCTGATGACATTACTTGAGCCACTTAGATCTAGCCATGTCTGAAACCAAGTATACCCCGTGAAGTTCAAGAGTTGGGTGAACAAATGAGTGAAAACACAAATAATTTTTTACCCTGAGGCTGGTTAGAAGAAATTCTGGAAAGATACTTAGTTATCTATTGCTGCATAATAGGTGATCCCAAACCTCAGTGGGTAAAAACAGTGAGTCCAATAAGAGCTACAGAGAAATGTGCTGTGAAGCCATGAAAAGACATGGAAGGAAACTCAAAGGTGTGTCACCGAGAGAAGCTGATCTGAATAGGCTATGTCTGCTGTAATATTCCAATGATATAACGTTCTGGAAAAGGCAAAACTAGAGAGACAGTAGAAAGATCAGTAGTTGCCAGCAGTTAGGGAGGAGGAAGGGATGAGTAAGTAGAGCACAGAGAATTTTTAGGGCAGTGAAACTGTTCTGTGTGATGGTGTCGTGGTGGATACATGTCGCTCTACCTGTGTCTTCACCCAGGGAACGTACGAGAATGAACCCTGATGAAAATGGTGGGTTTTGGCTGATTACGATGTGTCAGTGTAGGTTCATCATACAAATAACAAATATTTCTTATATTTAGAACAACACATGTGCCCCCCTCTGGTGGGAGATGGTGATAATGCGGGAGGCTGTGCATCTGTGGGCACAGAAGGCATATAGGCGTTCTCTGTACCTTCCTCTCAGTTTTGCTGTGAACCTAAAACTGCTCTAAAAAATCCTTTAGGGCATCTGGGTGGCTCAGTCGGTGAAGTGTCTGCCTTCGGCTCAGATTCCAGGGTCCTGTGTTGGGCTCACTGCTCCGCAGGGAGTCTGCTTCTCCCTCTGCCTCTCCTCCCACTCTTCTCTCAATCTCCCTCTGTCTCAAATAAATAAAATCTTTAAAAAAATAAAAATAAACAATCCTTTAAAAACATTTATTTTTTATGATCTCTCATGATTTCTATATGCCAGATGTTCAGACAGGGTACAGTGGGAATGATGAATGGAGCCTTAAATGGAAGACTGGAAGCCTGGAGCTGGAATCACCAGGCTCGTTTACTCACCTGTCTGGTGGTGGAGCTGGCTGGAGGCTGGACACTCGCCTAAGGGCTTCTCCTTGTGGCCTGGGCTTTCTCACAACATGGTGGCTGGGTTCCCAGGGGAAGCACATCAGACAGACGTGGGTGCCACACCATGGAATGGACTCCAGAGCCACACCATCTATATTTGAATCCCAGCTCTGCCACTTACTGATTGGGTAACTTCTGGTAAGTCACTTAATTCTTCCATGCCCTAACTGCTTCATGCCTAAAATAGGAAAAATATCTTCTTTTTTTTTTAATTTAAAGATTTTTATTTATTTATTCAACGAGATAGAGACAGCCAGCGAGAGGGAACACAAGCAGGGTGAGTGGGAGAGGAAGAAGCAGGCTCATAGCAGAGGAGCCTGATGTGGGGCTCGATCCCACAACGCTGGGATCACGCCCTTGAGCCGAAGGCAGACGCTTAACCGCTGTGCCACCCAGGTGCCCCGGAAAAATATCTTCTTTATGGTATTTACTATTATAACGAAGAATGATTACCTCAGGGAGGAATGCATGATTTAATAGAAGTAAGATTCTTAGAATAATGCCTGGCACAGAGTTAGCCGTCGCTAAGGGATTTTTTGAGATGGGTCTTGAAAGAGAATTAGGATTTGGTCATTGAAGAAGAGGAGGATGGCATTATAGGCTGGGGTGATCAAAAGCATGGAGGCACAGAGGCTGGGGCTGAGGTGTTCACTAGTGTAAAAAATAAAAACACAGAACACCCAGTTAAATTTGAATTATTCTCAATTGCCTACACGTATATACTTTAAGATAAAAAATATTGCATAAAACACATTTTTTTTTAAAAGATATGCTTATTTATTTGAGAGAGAGAGTGTGTGGGGTGCAGGGAGGAGCAGAGGGAGAGAGAAAATCTTAAGCAGATGCCCTGCTAAGTGCGGAGCCTGACTCGGAGCTGGATTCCACAATCACTGAGATCATGACCTGAACCAAAATCAAGAGTTGGATGCTTAACCCACTGAGCCACCCGGGTGCCCCAAGACATACTTATTCTAAAAACAGATTTGTTGTTTATCTGAAATAAATTATGTATCTAACTTATGTACCTATTTATTTCATTATATTTCCCTGGTGATTTGGCTCTCCTTAATAGTTCCCTGTTTTGCAGAATTTGCCTATAAAATTCCCTGAAGTTACAGTCTATGTTCCATTTACATTTTAACATGATTTCTGCAGTGATCACATCTAACTTACTCTGCTCTTGGCCAGTGAGAAATCGTGCTCAGCATTAGCATTACGAGCCAGCATATGGAACATGTACTTGCAAAGAGTTCACAATGCTAAGAACTGCTTTTCAGATGTGATTGAAGTACATAATACCATCATCTTCCATAGCATAAGCTGCTTTTCCACTCTTTAGGATTACATTGCATGTCTTGATCAATAACTTTGTAAAGTGTCCACTAACAAAAAGGAGCACTGTCATCAATTTCTATTCCTTTTTTCTTCAGTACTACACATGTTGATTCTACTTGTTCCCATGCTGAAAGAGGGTTTAGTAACATCTAAGTAAAATAATTGAATTTTTCAGTGGGTGAAATCCATTTCAAAAGATAGTCATAGCAGGTGCTGAAATAATTATCCACTTTGGGCTGAAATTTATTTTCCAGCTCGTACATAATATCCCTTTTAAGAAGAGCTTTGAGGGGTGCCTGGGTGGCTCAGTCGGTTGAGCTTCTGACTTTTGATTTCTCAGGGTGGTGAGATCGAGCCCCACATTGGGCTTTGTGCTCGGCATGGAGTCGGCTTGTCCCTCTCCCTCCACTCCTCCCCTTGCTCTCTCTCTCTCTCAAATAAATAAATAAGATATTTTTAAAGAAAAGAATAGCTTTGATAGTAAAAGGGATAAACTTTAAATCAGTTCTTCCTTACCACATTCAACAAGTTCCTTAGCAATGGAGCAACTTCAGTAACAGTTGTTCTTTCAATTTGCATAATACTGCAAAATTGATAATGAAAATCTATGAACAAGAAATAAGTAAACTTCATTCAGTGCAGTATTTAAAAAGCTAACAGGAATTTTGGACCAACAATTGACTTCTTAGAGAGTATTTCTTAGAGAAGAAAACCCTTTTCTTTAGAATTCAAGTACCATGTCAGGGCTTCACATGAATGAAGGATTTTCTCGACTGTGTTGACTAAGGAGAACCAATAGTTTCTGAATGTGAGAGAAATGAAGATTACTGAATGCCAATGAGATCACAAAAATCCTAAATTGCTCACTTAGAACAGTGTCAGTGCTGAAGTAGGAGAGCAATTTCATGACAGTTACTTCAATCTCAATAACAAAGACATCAGCTTCTGCTGAATAGCATTACGCAGAACAGGAGCAGGATACCCAGCCATAGAATTATTTACGCCATGCTTCAGCTTTGAATAAGCATTGTTTATACCCTTATACAAACATTCACCAAAAGTTGTGTTTGTATTATCTCCAACAAAAGTAGTAAAAACATTTTTAGTAACTTTTTTATATATATACACAATACAACTGCATATATTTAATGTATGTAATTTGATGGATTTGGACATATGCACACACCTGTGAACCATCACCACAGGCAAGGTAATACACGTATCCATCACGTCCAAAGGTTTCCTGTGCCCCTTTGTTTTGTGTGTGTGTGTGTGTGTGTGTGTGTGTGTGATTAACTGTGAACTCGCTGAGAGTCTGCATAAATTCGCTGCTATTTTTGAGGTCTTATCTGGAAGAGATTCTACTCACAATGGCCTTATCAGCACTCCTTTTTTACAAGAAAAATACTGCCCAAGGGAAAAGCTGTTTCTGCATTGAGATTGCTTGCATTGTGGCTATGCCATAAAGTGAGATGTTTACATATTTGATTACCTCTGTAATGCTAAATGGAGCTTTCACATTTTTATTATAGCAGTAGAATTCATTCTACCACTTGAAATTTGCTTGCAATTTTGTTTTTGTTTAGTTTTGTTTATTTGATTGTTTTTGTTTGCAATTTTGGAACTTGAAAACAGTCTCAGTAGTCGTACCTTCAGATGGTTATTTGAGCTGAAAGAGTGATCATGATATACAATGTGGAAGGCCATAACATTTCTGCTGCAATTATTTTATCATTTGCACCTGAATTTTTCTTAATAAAAAAATCTGTTTATCACTTTCCTTAACACTAGTTAAGTAAATCCTACATCTCTTATGCGTAGCTGTGAACAAATGCTGGTTTATATCTGTCTTACCACCATTTTTAAAAAATATTAAATGAACAATCACACGCCGCGGAAAGCTACAAAAGGAATTTTTCCTTGTTTAATAAATGACTACTGCTCAGAAAGTTCAGCACAAAATTTATGCTTGCTATTGGTTTTGGGGGTGGGTTCAAATAGACAGAAATTTAAAAAATAGATAATAGAAACTACAAGAGTCAAAGAGATTGAATTTGAAGATCTCACTGCTGCAACAGTGCACCCGCACACACAAGTTTGACCTCACAACCAACCATAAACAGGGGTCCAAATATTCAAAGGGCTGCACATTTGCAAACTAACATTAAATTGAACTTGAAGTCTGATGCAGAAAAGATGAACTTCATGTTGGCCTGAAAGTGAGAAGTGTGCTTTTAAGCCTTAATCAGCTAGAACTGGTTTTATTGAAGGTCTGGGGAAGCGTGGCGCAAGGGACTGCTGGACTTTCACGAAAAAAAGCACGCAGGAAAGTTAAGGAGACGCAGCTGAGTTGGTGTTGCCACTGGAGCAAGGCTGCTTTTGACTGGCTTAATTTCAAGCTTGGGCTCTGGAGTGAGGGGCTTGCTGATTGGCTGTTGTCTAGGCGAGGGCCGTCACTGATTGGCTTGCTTTCAGCGGCTGGGGGCTGTCCTTGACTTGCTGACTTTCAGAAGCGTGGTTCCCGGGGTGAGAGTTTTGCTGATTGGCTGATTTTCGGAACAAAAATCGTAAGTTATTTCTTATTAATGGTGGTCATTGTTCACGACTTGGAACTTTAGCCAAAGTACAGTATTTTCCTTTCCGGAATATGAAAATAAGTACCTTTATTTTGCAGTTTTCCCCTTTATACTTCCCTCAGTTAAACCTGCAGACCATACGGGATTGTCCAGATCTTTATTTGTATAGATTTGCTTTTCAGTTAGTGCGGCCTTTAATTGATTTAAGTACCAATTACGGTGGAGGGAAAAATAGCTCTGATGCTTGTTTTTGTAATTTAATTAAAAAAAAAAAAAAGCTGAGTACAGGACATTCATGGCATCCTGTCAGGTAGAGAGCTCAGGACAAAATGCAGGATATGTCCTGTATATACAGGCAACTCTGGGGAAAGGGGAGGGTAAAGAAGAATCTCCGTCACCAAAAGAAGGAAATCCAATTCTCATTTCCTTCTAGAAGGAACATTCATTATAGCATACCTGCTTGTTAAAGGAAAATATTGGAAACAACCTAAGAGTCCATCATTGGGGAACTGGTTGGGTAAAGTTTTGCAGATGTATAAAATGGAACACGATGCAGAAGTTAAAAAGGAGGAGTTCTGTGAACTGCTATAAAGACTACCCCATAGTTAAGTTTAAAAAAAGCAAGATGCAGGGGTGCCTGGGTGGCTTAGTTGGTTAGGCGTTTGCCTTCGGCTCAGGTCATGATCCCGGGGTCCTGGGATGGAGCCCCGCATTGGGCTCCCTGCTCAGTGAGGAGCCTGCTTCTCCCTCTCCCTCTCCTCCTGCTCGTGCTTGCGCGCATGCTCACTGGCTTTCTCTCCCTCTCTCTCAAATACATAAAATCTTTAAAAAAGAAATCAAATGTGTAACCTGGGCATGGACAAGAGCCACAGGTTTGGGGGTGTGAACAGGATGTTTTCTGAGCCTGGTTACCCTTCTGCACCACGATGGACCTCTGAGGCTGGCCGACCGGCTGTGTGGGATGTTTCCCATGTCTCCAAGTCTCTTCCACATCACAGAGCACAGGAAGCAGCCTGGGGCTGGAAAAGGAGCAATGTCATCCCACATAGCATATGACCAAGAAACAGAGCTCACAATAAATGCGCTAAATTGCATAGGCAGGCAAAGGAAACAGGAACCACCCTCATTATTTATGGAGAGTTCACTTCCTGGGGCTCTCTGTTGCTGATGGAGATGAAAACCAAGAAGGGCACTCTAGAGCAGCTTTGGGATCTCAGAGCTGGAGGTCTTCTCCGGGGAGAGTCAATCTGCTTTGAGAATAATAGCTTTTTCCTGGCAGACACAGATCTCTGCAGCACAGAATGTATTACAGAGGCAGAGTGTGATAAGAACTTTTGCAAGTAGAGGGGTTGGGAGCAGTAGAACCCACTGTCGCCACTAATCACCATCATCATAGGAGATAATATTTACTGAGCATTTATTGTGGTACGCGGACAGGTGCTTTGCCTGCATTATCATCTCAGTCCTTAGAACAGCCCTGTGAGGTCAGCACGATTATTCCAATTTTACTGAGGAGAAAACTCGTAGACAGAGGTTTAGAATTTCACTCAGGGTCATGTAAGTGGGTGGCCTGGGGCTTGAACTCAAGCTGTCTGTGCTCTTAACCATTCAGTCATACTGCCTCCAACAGAGGGCTTCTCCAATGCAGGCTAAAAACCAATGGAAAGCCTCAAGCAGGGGCGCCTGCGTGGCACAGTGGGTTAAGTGGCCTACTCCTGCTTTCAGCTCAGGTTATGATCTCGGGGTCCTGGGATTGAGCCCCATGTCAGGCTCCAGGCTTAGTGAGGAGTCTGTTTCAGGATTCTCTCTCCCTCGGCCCTTTCCCCCGCCACCAACTCCACCCCCTGCCCACTCATGCCTTCTCTCTCTAAAATAAATAAATAAATCTTAAAAAATTTTAAAAATACAAAAAAATTTTTTAAAAATACAAGCATCAAGCATTCATTGAGCACCTGCTATGTGCCTGGGGCTGGGAGAGGTGCCGTGGGAAACATTTGGTATTTGAGTGCTAGCATGACTCTAGGAATGTGATTTCCTTTAACTGAGGGGAAATTCATATAAAATAAAACTAACCATCTTAGGGGTGCCTGGGTGGTACAGCGGTTAAGTGTCTGCCTTCAGCTCAGGGCGTGATCCCGGAGTTATGGGATCGAGCCCCACATCAGGCCCCTCCGCTGTGAGCCTGCTTCTTCCTCTCCCACTCCACCTGCTTGTGTTCCCTCTCTTGCTGGCTGTGTCTATCTCTGTCGAATAAATAAATAAAATCTTTAAAAAAATTTTTTAAAAAAAACCTAACCATTTTAAATTGACCAATTCAGTGACATTGAGTACACTCACAATGTTGTGTAGACATTGCCTCTATTTAGTTCCAACACATTTTCAAAAAGAAACCCCCTCCCCATTTAGCAGTTCTTCTCCATTTTCCCCTCTTCTCAGCCCCTGTAACCACCAAATCTATGTTCTGTCTCCATGGATTTACCTATTCTGGATGGTTCTTGTAAATTGAATCATATCATATATGACCTTCTGTGTCTGGCTTCTTTCACTTAGTATAATGTTTTCAGAGTTTATCTACGTCGTAATAGGTATCATCACTCCATTCCTTTTTATGACTAAATTATATTCCGTGTATCCATCTGCCACACCCTGTTTATCTGTCCACTCACTGGTGGGCATTTGGGCTATGTCCACACTTTGACTATTGCAAATGTGCTAGGACAGAGAACCGGTTCCAAACTGAGGTTTGGTTGTTCGCTGCTTAAAAATCAAGAGACAAGTGATGGAAGGAAAGGAAGGTGGTTTTATTCTGGAAACTGGCAACCTGAGAAGATGGTAGACTAATGTCTGAAAGACCATCTTCCCTGTCCAGGGGAAGCTGGAGGGCTTGAAAGGGAAAGGGATGGGAAGAGGCCGGGGGGACTGCGTGCAGGAGAAGCAGGTGCCTGGGCGGTGCCTCCTATGTTGACACGACCCTGAACGGACTTGGTGCCATCCATGGCAGCTGTTTCTGAATGTGGTCAGGCCTTACCTTCTGGGAAAGTTTGGTTCTCCACTCCTCCAAACCCGTGGTCCGCAAATCTCAAGGAAAGTAAGTGAGCACTGCTGCACAGTCAGGGGACTTGGGTTAGCAAGCAAGGAACGCATAAGTTCGAAGCAAGTTGACCCTTAGGCCCCGTGCAAGGGCTCCCACACAAGTAGTGCTGCTGGGAACGTGTGTGTACGTGTGTACGTGTGCTTGGAGACCTGCTTTCACTTCTTTGGGGGAGATACCTAGGGATGGAATTGCTGGGTCACATGGTAATTCTATGTTTAACTTTTTGAGGAACCCCCAAATTAGAATGTGCTATTTTGGCATTGGAGTCTTTTCTTGGTACCTTGGCTTTCTCCTATCCAAGAAAAGGAGAGAGCTCCTTTCCAGGGTGATCAAGAGAGATACAGTGTGATGTAGTGAAGATACAGGCTGGCGTAGTTCTGAATCTCTGCTCTGCTGCTCGTTAGAGCATGTGTGTGGCCTAGTTGTAAGCCTCTTTGAGGTGGTTTCCTTATGTGTTGGAAGATGTGTTGGAGATGATCCCATCATCCATCCATCCATTCACTCAGTGAATCTGCTGAGGGCTTATTGTGGTCCAGGTGATGGGGATAGAGTGAGCCTTCATCGAGTTTACAGGAGGAGGACTGGGGGGAGTGGGGAGAACCTAGGAGTGAATTATTTTGCAAAAGGAAGAAACTTTTTAAAAGATTTTATTTTTATTTTTTTATTTTTTAATTTTTTAAAATATTTTGTTTATTTATTCGACAGAGATAGAGACAGCCAGTGAGAGAGGGAACACAAGCAGGGGGAGTGGGAGAGGAAGAAGCGCTCATAGCGGAGGAGCCTGATGTTGGGACTCGATCCCATAACGCCGGGATCACGCCCTGAGCCGAAGGCAGACGCTTAATCGCTGTGCCACCCAGGCGCCCCAAAAGATTTTATTTTTAAATAATCTCTGCGCCCAACATGGGGCTTGAACTTCCAACTCTGCGATCAGGAGTCATATGCCCTACTGACTGAGCCAGCCAGGAGCCGGAAAAGGAAGAGTCTTTTTGTCATGAGAATAATTACTCCCTTTTTTTTTTTTTAGACCTTATGTAAATTCAAGTTAGTTAACATAGTTTGTATTATTAGTTTCGGTGGTAGAATTTAATGATTCATCAGGTGCATATAACACCCAGTGCTCATTACATCAGGTGCCTTCCTTAATGCCCATCACCCAGTTACCCCAGCTCCCAACTCCCTCCCCTCCAGCCACCCTCAGTTTATTTCCTATAATAATCACTCCCTTTAATCACAGATACATCGGAGTGGGACTTCAGCCTATTCACCTCTGTCCCCACAACAAATACAGGGCCTCCAGAAAGAGATACGTCATTTGGGGTTCTGGGGTAGCAGGCAGCAGAAATTGAGCAGCTTGGTTGAGCAGATATTCCTGGAAAAAAAAGATTAGGATAGCTCCCAGAATCGAAAGAATAACTAAACAGTCAGTCTTCTGGGAGGCCAGGTGGGGACAGGTATGTCAGCACCAGCAGCTTGTAGCTCTGCCTTCCCTGGGGCTCTGCCCTCCCTGCCCCTGCTCTGACCTTGTCTCTCACCTGCGGGCTCCCTGCCTGGCTCCCAGGGCCTGACCCCCCCAGCCCTGCTCGGGGCACGTGTGCTGTGACAGGCACTGCCTGTAATTGGAGGTTGGGCTTTGCCCCACTCCAGGGGGTTCGTCACATTACGGTCAGCAGAGGTTTGAATTCTCGTTAGGACAATCTTCTAGCAAATACCAGTTCAAGTGTCTTGAGGAAAAGTGTCTCTGTATGAAGTCACTGTTGGGGCTGAAAGAGCAAAACCCGGCCTGGGTGGACAGTGAAAATCAGCTTGCAGTGCAAGAGAAAGAAGCCAGGAGGACAGAGACGATAAAGCCAGCAGGAAAGCCACCAGGAAGCACTGTTTCTCCCGCAGTCATGCAGAAGCTGTGAAATGTCATAGGGACCTCTCTTTGGGCAACCAGTGCTTTCTGATCTGTGATAGAAGATAAAAGCAAAGACCTCCTTTGCTATTCTCATCGATTATGGAGGACAACCAACTGCTCAGCCGCCCTCACATCACGACAGCTTTCAATCCCCAGTTAACTCTGCTTTTCTCAGTCCCAAGTCCCCAAAGAGCTGCAAGTGCAGTCCTGTGGAGGCCCCACCTCCCGGCGTCAAGTCAAGAAGTCCGATTCCATCAGACCTCAGGCGCAGCCTCGCTCCCGGTGGCCTTGGGATAATGAGGCTTCACGGGCCTTCAGGGGCTGCAATAGAGGACTGTGATTGGCAGGCCCACCAGGACCCTGGGATGGAGGGCTGAAGTTTCCGCAGAAGAAAGTGGAATGCTGTTCTCAGAAAAACATACAAGTATTGGGCAACCAGACCCAGGAGCTGGCTCTTGGAGTAGGTGCTCAATTAATGCTGATTTTTATTATTGAGGTCATACTCTTAGCAAATATCTTATAAAGTTATAGATAATTATACTTAATGATGATTGAACATTTGCTGTGGGCCAGGCATTGCTCGTCTATTTAAATCATTTTTTTTTTTTTTAAGATTTTATTTACTTACTTGTCTCAGAGAGAGATTGAGAGAGAGCAAGCAAGCAGGAGGAGCGGCAGGAAGAGGGAGAAGCAGGCTCCCTGCCGAGCAAGGAACCCAATACTGAACTTGACCCCAGGACTCCGGGAGCATGACCCAAGCCGAAGGCAGACGCTTAACCGACTGAGCCACCCAGGCGCCCCTCGTCTATTTAATTCTTGAAGCAACCTTACACCTATTTCTTAAGGCCCTCCACGCTTTCTAGGACACGCTGTCTGTGCAGGGAGAGTTGTCCAGCATGAAGACTAGAGGCAGGTTGTTCCAGCCCTGGGTGTGCCCTCAGTGACTACTCCAGCCTAGCAGTGTCCCCTGGATCTCTCTAGATCCTTGCGGGGGACTTGTGAAGGCAGAAGTGGCTTCCGGCCCCACACGCATGTGAGGTCAGGACTCACACTCCACTCAGGCAGCAGCAATGGTAACAACAACCATTCAAAGCACTCACAAGTGGCTTTGTTTACTACACACCAGAGACCTTGCTGAGAGTTTTGCACGTATCATCTCATTTGATCAGCAGAGCAGCCCTGGGAGCTTCCTTATTTGACAGATGAGGAAGCTGAGGCCAGGAGATGTTTCTTGCTGAGGTCACATAGTTGGTGAATGACAGAGCCAAGACTCGAACCTAAGTCTATTTAGAGCTCATGTGCTAAAACCACAAGGCTACATGGCTTGAATGACCTGCAACCATCTGGAAACACAGCTTTTGTTTATATTTTTATAATCATTTATGTATGTACTTGTTCATATATATATATATATATATTTATGTTTTAAGGATTTTATTTATTTGACAAAGAGACAAAGAGCACAAGCAGAAGAGCAGCAGAGGGTGAGAGAGAAACAGGCTCCCCGCCAAGCAAGGAGCCCAGTGTGGGGCTTGATCCCAGGACCCTGGGGTCATGACCCGAGCAGAAGGCAGATGCTTATCTGACTGATCCACCTAGGCGCCCCAATATTTTTAATAAATTAACGAATAAAGTGTTTAGCACGGGGCCTGGCACATGAGAGTCATGAATGTTTTGACAGTTACAATGGTGTTCTTGACAAGGATATAAAATCCTATTCTCACCATAACTTTAGGTTACAATTCTCATTTTATCTTCATTGCTCAGTGATGATCAGTTTGCCAAGGCTCTTAGATGATCTCCGTCTTTCCCCCAAATGCCATCTGCCAGATTTCTCTCTCACGCTCTTTCTTTATGTGGCAAACACTTAAGGGCAAGTGCCTAAAAAATAAAAGCATCTCTTGGCAAATTCTTTTGGGAAGGGAAGAGTCCTGTTGTCATGGGGGTAAATAAGTGATCACCCCTAATTCTTCTGTTCGTAATCTCAGGAATCTGGATCTGGGGAGAGAATGGGGGAGTGGAGACCATGATGGTTGTCCCACAGACTGGGGAAAGCCCAGGGTTGTCTCTGTGCCTGAGAGTAGCCAGAAGGGCTCAGAGTATCGTTCTGACCATTGGCATTGCCATCATCATCAGCCCAGCAGCTGGGCCAAAGTGCAGGGTCCTGAGCCCCACGCCAGGCACACTGAGGCCATGTCTCTGGAGGTGGTGCCTGTGAACCTGCATTTAGCATGTCTTCTAGTGAAGAACTATAATCTGATTCTATTATCAAGGAGAAACTGCCTGGGGCGAGGCTGGGGTCACTGTCAGGGGAGCAAGTATGTTTCAGTAGTGCCTTGTGGATAGCTATCTTTTTAGGGGTCTCCTGTTTGGCTCTCACATGTCTTCCCTGCACAACTTTTCATCATGGCCTCACTTGCCTTTTTAACGTCACTTCCTCATTTCACTAGTGCTCTAAGAGTCTGCCTCTGGAGAATGCGGGGGCGGGGGGGAGCCATCACTGTCCCTGCTTCTTCCCCAGATGCAGTTCTGCTCCGAGGCTGCTTGCATAGGAGCTACTGTCCTCCCAGGCCCCTCACCTTTTTTCTTACTTCTTTTGGTCTTGCTGCTGCCCTTTCCTCACAGGGGAGGCAGAGAGGATGCTCCTAGAATGTGAAAGACCCATTTGCCTTATGCAATTCAAGGATGAAATTCATATGAATCAGTTTTTCCTTTGGATTTGAGGCATTGATAATTGTACCTAATTTAGTACCCACTGGATTGAGAGAATTGAAGCCTATTTGTTTATGCCCTTGGCTGACCTTCCCTCCCTTCTTCCTGCTTTTGTTTATTTCTTTTCTCTAGCTGCCATTGCAGGTTTCATTTATCAGTCTGGCTTGCTTTGGGATGCCAGGAGAGGAGGCAGGGCATGAATCTGTGCCTGGCTGGGGGTTTAAGAGGGGGCTCTAGGAGCACTGTAGGAAGAAAGGAATAAATACATATAAAACACCTTGTTATAATTCAACAACAGCAAATAATCCCAATTGAAAAATGAACAAATGATTTAGATACACCTTTCTCCAAGGAAGATACACAAATGGCCGATAAGCCCATGAAAAGATAGTCAACATCATTAACCATTAGGGAAATGCAAATGGAAACCACAATGAGGTACCACTTTGCACCCATCTGGATAGCTTTTGTCAGAAAACCCCAGAAGATAGCAAGTGTTGAAGATGTGGAGAAATTGGAATTCTTGTGCACCGCTGGTGGGAATGTAAAATGGTATAGCAACTGTGGAAAACACTGTGGTGGTTCCTCAGAATTAAGAATGGAATTAACACATGAGCCAATAAGCCCACTTCGGGGTATATACCCAAAAGAACTGAAAGCAAGGACTTGAAGAGATTCTTGTATACCCACATTCCTAGCACTATTCGTCACCATGGTCAGAAGGTGGAAACTATCCAGGTGTCCATTGACAGGTGAACGGATAAACACACTGTGGTATCTACATACCATGGAATGTTACTCAGCCTTTAAAAGGAAGGGAATTCTGGCTCATGCTACAACCTGGATGAATCTTGACATTATGCTAGGTGATATAAGCCAGTAACGGAAGGATACATATTGTATGATTTCGTTTCTGTGAGGTACTTGGGGTAGTCAAATTTATAGAGACAGGAAGTAGAATGGTGGTTGTCAGGACTGGAGGCAATGGGGAAGGGAGGCTTATTTTTAATGGGTATGGAGTTTCAGTTTGGGAAGGTGGGAAGAATGCTGGAGATGGATGGTGGTGACGGTTGCACACAAGTGTCAGTGTAAATTCCCAACACGGGTGCACTAACAGACTCCGGAAGGAGAGCGACTGCTCACAGTTGGACTACTGCTCTTTGTCTTTGTTCAGCAGTTCCGTATCCAGGGATGTGCACTTCCCCTGACTTTCCTCTCTGTCAGGACTTTAGCAGTCGGTCAGTCCTGCAAGCAGTGGTTTTGTCTGAGGGCCAGACAAACAGGAAGTGCCGTGTGGAGAGAGCTGCTGACCTGGGAAATGCCCGGCTCTGGGGCTTTGGCTGCGTGAGGAGAGCAAAGAAGAATTTCTGTCGTGACTACAACGTGAGCTTCTCTGGAGAAACCTGCCCTGGTTGGTTTTCTCCAAGGTCTGGGTTTTTCTAGAAAATTACCTTTTGACTTCCAACCAGGCAGTTTCTGATGCCTCTTGGAGATGTTGTGAACAAATTGCTCACGTTTTTTTCTACCTGATAATCACTCACATGGACCAGTCCCTTAAGTAACTCTGCCTTCCCTACCCCAAAAAGCTTGGGTGTCCAGGATCATTTCATGAAGGAAGGATGGTATAGAAACCACTGTTTTCTGTAAGTCAGAGATTGCATACCATTTCTTGGGTGTTTTGGTTGCCATTATCCATGTACCATCTGTGTTATTATTTACTTAACATTTTTTAAAGTCATTGTTTAAACCTTAGCATTCTCCTAATCAGTTGTTATCTATGAAGTCATGGATTTTATTTTATTTTTATTTATTTTTATTATTTTTTTTATTTTTTGGGTTTTATGTTCCATTATGCACACATGGATTTATACAAATTTTTTTAAAAAGATTTTATTTTTAAGTAATCTCTACACACAATGTAAGACTCGAACCCACAGCCCTGAGATCAAGAGTCGTAGCTCCACAGATTCAAGCCAGCCAGGCATCCCTACACACAGAATTTAAATAAAGGCATAACGAGGGAAAAAATTTGCAGAAATCCTCAGGTATATATACTCTATCTCAGGAGCACAGGCCTAAGTTACGGTGCTCTGAGTAAAGCTGCGGAGGTGGATTCGGTCAGGGGACTGCTGTGGCCAGTGCTGCTTCACCTCTGGGGGCAAACCCAGTTAGAAGGCAGTGTGTTTCTTAGAATCACTCCAGACTCCTATTAGCACTGGGGCATTCTCCCCAAGTTTCTTCCTTCTATTAGGGTGGCTGTTTGCACCCTGCTCCACCACACCCTGGGCCGAGCAAGTCAGCTGACTTGCCTGGTTGCCCTTAGAACTCTGCACGGTGTCCGGTGTCCTCAGCCCCAGAGAGAGCTGGTCAGCTGAGCTAGGGAGTCATAGGCTGCTTTTCTTTGCTAGATGTGTCTCTTAACCTCCTTTTTAAAAAGGTTTATTTAAAAATGTGTTTATTTAAAAATGTGTTTATTGATTTGATTGAGGTACAATGTTTATATCTTAAATGTACAGCTCGATGAATTTTTCTGTGAGTATATACCCATGAAGCTAACTCAAATCAAGGTACAGCCCTGTGCTGTTTGGTACGGGACTTAGCCTCGTAGGGCTATTGAGCAATTGAGGAGTGGCTAGTTNGTCTCTTAACCTCCTTTTTAAAAAGGTTTATTTAAAAATGTGTTTATTTAAAAAATGTGTTTATTGATTTGATTGAGGTACAATGTTTATATCTTAAATGTACAGCTCGATGAATTTTTCTGTGAGTATATACCCATGAAGCTACCACTCAAATCAAGGTACAGCCCTGTGCTGTTTGGTACGGGACTTAGCCTCGTAGGGCTATTGAGCAATTGAGGAGTGGCTAGTTGAGGGTTCCCTGGGCTGGCTTAGTCACTAGGGTGTGCGACTCTTAATCTGGGGGCTGTAGTTTGAGCCCCACGTTGGGTGTAGAGATTACTTAATAAAATTTTAAAAAAATGAAGGGGGGCTACTTGGAAGTGAGATGTGCTATAAGTGTAAAATACATTTTCAACAACTTAGCACAAAAAAGGCATATATATCATTGATAATTTTTAAATAGTAATTAAATGTCCAAATCACAGTATTTTGGATATTAAATAAAAATATATCATTAAAATTAAATTTCACTGGTTTCTTTTTAGCTTTATTTATTTATTTATTTATTTATTTATTTTTAAAGATTTTATTTATTTATTCAACAGAGATAGAAACAGCCAGCGAGAGAGGGAACACAAGCAGGGGGAGTGGGAGAGGAAGAAGCAGGCTCATAGCAGAGGAGCCTGATGTGGGGCTCGATCCCATAACGCCGGAATCACGCCCTGAGCCGAAGGCAGATGCTTAACCGCTGTGCCACCCAGGCGCCCCTCTTTTTAGCTTTTTAAATATGGCTGCTAGAATGTGTTAAAAGACATATATGGCTTGCATTATCTTTTTTTTAGGGACTGCTGGTATGGAACATTCCCAGCACCCTGGAAGTCTCCTTTGTGTTCCTTTCCCATCAGTATCATCCCTACAGGTAACTCTTATCCTGATCCCTATCAGCAGAGCTTCATTTGGCCTGTTCTTGGCCTTCATGTAAATGGAATAATATAGAATGTACTTTTCAGTATCAGGCTTTTTTCATTCAACATTAGATCTGTGAAATCCATTCATGGTCTACCATGTTGAAATGGTTTGTTATTGTTCTGTAGTGTTCTGTGCTATGAATAGGCAACACTTTATTTTGCTCATTCTATTGCTGATGAACACTGGTGTTTTCCCAGGGTTGGGTTATTGTTAATGAAGTTATTGTTAATAAGCTATAATGATTTTGTGTGTGTTCTTGGTGTACATAAACACACACTGCTGTTGGGATAGACCCAGGATAGAAACAGCTGGGTCATGGGGTGGATGCATGCTTTGCTTTAGTAATATCGCATGACGTTTTTCCAAAGTGGTTGTTAGAATTTCCCCTCCCATCAGCTGTGCACAAGTCCCGGTTGTTCCACAGCTTCACTGACATTTGGTATTGTCAGTCCGTTTGATTTTGCCTAGTCTAGTAGAGAGGCAGTCAAATTTTGCATTGAGAATAATTCTTACCATTTTCTTGTCTTGACAAGGTGACAAGACACCCACCCAGAGGATGTGTAGAACATATACACAGGCAAAACAAAGACAATAAAAATACCCATCACCTTAAGTCAACTACTGTTAATCTTTTTGTTCTTTTTTGTTTGTTTGTTTTTAGAAGATTTTATTTATTTATTTGAGAGAGAGAGAGCACAAGCAGGGGGAAGAGTAGAGGGAGAAGCAGACTCCCCACTGAGCAGGGAGCCCGCTGTGAGGCTCGATCTCAGGACCCTGAGATCATGACCTGAGCTGAAATCAAGAGTCAGATGCTTAAGTGACTGAGCCATTCAGGTGCCCCACTATTAACTTTTTTTTTAAAGATTTTTTTTTTTTTTAAGATTTTATTTATTTATTTGACAGAGACAGCCAGCGAGAGAGAGAACACGAGCAGGGGGAGTGGGAGAGGAAGAAGCAGGCTCCCAGCGGAAGAGCCTGATGTGGGGCTTGATCCCAGAATTCTGGGATCACGCCCTGAGCCGAAGGCAGACGCTTAACGACTGCGCCACCCAGGCGCCCCCCCCCCACTATTAGCTTTTGATATATATCCATCCTATACTTATTAGTGTGTATACTGAAAAAAATGGCATCATGCTACAATCATTTTTCTAACAGTTTACCATGTCCATCTTTCCATGTTTACGAACATTCATCTACAGCATAGTTTTTAAAAGCTAAGTGATGTTCCATATTATGGATTTGCCATAATTTGATCAGTCCCCTTATTCTTGAGCCTTTAGGCTATTACCCATTTTTCACTATTACAAACAGTGTTGTAATAAGCACCCTTGCCATTAAATCTTTGTTCTTGTCTTTAAAGTTTTCCAGCAGTGGAGTTGCTCGTTAAAAAGGCTGGCATGCATGTTTTGAAGGCTGCCAGTCTGTCTCCCTGGCAACTCCCTCCCTAGGCTTGACAAGAAAACCCTATCTCTTCTCAGTGAACGACATTTTGAAGGCAAGACAAGAGAATTTTCTCTAGAACACCGAGTTGCTCTTTCCTAGATCTAAAGTGCAGGAGGCACTGGTCTGTTAGTAATGCAGAAGCTCAGGCAGGTCATGTTCCTGTCGCAGAGAGGGAGCTATTGGGGTTCCCAAGGAAGAGAGATCTGGACCATGGAAGGGGAATGTGTATCTGTGAGAGGGCGAGTGCTATCTAGGTGAGTCAGACAGACCAGAGGGATCTCTCAGGTGAGGTCTATAGAAAGGGTCTGGTGAATTACAGATCACTAGGTCTTGACCGCTGCTAGGGCTATAATCCGTATCCTCAACAGCCCCCACTGTTCCCTCCATTTACGTGGGATGTTTACTCTGTGGGAGAGAGAATAAATGTCTGAATAAATTTCTGATTTGAGCACTCCACAGAGAGAGGGGCTTATTGAAGAAGCTGATAGAGCAATTCAAGATGGACACCCCAAGATTCAGGGCAAAGCAGAGCCACTTGAGGCCACAGGTGACCTGCTGTAGCCAGTTCCATCCCCAGCCCCAGGAAACATTCTGCTCTGGGGCCTTTCATGATGGTTAGATTTGCAGGTGATGCTTTTCCAGGGGGTTCGGAAGCCACAGTCAGGAAGTGGTGCTAAAGAGCAAAGAAAGGCAGGTAGCTGCCTGGTGACTACAGAGGGAGGGCTGGTCTGTGTGCCCTTGTGCGGCTCCGCTCAGCACCTTCCAGAGAGACCTGGGACACTCTGAGGGGGGCAGAGTTACCCCATTGCACGTGTGGGGGCCATGGAGGCTGGTAGCTGCCCTTCTGTAGAGTGGGTGATCCAGGAAAATGCGAGAAGCAAGCCGCACGTCTCTTATGACCTGGCCTCATGAGTCACCCACCAGTGCTTACACCATCCATTAGCTGACACTCAAGGGGAGGGGAATTAAATTCCACCTTTTGAAGGGGACAGTGTCATGGATTTATGCACATATTTTAAAACAACAGCAACCAACAGTACATCTCACAGTCTGCACCTCTAGAAAACATTACTGGGAGTGAAGAGAGTTATTAGTTAATAAGTGTTGTTATGAGAACTGATTAGCCGTTGGAAAAAAAACACAACAAGAAAACAGAAACTTAGATTCCTACCTCACATTTTACGCTAAAATAAATTGCAGATAGTTGAAATACTTAAGTGTACAAAAGTATTGGAAGAAAATTTAGATAAATCAAAGTAGGATGGGTATGGGAGTCCTTAATTCTGTCATGTTCAAATTACTGCAAATTCAAGCTTTTAAGGGAAGTGTTGTTGGGTTTATAAGAAATGATTTTCATCGGTTAAAAAAATGAAGAAAGGAGGATATTGAATCATGACATCCAGGCTTAGGCAACACAAGAGAGATGATTAATTGATAGGATCACATGTGAAAATTAGACACATCAGAGGAGAAAAACCAAGCAAAAGTCAAATGAAAGCTGGACAAAATATTTGCCAGTTATAAGATAGATAAGAACTAACTCTTAGTAGAAAGAGCTCGTACAAATTCATGTGGGAAAAAAAAATACTCTAAAACGTGTCCCGAAAGTATGTGTCCTCTGCTGGGTGAGTGGATAGTAAGTGTGCAGGGAGAAGGTTGTGTGTGCAGTGTCTGCACTGCCCACAGATCACTCCACGGGGCCAGGATGCAGGTCGAGTGAGTGTTGATTGCAGCTCTTTATTTCAGTTCCAAAAATGTCTGCAAATTATTTCTGTTCCTCACCCTTCAGTTCTCTCCTCTCTCGCTCAGAGAAAGCTCATTCAGATACTTCCTGTGCAGTTTGTGACCCACAGCTAGATTATGGCCCAAGCAGTGCTGATTTCAGCAAGAAATCCTCTCCACAGCATGAATTGTGTCCCTGTGATGCCCAAAGAGTAAGTTGGAACTGGAAAGTCTGTGCAGCCATTCAGCACCTCCTTCTTATGCCCTTACTATGAATCTGGAGCTCTTCTTCTTCGTCTCCTTCTCCTCCTTCTTCTTCTTCTTCCTCTTCCTTCTTCCTCTCCCTCCTCCCTCCTCCTCCTTCCTCCTCCTCCTCTTCCTCCTCCTCCCTCCTCCTCCCTCCTCCTTCCTCCTTCTTCTTTCTTCCTCCTTCTTCCTCCTTCTTCTTTCTTCTTCTTCTTCTTTTTTTTAAAGACTTTATTCTTTCATTTGAGAGAGAGACTGAGTACGAGTGGGTGGGAAGGGCAGAGGGAGAGGGAGAAGCAGACTCCCCACTGAGCAGGGAACCCATGCGGGACTTGATCCCAGGACTCTGGGATCATGACCTGAGCTGAAGGCAGACACTTAACCAACTGAGCCACCCAGGCACCGCTGGAGCCTTTTTTTTTTCTTCTTTTTTTAATCTGAGTGCACACATGAGGGAGGGTGCAGACAAGAGGCTGGACAAGAAGAAAGGGCATGGCCTGGAGATCCGGGTTCGGGGCCAGCTCTGCTACTTTGCATCTGCGTGACCAGACAGGCCCCCTCCAGCCCTGGGCCTCAGTTGCTCCCTGTGTAAAATGAGTTGGGGGACTAGGTGATCCCCACAGGGTCTTCCAGCTCTAACATCCAAGGACTCAGCTTATTTGCTCTTTTTCACATGTGGGCTCTGATAGCTGTTGAACTTTACATGAGAAAGTTTGGAAGTCCCTTGGAGAGTCCTTCTCAGATTTTGGAACCCATTGAGAGTAAAATAGAAAGTGCTTTAAATTACTGAAGTTGTCCCTCCATTTTCTAAAAAAGATTCCATTCCACTCATTTGGAAAAAGTAAAATTGCAACAGAGTGAAATGACTAAGGAGGCGATAGTTAGGTTAGGTGATAAGTCTGACAAGGTCCCCATCTTCTGATCTGGCCACAGACGTGGGTATGGGAGCCAGGAGGGAACAAGAACTTTAGACTCATTTTCCTGGACATGTGATCGATACAAGGATGGTGTGACATATATGATTCTGGGAGAGAAGGTCTGTGTCCCTAGGTCTTAAACTATCCATGGTGCTGCTAGGCTGAGAGCATGTAGGTCTGAGCAGCCGGCAGCCATCTTTCTTATACATGGAAAGAACCTGATGCAGAATGAGGCCAAGCAGAGGCTACAGAGATGAGAGGTGGAGAGAGTGTCATGGAAAGAGGACATCAAAGAAACAAGAAACAAGAGGGAGATTCAGAGGGGAGTGGGGAGAGAGAGAAAGAGAGAGAAATTCACCTTGAAGCTCAAGCCTTGGTTCCTATAACTTCCCCTTACAGTCTGTAAGCTACCTGACTATCTTCCTAGCTATGTGAGTAAATACATCCTCTCTTTGCTTCAGATAGTTTGAATCTGGAAGTGTCCTGAATAGTGTACTAGTGTATCTCCAGGAAGCTCTTCTTAAATTGTCAGTGTGTTATCCAGAGGGATGACCCATGAAACCGGTAATGTACGTTAGGTTTTCAGATAAGCTGTGACTACTACGTAGCACAGATGCATTTTGACAAAGAAGATAAAGCAAGAGTATTGCTACGGAAAGGAGTATTGCTAGAAAAAGGGGGAATCCTCATACGCTGCTGGGGGGATGGAAAATGGTGCAGCCACTGTGGAAAACAGTTTGATACTTCCTCAAAAAATTGAACATATGGGGAGCCTGTGTGGTACAGTCAGTTAAGCACCTGACTCTTGGTTTCGGCTCAGGTCGTGATCTCAGGGTCGTGAGATTGAGCCCCGAGATAGACTCTGCGCCGGGCTTGCAGTCTACGTAGGTGGCTCTCTCTCCCTCTGCCCCTTCCTCACCTCCACCCCCGCCCCTGCTCATGCACTCTCTCTCTTACTTAAAAAAAAACAACTTGAACATATGTTGTGGAATTTAAGAAACAAATGAGTAAGGGGAAAAAAAAAAAAAGAGAGACAAACCAAGAAACAGACTTTTGAGAACAGACTGATGGTTACCAGAGGAGAGGTGGGTGGGGGTGGGGCAGAGGAGGGGGACATAGGTGATGTGAAAAAAGTACACTTGTCTCGATGATGAGCACTAGGTGATGTATGGAAGTGTTGAATTTCTATACTTTACACCTGAAACTAATATAATACTCTATGTTAACTACGCTGGAATTAAAATAAAAATTAAAAAAAAACTGAACAACTGTTATCTCATCACCCAGCAATTCCACTCCTAGTTTTATACCTAAGAGAATTGAAAACATATATTCACACCGAAACCTGTACATGAATGCTCATACTAGGATTATTCATGATAGCCAAAACCAATTTCCATTAATTGATGAATGGATAAACAAAATATAATGTATCTGTATGATGGAATATTACTCAGCCATAAAAAGGAATGGAGTTCTGATGCATGCTGCAACATGGATGAACTTTGAAAATATGCTAAGCGAAAGAAGCCAGTTACAAGAGGCAGCATACTGTCTGATTCCGTTTATACAAAAGGTCCAGAACAGGCAAATCTATGGAGACAGAAAATAGATTAATGGTTGCCAGAGACTGGGATAAAGTGACTTGTACACTTTCCAAGGGTGATTTTCTCCCTAAGAACAACAACAACCAAAAAAAGGTGAAGTTTTGAGGTGCCTGGCTGTCTCAGTCAGTAGAGCATGTGACTCTTGATCTTGCAGTTGTAGGTTCAAGCCCCCCGATTCGGTGTAGAGATTACTTAAAAATAAAATCTTTAATAAAAAAATAGAAGGATGAGTTTTTGGTGTGTGAATTACATCTCAATTTTATTTATTTAAGATTTTATTTACTTATTTGACAGAGAGAGACAGCGAGAGAGGGAACACAAGCAAGGGGAGTGTGAGAGGGAGAAGCAGGCTCCCCACTGAGCAGGGAGCCCAATGAGGGGCTCGATCCCAGGACCCTGGAATCATGACCTGAGCTGAAGGCAGATGCTTAACGGCTGAGCCACCCAGATGCCCCTACATCTAAATTTTTAAAGAAGGATTACTCTTATCCTGGTTGTTCCCATCTTTATATCATACTGTCCAGAGTACATTTTGTGGTTGGACTCTGATTCTTCCCCAGACATCCCTCTTCTAGTCCCCCATCCCACCCCAAACCCTCCACAATATTTAGAACCTTTAGAACACTTCCTGGTATGAACAGGAACTGGGGCTCACTTCCCTTTCAAAAGAGCTACACCCTTTTGCTTGGATAGTTATTTTGTTGGGTAAAGGACCAGTCTTATCAACTCAAAGGGGATAGGCAGCAGGGGACTGAAACTAATTCACAATTTTGTTTAAATTTACTTGTCAGAGGCAGAAATATTCAATTTCATGCAAACTCCCAATTCCCTGCCCTGGGAGCAGATTTCCAGGAAGCAATTATGTAGAACAAAATGTAATGGGTAAGAGGGGGTGCCTGTGAATTATTCATAATCCCATAATGATTTTAACCCATTTTTAACATTACCTGCTATTGGTGTTAGCTTCTGGAAAGTTCCCAAAGTAAGCAGCAGAGAAGCTTCTTTAGCTATGCTTCTATAACCATAAACCTCCTGCCTGTCCCCAAACTACCTAAATAATTAAAATTAAACGAGACCTCGGATCCCTTTCCTCCCTGAATCTAAAAGCAAAGGTAAATTCTGCCTTACAGACTCCATCTTGCTCACCCATCAGTCCTCCTTCCTATCTTCTCTGGGCGGTCAGCATGACATAATGCCCAGCAGAGTGCCTGGCTCCGAGAAGGCACACAATATTTACTTGGTTTGGATTATTTGAATCAATGAATGAATGAACGATGGAAAGAATGAGGTGTTTGTAGTAAAGAATATCTGGGCTAAGTAGTTTTGCTATTTACCAGCTGTGTGATTTAGGCAGGTGTCTTGCCCTCATTTTTGTTATTGTTGTTGTTTCATCTGGAAGATGGAGAAACTAATACCCACTTTGTGGGGTTTTTGGAAGAATTTGAGAACACAGTAATAAGTGTTCAATAAGCAGTAGCTGTTATTTCAGTCTGTCTTTCTACTAGCAGTCCTGTAAATTCCCCACCTCTGGTAAGCAATAGAGAATCAGCCAAAGCTGTCTTAGGATCCAGAGGTTCCCACACCTGAGTGTGCATTGGAATCACCTGCAGAGGTTTTTTAGAATATTATTTTCAGGTTCTGCCTCTAGGGATTCTGATTTAGTAGGAATAGGATGGGGCCAGAGAATATATATTTTTTGTTTTTTTGTTTTTTATTTTTGTTTTTTAAGATTTATTCATCCGTTTGAGAGAGAGAGAGAGTGCACACGTGCTCTCACACGTGCAAGCAGGGGAGGGAGAGGGACAAGCAGACTCTGTGCTGAGCACGGACTCCAATGCGGGTCTTGGTCTCACGACCCTGAGTCATGGCCTGAGCCAAAACCAAGAGTCAGATCCTCAACTGACTGAGCCACCCAGGTGCCTCTTGGTTTCGTTTTTTAAATTAAGGTAAAATTTACCTACAGGGAAATGCACAGATCTTCAGAGTGTAATTGGGTGAGTTCTGGCAAATGTATGGGTACAGAACATTTCCGTGGCCCCCGAAAGTCCAATCAATCCCCATCCTGCGTAGATCACCACTCTTCTGATTTCTATTGCCATAGATGGGTCTTTCCTGTTCTTGAATGTCATGTCAATGGATGTGTCCCGTTTCTTTTTTTCTTTTGCTTCTCGTGAAGTTTCTGGGATTTATCCATGTTGTTGCATGTATCATATCCGTAGTTCATTACTCTATTGCTGAGTAGTAGTCCACCCTATGGCTATACCTCAGTTTGTTTTCTCTCTTTACCTACTGATGGGTCTTTTAGTGTTGTTTTTGGCAAATATGAATAAAGCTGCCATAAATATGTTTTCATTTATTTTTTAAAGATTTATTTATTTATTTTAGAGAGAGAACGCAGGCCCTGGGAATGCAAGCACAGAATCGAGCTTTCTCAGCTGGAGAACATAACTGACAGTGGGCATGGCCGAGAGGGTCCACATTACCCTTTCTCTTCTCAGAATGAGATCTTGTGTCCCTTGCTGAGGCACCACAGACCTCTACAGTTCATGCTTCTTCTGTGTCACCCTCAGGGTGTTGAGCTAGTGTTTGACTTGCTGAGCCCATCCCTCAAAAGAAGTCTCAGGGATCCAAGCATGCAACCCCAGCTAACGTCAGAAGAGATGTAGTGGGATATACCATGTGCAAGTTTTCCTGACCTTACAGGATCTCAGCACTGAGGCGGACAGCACATTATCCTGGGGCCAAAGTGGAATCTGTGCGTGGACGCCTCCACCCCCACCTTCTGTCCTCGCTCTGGCTGTGGGAATAGGAGCCCTAAGAATTTGAATGTGGTTAAGTTAAGCAAGTAACTGCATTGCCACAGCTTCTCCTGACTTCTGTAGGCTCAGAATGAAGGCTCTTTCATTTAGCAAAGCACCTTAATGTGTTTTTAGGATATGCCAGGGTAGGCTCAGGAATCTGATTTGAGTGGAGGTGGAAAGCTGAATACCTCTGCGTTAGAAAGTAACAAGGAATTTCACGGTTCCTGCTGGGAGCTCCAAGAGAAAGGTCAGGGAGAGAGGGAAACCATGTGATTTCCTTACAGTGAGCACTAAGGATAGAAGGCAGTGAGAATCGTTTCTATATGTGGAGCATACCATGGTCGTCTTCTGAGCTATGGCATGTTCCCCATCTGTTACCCCCTAGATCTTCTTAAAACCTGCTGTACCCAACAACCAGTGTTGGTAGTGACTTTGAGTCACGCATGGGGTGGGTGGGACTACACATGGTGACACAGGTGAGGTGGGCAGGGAAGTCTCCTGAGCAGAGGCTGACCTTGAATTGGGACTGAATCAGGGCATAGGGCCAGGTCTCAGGAACAGAACTGAGACCATAAAAGCAAAGCAGGAGTGTGGGTGGGTTGGGGTGAGGGGGAGGGGTGGAGGGACACACACTTAGATGGGTCTCCCTCTGTAAGGGTGGTCTGGACCCTGGAACTTCCTGCCTTTCCCAACCACAAAGAACTAACTGGGAACTCAGGAGCCTCCTTTCTCTAATGCCAGCCCTGGCCTTTGCTGGTTAGTCAAGCTGGGAGCTTCTGACCTGGGCCAACAAGTGGCTTCCTTTGGAGTTAGGGTCTTAGAATGGGAGAATGCTTGAGGTCAGGCTGGCTTCCATGACTGCTGCTTGGAAAAATAAAACTCACAGGGTCTGTCAGCAGCCACGCTGCCTGTTTGGTGGGAAAAGCCACCAGAAGGAGAAGGAGGGAAGCTGACAGCTGGGGAGAGGGAAGAAACAGTGACTCTCAGGCCTCACACCCCCAGCTGCGTCACTGCCTGAAGATCCTTTTCCCTAAGTTTAGTCTCTCCCACTTGCATCCAGAAGTGCCCACTGGGCACCAAGCACCACCCCCTTCCCCTTTCCTCTGGTGTGCCCCTCTCTCTGGAAGTGAGGAACTTGGACGAGAACAGAGGAAAATGACCATGCTAGGATCAGAGCTCCTCAGCTCCTTTATCTTCACCACACTTACCACTCTCCAAATCATGTTTGTTTGTTTCTCTGTTTACTTTTATCACCCTTCTCCACTAGGAAAACGTAAAGTTCCATGCTGGTTTGTTTAATGTGGTGTCTCTAGTGCCCGGAACACAGTAGGTGCACATGAGTCATTGAACGAAGAAATCAGGCTTAAAATCAGGCCACTGTAGACCCCCTCCAAGGTCACAGTTACAGCAAAAAGATCTCAGTGCCAGACACTGAGTCCCGGATTTCTGAAATTTGTGTGTCCAAGTTATCTGCCCACCAGGGTGCACAAGCATGCTGGGGGCAAGGCTGCATACACAATCGGTGCTTCGTAAACCACAGATAAAGAGCCAGCAGCCGAGTGTGACGCGGGGCTGCTGGGAGGCGAAGTTCCATGCAGATTACAAAGGTTTCATCAGGAGCAGGGAACTGAAAGGCAGCTGTAATTAGAAAGCGTAGGCATTCACAATTGCCTGGAGGTCAGAAGGGCTGCACTGGCAGGCTGGGTGCTCGGCCGGAAATGGCCACGGAGGCACTGCTGTCCTGGACTGACATAATTGGACAGAGACCAGCTGCCTGTTGCCATGGTAGCAGCCAATCCGAGGAGCCGCTTCTGTGGCGAGGAGTCAAGGTTTCTAAAGAAGGGGCTAAAAAAGCTGCCTTTGTTCCCACTCTGAGCTATTTGCTGTCAGATCCCTGTGGTGGTGATGTGGCGTGGGGCCAGAGCCAACAACTGCTGGCCGCGATGGCCAGGAGGGGGCCACGGGAGGGCTTCGAGGGGCCAGCTGGGCTTGGGCAAGCACAGTGTGTCGCTCCGTGTAGCTGTCTGTGCCTCCGGAGGCAGAGCAGTGGCCAATGGCTTGCTTGTCAGAGTCCCAGAGCGCAGCATTCCGATGGCAGCCGTGGGACCCCGGCAACCATCAGGCCTCAGTTTCCTTACGTAGACAGAGGGACTATACTAACCTTTCAGGGTGGTCGTCAGGGTTGAGACAAGTGACGCACGCCACATTCTCACGTAGAGAGTGCTAAATACTACTGTCGTTTCGACAAACGATACAAACGGCTTCACAGCCGCCTCCTTAAAGGGCTCTTAGCTTCTGGGGATTGAGAGTGAGGTTTGGCTTCTTCAAGGGGAAAAAAAAACAGCCAACAGAGACTCAAAAACTCCAGGAGATGACCGTTCGGACTAGCAAAGTTGTATTTAAAAAGAAAACATTCTTCGGACTGCTTTGAGAGCTGTGTGCCATCAGAGAATCCTTCTCCTTCTGGCCAATTTGTGGGCCTGGACAGGATACGGAGATGAGGCTTTCCTTCCACAGCGGGAGAGAGAAAACAGAGGAGAGGAGGCTGAAGGGCGAGCTTCCTCCGATGTTCCCGTGAGGTGGGGCTGGAGGGGCAGAGGAGGGCACTTGGCTTGGACCGGGACCAACCAGAGGCGGACAGAGCAAGGGCACAACTCTGAACTGAGCCCCTCCTTTTCCTCGCCCTCACAGAAATGCTGGGAGATGCAGACAACCCTATTTGGACTCTGGTGCCGTCCTATGCAGACAACCCTATTTGGACTCTGGTGCCGTCCTCTGTTGCTATGGCAACTCAGTGGGCTCTCTGGTGAGTGGAAGAAGGGCAGCGGCCGCATGGAAATCAGCACTGGAGGCAGCGGCTCTGCCCTTTTGCTGTGGCAATCAAGGCATTTCTGAGACATTCCCTCTCCCATCTCAGGAGGCCATGGGAGGCGCTGGGACTCTGGAGCCTCCCTCCTGGCCCCAGCCTACACCTGTCTCAATGAGGAACCAGGCTCCTGTATGGAGAGATAGCTCCCTTGGGACCCTCACTCGGAGTGCATCTTTCAATCACACATCCCTCTGGAGGTTTCCTCTTAATTTTTTTTTTTTTTTTGGTAGATGTGGTCTGTTCATTTGTTCAGCCGTCGGGTACTGTGCACCTCCTGTACAAGGCACCGGGTGCAGAGCAGCGAACGAGACAAAGTGCCTGCCCAAGCGGAGCTCAGGGTGGGGTGCAGACAGTAAACAGTAATAAACCGGTATGAGCCAGAGAAATTGGAGGGGTGGGCTGACTAGCATGGGGTGGTCCGGGAAGGCCTTTCTGCACTGCAGTTGGTCAGCTGAGAAGGAGCCACTGAAGTCGCTGTGGTATGAGGAGTGTTCTGGGAAGAGCCAGTGCAGAGGCCCAGGCCGGGTGGCATGGTGGTTAGAGGAGGAGAAGAGGGGTGGGTTGTGAGGCCACAGAAGATGGAGCTGGAGAAGCAGCAGGAGGGGATTGGACAGTCTTGTCGGCTTTGCCATGGAGCCTGGGTTTCACTCTGAAGGCAATGGGAAGCACTGATGGGTTTTAAGCAGGAGAGGGAAGTGATCTGGTTTATGTTTTCTAAGGCCTCTGCTAGCATGGTGATGGACTTTAGGAAGGCAGGCGTGGAAGCAGGGGGCCAGCCAGGAGACTGCCGCAGTGACCCTTGTGGGAGCTCATGGTGGCCTCGCCCAGAGTACTGGAGCAGTAGAATTTGTAGGTAACCCCAACTGGACTTGCTGGGAGCCTCAGGGTGGGGATAAGGGAAGAGTGCTGTGCCCCTCTCCTTCACCCACAAATCTCAGTGAAATTGTTGGTGTTGGAAGAATATAGAAGGAAGAGTTGCAAGGATGAGCGTGGGGAGAGAGGTGAGAATAGAAAAGCCCCGAGTGGATTCAAGAACTGAATAGGGACAGGATGTGACCAGGAAAACATAAGCAACCTTGAAATCTACAGAAATCCTGGGAAGGGAGCTGCCTTGCCATATGCTGTGATATGGGAAAAGAAGCCAGTTTATTTGGATGTTGAAAGATTAGGAACAACCTAAATGCTCATCAAGAGGCAGGTCCTTGCATAAACCATGGTACATCCATACAATAGAATCGTGCCCACTCCGTACCCTGAAGTGGAAATAGGGCCAAGACAAAATGTTAAATGAGAAAAGCAAGTGGTACAATACAAAGAATATGATCCCACATAGGAAAACACAACACAACAATCTTCCCCACAAAGCAAAAGGCTTAAAACACCCAAGCTTTGGTAGACACTTCTAGGTAGAGTGTTGTCATAGGTTTGGGGAATCAAAGGGGATTTTTTACTTCAACTGAATTAGTCAACCTTTTTTTTTCTGCAGAAATATATTCATGTATTTCCTACGTAATTAAAAATGACTTTAAAGCTCTAAGAAGAAACAAGGGTCCCTGAGTGATATGCAGAGAAAGGCTGGTGCTGAGTGACCGCAGGTACTGCCTGGTTGGCCCCAGACACCAGCTGCCCTTCCCCAGGTGATGAGCTCAGGGGTCAGTAAATATGAATAAATATGGGTCCAACTCCCCAGCCCCAAGTCAGTTTTGTTTTAGCGGGGACAAAACCCCTCATGCCCATGAAGAATCCCAAGGACGCAGCCCAGTTCGTGACAGTCACATGTAATGAAGCTGGACCTCAGGATAAATTGTTGAGTGAAAAAGCAAGGTGGGGGGGTGGAAAGCAAGGCAAAGGACACTGGGAATATAATTCCACTATTTGTGTGTGTGTTTTTTAAAAGATTTTATTTATTTATTTAACAGAGATAGAGACAGCCAGCGAGAGAGGGAACACAAGCAGGGGGAGTGGGAGAGGAAGAAGCAGGCTCATAGCAGAGGAGCCTGATGTGGGGCTCGATCCCATAATGCCGGGATCACGCCCTGAGCCGAAGGCAGACGCCTAACCATTGTGCCACCCAGGTGCCCCTAATTTCACTATTTGAATGAAAATAAAAAGTGTGAATATGCAGGCTTATGTATGCATAGACTACTTCTAGAAACTAGTAACAGTGATTGCGTCTCCAGAGGGCAGCAGGGTAGCTGAAAGGCAGGGGTGGGAAGGAGCCTTTACTACAGGTATTTTTTTACTTTTGGAATTTTGAAATATTATGTGTTGCCTAATTTAAGTAAGTGGGTTTTTTTTCCCTGAAAGTTTGTACCTCTTGACCCCCTTCGCCTATTTCACCCGAACCCCCACCCCCACCTCTGGCAACGATCATTCTTTTTTTTACCCGTGAACTTATTTTTTTTTGTTGTTCTGTTTTATTTAGATTCCCAATATAAATGAGAGCATATGGTATTTGTCTTTCTCTGACTGGCTTATTTCACTTAGCATAATGCCCTCAAGCTCCATTCATGTTGCAAATGGCAGGATTTTGTTCTTTCTTATGGTTGAATAATATTCCACACAAATGCATTCTTTTTCTCTATCCATTTACCATCCATAGACACTTGGATTGTTTCCATGTCTTGGCTATTACAAATAATACTGCAATGGACACGAGTTAGTGTTTTCATTTTCTTCTGATAAATACCTGGAAGTGGAATTGCTGGATCCTATAGTGGTTCTATTTTTAATTTTTTTGAGGAACTCCCACACTGTTTTCTTTAGTGGCTGCACCAATTTTCATTTCTACCAACAGTGCACAAGTGTTCCCTTTTTCCCACATCCTTGCCAACACTTACTATTTCTTGTCTTTTTGATAACAGCCCTTCTAACATATATGAGTTGATATCCCACTGTGGCTTTAATTTGCATTTCCCTGTTGATGAGTGATGTTGAGCACCTTTTCATGGACCTGTTGGCCATCTATATGTCTTTGGAAAATTTCTATTCAGATCCTCAGCCCGTTTCTTTCTTTCTTTCTTTCTTTCTTTCTTTCTTTCTTTCTTTCTTTCTTTCTTTCTTTCTTTCTTTCTTTCTTTTCTTTCTTTTCTTTCTTTCTTTCTCTTTCTTTCTTTCTTCCTTTCTTTCTTTTTTTTCCTCCACCCATTTCTTAATCCAATTTTTTTTTTTTTGCTATTGAGTTACATGTATTCTTTATATATTTTGGATACTAATCCTTTATCAGATATATGATTCGCAGATATTTTCTCCCATTCAGTGAGTTGCCTTTCCATTTTCTTGATGATTTCTTTTGCCGTACAGTAGCTTTTCAAATTGATGTTGTCCCACTTGTTTGTTTATTGTTTATTTTTGTTGACTTTGCTTTTGGTGTCAGATCCAAAACATTGCTAACACTGACATCAGGGCATTTACCGCCTGTGTTTTCTTGTAAGGGTTTTATGGTTTCAGGTCATGATTTATTGAAGAGACTGTCTTTTCCCTTTTGTATAGTCTTGGCTCTTTTGTTGTAAATTAATTGACCATATACATATGGGTTTATTTCTGGGCCCTCTATTCTGTTTGATTAATCTAGATGCCTTTTTCCTCCCTTATGTCTGTTTCAATGCCATCATACTATTTTGATTATTATAGCTTTATAATACAGTTAAAATCAGGGAGGGGCATCTGGGTTGCTCAGTTGGTTAAGCATCTGCCTTCAGCTCAGGTCATGATCCCAGGACCCTGGGATGGAGTCCCAGCAGGGAGTCTGCTTCTCCTTGGGCATGCTGTTCCCCCCTACTCGTGAGCTCTCTCTCTCAAAATAAATAAATAAAATCTTTAAATAAATAAATAAAATGAGGGACTATGATGCCTCTGGCTTTGTTGTTCTTTCTCAAAAAATAATTACTTCAAATACATATTTTTAAGTTTTTTATTTGTTTTAATTTTTTAAAAAGTAATCTCTGACCCCATTGTGGGGCTGGAACTCATGACCCAAGATCAAGAATCACATGCTCTATCAATTGAGCCAGCTAGGTGCCCCAAAATACTTATTTTTAAAATAAAAAGAAATATATTGAGCCACAAAGGCAAAGCTATCAGAAAGGGCCTTTTTTCTAAATTGTGAGGAGAAGGTTGGGGGAAGCCCCCTTGACTTAGTATCTAGGGGCCAGTGCTGGGGTAATATTGACACACGGGCTACTGTGTTAGGTAATGACTCAGTTTCTCCGAATGCACCTCGGAATGCCCTTTCAGTGATCCAGATATCATTTTGATGCTGTGGTAGAGCACCTCCGCCTGCATTTGTCCCTTAGTTTCCTTTCAGAGTTTTTAGGATAATAAAACACTAACTTATTTTTATTTACACTATGGTTGGTTCGTACCACAGGACTGATGCTTCCAAAACATAGCTGAGAAAGCATCCTGTGGTTGCTTGCCCAGGAGACATATCATACACCCAGGTCCTTTGTGGAATGAGGCAGGACCTGAATAAACATACCTTGCTGTGTATCGTGTGGAGCCTGTGGTACAGTCATGTTCCAGTTTAAATATCGTAAACCTCCCTCTGTGAGAGTGTGCGTGCACACGGCAACACGCCCACACACACTTTCTCACCAGAAAGTGCTCTTTCCATCGGGAGCTAAGGACCATGGGAAGCCGTTGAAGGATTTAAGCGGAGGAGTGACCAGGTCAGACGCGCGTTAGTCCAAGATGGCTTCCCGCAGTGCGGAAAGTAGAAGGGAACAGGGTGAGGCCAGAGCTGGCGAGGGGAGAGGGGGTGGGAGGGGAGGCTGGCGCAGCGGTCCAGGCTGCACGCGCTGGTGGTGAGGAGGGGCAGAGCGCTTTGGGCTTGGTGAGGTGACAGAAGCGTGTGGAATTTGTAAAGTGCCTTACGTGCAGACTCACTGTGACGACCGTACCTCAGCCTCTGGCCACTCCGGCCCCTTAGAAAGAGTTGAGGAGGGGCGCCTGGGTGGCACAGCGGTTTAAGCGTCTGCCTTCGGCTCAGGGCGTGATCCCGGCATTATGGGATCGAGCCCCACATCAGGCTCCTCTGCTATGAGCCTGCTTCTTCCTCTCCCACTCCCCCTGCTTGTGTTCCCTCTCTCCCTGGCTGTCTCTATCTCTGTCAAATAAATAAATAAAATCTTTAAAAAAAAATAAAAAGAAAGAGTTGAGGAGAGGGGAGGAGAGGTCATGCTCAGGTTGCCACCTCTCCTGCAAGTCTCAGGACTCAAGAAGGAAACCTGAGTCCCCGGGACCTCTAATGTGTCGCTGACAGCAGGGCTTGTGGAAAAGGTATGTAGGGGAGGGCAGAGCAAGGCAGAATTTCAGACAGTGTTTCCTCGTGTTTATCTCAACCCCACCCAGCTCTCTTCTGGAGGAGTCTCCGCTGTTCAGCCCCTGGCAAGCTCTGGTGGCGCTGTGGCGCTAGAGGCGTCCCACACCCTGCCCCTAAGAGCGGGGAGGCCCTGCTTCTAGCCTTGACTTCCTCACCAACTTCTGTGGTCGGCCTCCGGCTTATCACTGAGCTTCTTGGGACCTCAGTCTTTGCATCTGTAAAGTAGTGATTATCATCCTTCTTGTGGAATTAAACATGAACCAAATTGTTAAATGTCGTTCTTCTTGCAACACAGAAAGCAACAGTCTCATAAAGTGATTTTCAGGCTGTGCTCTTGATGCCACCGTGAGCAAGAAGGGTGGGTCGGTGGGACACCAGACATCCCACTTCCCTGTTAAACAGGACAGCTCCACTCTTCAAAATATTGGAATTTGAGTAAGATTTCATTTGAACAAAGGGTCTTGCTGCTAAAACAGTTTTAAAACCACTGTGGCAGATGGTCTAGGTGGCTCAGTCAGTTAAGCATCTGACTTTGGTTCAGGTCATGATCTCAGAGTCCTGGGATCAAGCCCAGGGTAGAGCCCTCCTTTGGCTCCAAGGCTCAGTAAGGAGTCTGCTAGTCCCTTTTCCCTTCCCCCTGCTCCTGCCAGCATGAGTGCACACGCACTCTCTCTTACATAAATAAATAAATAAATAAATAAATAAATAAATAAATAAATAAATAAAATAAAATAAAATCTTAAACAGCAACAACTACAATGGCACAGCATTCCTGCCTGGGGCAATTCAGATGTCTGACTTTAACCCAGGGATGGGAAATAAATCACCCACCACATATAAAGCCTGTACCTGTGGCAGACGTAACTAATCGATCACAGGCCCTTTCCTGCTGAACCTTAATGAAGTCTCAGAGTTCTTTCCAATGAAACACTTGGAGCTGCCAGTTCCATCATGAACATGTGAGATGAAACTGATTTTCCACTCCTTTGACTTTTCATTGTAGGTTGACCTTGAGCATTCAGTTGAATTAAGGACAATAGCTGCTCTAAACTTCATTTAGATAAAAAAGTTTGAAAGCAAGGTTTGTGTTTGTCTTGGTTTGGGCTGCTATAACAAGATATCACAGATGAGGTAGCTTAAGCATCAGTCATTTATTTCTCAGAGTTCTAGAAGCTGCAAGTCCAGGATCAGGGTACAGGCATGGTAGGGTTCTGGTGCAAGCCCTCTTCCTGGTTTACAGATGACACCTTCTTGCTGTATCCTCACATGGCAGAGAGAAAGATTATCTCTTGTAAAAGGCATGAATCCCATCATGAGGGTTCGACTTTTGTGACCTAATTGCCTCCCAAAGGCCCTACCTCCAGTACGACTGGGGATTAGAGCTTCAACGTACGAATTCGGGGGAGACACAAACATTCAGTCCATAACAGCTTACAGAGATTTGTTTTACCAACATGTATTTATGAAACTAAGACGTTACTTTTGATCATTTACAGAGGGTCTGTCATCCTTGTATGTCCCACCTCCTGTCATTTTACATGTGCAAATCATACTCATCCTTTAAATTCATTCATTCTTCCTCCCTCCCTCCCTTTCTTTCTTTCTTTCGAGAGGGAGGTGGGGAGGGGCAGAGGGAGAGAGAATCTTAAGCAGGCTCCACGCCCAGGGCAGAGCCCAACTCAGGGCTCTATCTCACAACCCTGAGATCATGACCCAGGAAAAACCAAAAGTCAGATGCTTAACCAACTGAGCCCCCCAGGCATCCCTCATCCTTTAAATCCTAAATCAGATGCCTCCTAGTTACCTTCTCCGTGAAGATGAATTTTCTTCTCTGAATTTTCACAGCATTCTATCTGCTTTGCTCATGGCTTTTAATGTCTTGTAGTGTTGTGGGGGGGGGCTGTTGTTGTTGTTATTGTTCTTCTTGTTGTTGTTGTAAATGCCTTCTGTTTCCATTTAGACAGTGAGATCTGTTGAAAACATGACTGCCATCTGGATAGGTACTTGTATTGTTTCAGAGTAGCCCAGTAGTTAGTATTTGCTGAAAGAATGAATTGACATGAGGGAATCTGAGGGCTAGCCCAAAAGGCTATTTCTTGTTTTGTTAAACTACAACTTGAAGCATACTTGGGTTCTATTGGGAATTGAAAGCGTTTGCTAAAATGTAGATTCTAGGGGGGCGCCTGGGTGGCACAGCGGTTAAGCGTCTGCCTTCGGCTCAGGGCGTGATCCCGGTGTTTTGGGATCGAGCCCCATGTCAGGCTCCTCTGCTATGAGCCTGCTTCTTCCTCTCCCACTCCTCCTGCTTGTGTTCCCTCTCTCGCTGGCTGTCTCTATCTCTGTCGAATAAATAAATAAAATCTTTAAAAAAAATGTAGATTCTAGGGATACCTGGGTGGCTTGTTCAGTTAAGTGTCTGCCTTCAGCTCAGGTCATGATCCAGTGGTCCTGGGATGGAGTCCTGCATTGGGCTGCTTGCTTGGCAGGGAGCCTGCTTCTTCCTCTCCTTCTGTCCCTCGCCCTGCTTTTGCCCACACCTGTGCCCTCTCTCTGTCTCTGAAAAATAAGTAAATAAAATCTTAAAAAGTAAGTAAATTAAAAATAAATAAAATGTAGATTCTAGGAGGACAGGTGATCTTGGTTTGTTCATGCTTCCCTGGAACAATGCCTGGCATAGAGTAGGCCTTCAATTTATTTTAGTAAAATGAATAAAAGAATGAATGAACAAATTAGGGTTTGAGAAAATACTGTAGCCTGGCAGTGACTTCCCTTGTGTTTATCTCACATGAGGTAAGGTATTAAATGATTAACAGGGTTTAGCCACTTTTAAAACCAGCTGGACAATTGCCTGGTTATTTCTATGGAAACTTGCACATTTCACATTTTTCCAAACAGGTAAGAATTGACAGGAGGATGTTACATAATTGAGATTGACTTCACCTCTAACTGGGGACTTACATACTCTTGCCTTGTGGAAATCTGGTCCTTTAAAGGATGAAAATATTCTACATATTTTAAAATTTATAGTTGTTATCAAAATAGCCCCTGAAAATTCTCTTATTTTTCCTGTGTTTGGCAAATGAAGATTTCTGTCTTCCAGGGTCATTCTGCCAAGAGAACTGCTATTGAATTTTCAATTTCTCTTTGCTATGAGAAATTTTTTGTTAATTTGCTGTTAAGTGGGATTGTTGAGTACTTTGATAGTTTATTTTACTGCTGATTGTGCAGAAACTCAGTGATGGAGAAATCCACGTTCGGTATGATATGGTAACATTCCCAATCTCCAGGCAAAATATTGTCATCAGACAGGTGGCTTTTTAAAGCCTGATATTTGCAGTCCACTGTTTGGCACCTAGTAGGTGCTTGAGTAGACATCGAATTTGTGCATTTAGTAATTCAACAAATATTTATCCAAAGCCAGCCCTCCACTTGAGGTTACCAACATTAAATTCAGGTCCTCAGAACATTACTAGTGTTGTCTCTCAGAGTCAAGTTGGCTAATTAATGTGGGCATGCTGTTATTTTCTTGACTGACCTAGTACTGCCAAATGGCTCAATTAAAGCAATAAAACTGAAGAGGGCCTGATCTTCCTTTCACATTTATTATCAACAGGGGCTCAGTTCTATGCTAAAAAGGCTTGAATAAAGATTTTATTGGGCCCTTTGCCTACTCAAACTAGTATATAACCATTAACTAGTTAATCCAAATAGGCCCTCAGGGAGGCCTGGCAGAGCCATTATCTTTACATCCCTGAAAGCCAGGTGGCTTGTTCAAGGCTGCTGAATAAGGTCAGAGCTGGTTTACACTGGGAGCCGAGGAGAGTCCAGCCTTTCTTTGTCAGGGTTGGTCAACTGCTTCCTCCCCAGGCATTTGCACACCTGTCTTTATTTTTCCCACTTAAAAGGAGCTCCATTTTGGCACCTTGCAGCCTTGTCCACTGATGACCTCATTCCACTATCCTCTCTTCTCAGACACCTTCTCAGATGCCCCAAGAAGTCTTCAGGTGAAAGTTCTGGTCCCTGGAGACCCGGATGGCCTTCTGTTTCAGAAATTACCCCAGGGGCGCCTGGGTGGCACAGTGGTTAAGCGTCTGCCTTCGGCTCAGGGCGTGATCCTGGCGTTATGGGGGATGGCCTTCTGTTTCAGAAATTACCCCAGGGGCGCCTGGGTGGCACAGTGGTTAAGTGTCTGCCTTCGGCTCAGGGCGTGATCCTGGCGTTATGGGATCGAGCCCCACATCAGGCTCCTCCACTATGAGCCTGCTTCTTCCGCTCCCACTCCCCCTGCTTGTGTTCCCTCTCTCGCTGGCTGTCTCTATCTCTGTCGAATAAATAAATAAAATCTTTAAAAAAAAAAAAAAGAAAGAAATTACCCCAAATTGATATGCATACTGTAGCAGCTAAAGTCAGGCAACTTGGGTTCAAATCTTGGGTTTATTGCTTAGTAACCATGTGACTTCAGGCATGTCACTTAACATTGTCAAACCTCAGTTTCCTCCTGTACAAATTGGGGACGTTAATAACAGTACTAACCTATGGCGTTGTTGCAAAAATTGACTAACGTAATGTCTGTAAGCACTTAGCACATTGCCTGGCACACAAGAAATGCCCGATGTATAGTAGCTATCGATTTACTAGGCAACCATCACAAATTGCCTGTAGACAAAAAAAACAAGAGACTTCTAAACTAGTCACATCTTGTCTTTTCGACCGAAGTCATCTGAGAAATCAATACCCAGAAGAGAAACTAGCCTCTCCAAGTGAGATGGAGCAGATCTAACCTGTATACATCTGTGTTGGCTAGAACTTCGGGGGAAAATACACGTAATGAAAAAGAAATATGCTTTGTACTGCTTATTTACCTGGATGCAGCGAACTGAAGAGAAAGCAGATCCTCTTTGGAGAGATTCATTTATTACCTTTGGGAGGCTGAGCTGAAGTGCAGCTGAGCAACCACGATTTTGACATTTATCTGTTTTCCCGATGCTTTATGGACTCTCTATAAAACCAGTCTAATGACCTTCCTACCAAGGCTGAACGATTTGCTGTTGGAGCTGTAGGTTTCTGCGGGCCTTTTGTGTGTGTGTGTGTGTGTGGCTTTAATCTCATTTCTGGAATAAAGGAAGTGCAAAGACATTAAACTCTGGATCCATCAGAGAAAGAACTCTGTAATTGCAATTTGGCAGCAAATGTGCTTGTGCTGTGTGCACTTTGAATGCCAGTGATGATTAATCCTGCACATTTATCAGAGCCCAAGAGCAGAGCACCGTAATGACAACTGCGCCAGGCAAGAGAATGCTGTTTGATCATGACGGACTTGGGCCTGCTGGGATGTGAGTAGCAGCCTCAACCAGACCTCAGCCAAGAAATCTAGACCTGCCTGTCCAGCATGGGAGCCGCTACTGCCTGTGGCTCCGGAGCGCTTGCAAGGTGGCTGGCCCTCATTGAGATGGGCTGAAATACAGATATTCAAAGCTGGATTTCAGAGACTTCCTATGTAGACAAGAACGTAAGATATTTGTATATCACATATGTTAAAGTAATAGTATTTTGAATATGTTGAGTTCAATAAAGTAGATTTTTAAAATTAATCTCATCTGTTTCTTTGTATTCCTGTAATGCATCTGCTGGAAAATGTTCAGTGACATAACGCGGCTCACATTGGTGCGGTCGCATCGTGTTTCTGTTGGACGGCGCTGCTCTACAGTCAGAGACTAACAGGTGAGGCAGACACATCTCCGGTTTGCTTCCCCGTTCACAATGATTCCTCTTTTTCAGGCAACTGCCTTTGTCCCCATCTCACAGTTGAGTGGTCTCCTCATTGCCATCATGCTGGGTTTTTTTGACTCAAGGATGGATGCCTGTCTCAATCTGTCAGTCAGACTGCTTCCCTGGGAAGTTGGCCTGGGAACCGGTGCTGGGGGCTGCAGGATGTAACATGCGCGGCCACGGTTTTCTGCTCCCTGTGTCAGAAAAGCACACGGAGTTGATCTTCAAAAAGAAAAATAAGAATGCAGCACATGTATAGGTTTAGAGAGAGATAAAACATGGAGAGTCCTGCTTGTGTTTGAGACTCTGGTTGCAATGTATATTTCGCCCAGCTAGTTTCTCACCCCTGGGTCCTGTGAGATATCCTGGATCCTTCTCATAAATGTCAACTTTTTCACTCCATCTACCTCAGATGGGTCTCTGACTACCAAAAGAGTATGAATAACTCATATGTAAATAAATCTACTTTTCTCTATCACCCCAGGTCCAACCTGAAATAGATTTCCGCTGAAGTTCGTGCAGCTTAAGTCTGAGAGCCACTCACTTCACTTGAAAAGCTCCCTTCCACAGCCCCATTTTAGATTTGTACTTTCATATTCTTTTCCTTAAAGAGGGTCCCCCAAACTGTATACATTTAAAGCAGTATAAAATGTGGATTTACCCTCTGTATGCATTCCTCTCTGTGCTCGCAAATGCAACCCTTCGGTGATTTCGGGAACACTATTCCTTCATAATGACAAACTCATACCTACCTTCTTAGGACTTTTGACGAGCCTCCTTTTGTCTGCAGTGTTCTACCCCAGACCTTTGCGGCATTGGCTCCTTCTTATGGATCAGGTCTTATCTTCAGTGTCTCCTGCTCGAAGATGCCTTCCCTATATAGCCTGCCTAGGGAGTTCTGTGTCTCTATCACATCATCCTCTTTTATTTTCATGAAATTCCTTGTGTATTCATTTATTTGCTTATTGTTCATTTCTTATTATTCTTTCTAAAATGCAAGTGCTTTAAGAGCAGGAATACTGTCTTGCTTGCTGCTGTAGTCCCAGCATCTAGAACAGTGCCTGACACATTGTGGGCGTTCAGTAAACATTTGTTTGGATTTTATTTATTTATTTATTTATTTATTTTAAAGATTTTATTTATTAATTTGACAGAGACAGCCAGCGAGAGAGGGAACACAAGCAGGGGGAGTGTGAGGAAGAAGCAGGCTCCTAGCAGAGAAGCCTGATGTGGGGCTCGATCCCAGAACGCTGGGATCATGCCCTGAGCCAAAGGCAGACGCTTAACGACTGCGCCACCCAGGCGCCCCAGGATTTTATTTATTTATCAAATATTTGTAAAGTGCTTCTTGTCTGCTGGGGTTGAGTCTAAGAACTTTACAAATGAATGAATAAGTAAAATTCCCAACTCTCTGTTATAGTCTGTGCCATAGACTCTATTTTCAATTCCTGATTCCCTCTTACTAGGAAGAAAATTAGAACTCATCAACAAATAATTCATTAAGTTATTCCTATGTTCCAGACACTAGGCTAAGTGCTTAACAAACATCTTATTTGAATCCTCACTATAAAATAGTGTATTCACTTGGGATTGCATTTGGCTACATGTAACAGAATCCAGACAGCAGTGGGTTAACCTGGTAAAGATTTCTTTTTCTCACATAGCAGGGAGTCTAGGGTATGTGGCCCAGGATCTGTATAGCATCTCTGTGAAAGTCAGCAAAGACCTGACTTCTGCTTTCTTGCTCTGTCATTCTTGGTGGGTGGTTCTTATAATTGCAAAAATGGCTACTGACTCTCTAAGTGTCATTGTCTTGCTTTAGGCAGGAACAGGGGAAAGAGTTAAGGGCAAAGAATATATGAAAACTGAACATATCCTTTGTGATCAGGGACACAACAATTTTCTTGGCAGCCTCTTGTAGTATATAAGAATACTTCTTATATTTCATTGGTCAAACTGGACCACATGACCACCCCTAACTGCAAGGAAGTCTGGGAGGTGAGTATTTTTAATTGGGCACATTGCTGTCTTGCATGAAATTTAAGTTCTGTTGATAAAGAGAGAGGAAAGAATAGATATTGTGTAGGGAATTAGCTGTGTTGACAGTGACCAGGTTCCATGATTATATCCAGGACCCTAAAAAACGACCAAGTCTGCAAGTATTCCAGGAATTCCATGTGTTCAGGGCAGCTGAAAACACTGAAGGCTCTGAAGGTTGTGTAGGATTTGGGTGATTGGATGAGGGGAAAAGCATTTCATTTTACAGAGGGAGGAATCAAAGCTGCTTTGCTCAAGATGTGGCATCTAAAAAGATTGACAAGGGGAAAAAAAGATACAGAACTGGAATTTAAACCCAGAACTGTGATTTCAAAGACTATATTCTTAAGAATTGGGGTTTGTGGGTCTAAAATATAGTTAAATGGTGATTTTTCTGGGATCAAACGACCCATCTTTTCATGACAAGTTTTCAAGTAATAACATCTGCCACTGTTTGAGCACTTACTGTGTGTGATTTTCTTTATATACATTGTCTCACTTTGAAAATGGCTTTATGTTTTTTATAAAAGTCTTTCCTGATCATTGTAAAAAAAAAAATCTTAAATCCCCCAAATAAACAAACCAAGCAGTATGGAAAAAAAACTAAGAAAAAAACCTCCAGAAATCCCACCTTGGAGAAAACCAGGATTACTGTTTTGGTGAACAACTTCTCAGACATCTCTCTTTGCAGATTAATGTATTAGATATGTGTTTAAATACACAAGTGGGGGCATGCCTTATGTTTCCTGTGGATATATCTTGTCCAGATAATCATTCCAACAACCCTACGGGGTAGGCATCATTAGGGCCATTTTATAGGCTTAGAATAGTTAGGTGATGTGCCTAAGACACACAATTAACAAGTGGTCAAAAGAAGCTAGTTTCATTTTTACCTGAAGTGATCACCCCAGTTCCCTGGAAGAATTAGAACTGGACAAAGCAAAGGTCTCTTTCCCTGGAGAGTTAAAACACACGCACGCACGCACGCGTGCACACACACACAAATAAAAGATGGTCCTACTATCCAGGCACCTTGGTGATAGGAAAGCATAGCTGCTCTGTGGACTCAGCCGCTCTAGGGAATATACCCATTCTGAATAAAATAAGGTATTTTCAATGCTGTAGGGCTCCTGAGACACTGTTCATCTGAAGTCTGTGTGAAGCGATGTGGCATTGATGTCACCCAGGACAATACCCCTGGCCCCATCACATGACTGAGTCTCGGAGAACTGTCAGTGTTACATCATTACAAGTGATCTCCATTCTGATGCATTGCAAATGACTTGTTTTATACCCCACTTCCACTCCCAGCTCTGCTGATGCTTTGCTTTGTAGTTTCTATTTGCAGATGTTGTGGACCAAGCTGAAGAATCTTTGGAGCTGTAGGCTTTTGAGTGAATGAATGAAGTAGGTTTCTCTATTCTCTTGCTGATAAATAGCATATGAGCTGCCAAGGGACCCCTTGAAGTTTTTAAAAAGTGCTTTGCCATTAATAGGGTACTGATTAAAGTATGGCACCTCCCTGTGTTGAAAACCCATGTGCTGATAAAATGAATGAGGTGGATCAGGGAAGAATGCCAAGATGTCTTATTTGGTAAGAAGAAAAAAAGTAAGGTGTGGAACGTGATCTAGAGCATGGTCTTGCTCTCTTGGTAAATTTTTTTTTTTTTGGTGAATTTTATTTATGTTTTTTTAAAGATTATTTATTTGGGGGGTGGAGGGGCAAAGGGAGAGGGAGAGAGAGTCTCAAGCAGACTCCATGCTCAGTGTGGAGCCCGACGTGGGGCTCGATCTTATGACCTGAGCTGAAACCAAGAGTCGGACTCTTAACTGACTGCACCAGGTGCCCCCTTTTTGGTAAATTTTAAAGAATGTATATATACATAGAAATATTTTATCTGGGAGGATCCATAAAAAACTATTAATAAATAGTAGTTGTTACTATTCAGAAAGGCAGGAACAGAAGTTATCACTTGTTATTTTATACTTAAATAATTAAGATTTCAAACTTTATACATGTACTGCTATTCTAATGTTAAAATTATTATCTAATATCAACAGGAGTAATCTGGTCAGTGAGAGCATAGGCCATTAAATGTTTTCTTCTCTGTACTTCTCCATGTTTTAAAAACATTAAAGTTTATTTTTTTTTTTGAAAGATTTATTTATTTATTCGACAGAGATAGAGACAGCCAGCGAGAGAGGGAACACAAGCAGGGGGGGTGGGAGAGGAAGAAGCAGGCTCATAGTGGAGGAGCCTGACGTGGGGCTCGATCCCAGAACGCCGGGACCACGCCCTGAGCCGAAGGCAGACGCTTAACCGCTGTGCCACCCAGGCGCCCCTAAAGTTTATTTTTTAAAAGATGTTTTCTGAGAGATTCCCTTCCTCCTTAAAAGAACAAGGGGTCCTCTCACCTTATAGACTTCTGGTGCTGGGAAAATTCATGAAATAGCCCTCTGTGTACTGGGAACATGATTTGAGCAACAGTATAGCTGAATCCAGTTTGAGGACAGATTTATTTCTTCTTTTTCAATTATTTTAATAAATCAAGCAGGACTGCCAAATAGTGCCAATTAAGTTCAGTTGGTGATGGCCGCCCGGAGTACTGTTGAGAAGAGCTGGGAGGCCGTTTCCGGGCTTAGCTGTGATTGGTGAGCCATGTTTGCCCCAGTGTGAGGGTGGGGAGTCTGGAGGGCAAGCTTCATGTGGGTTGGTGTCACCAAGGGAAAAGTTCCCCCCAAGTTAGTTCTGGCCTCCCTGCAACCTCCAGCATGCCTGCACATGACAATATGCTACTCACAATGTTCCAGCATCCCAGAGGGGGAAGCAAGGTTTAATGGAAACATGAAAGGACACGAATCCCGATGGTGCATGAAATTAGCAGTGAACACTGGGAAACATAAGTCATGGCTCTATTTGTTCTGGGACAGGATGAAAATCAATCATTTCATCGGAGTGGAAGATAAAACCGAGGGAAAAAATCAAAAGACTAATCAAAAGAACCACCACCACCACCCTTTCAGATGGTGGCTCTGCCCCCCTTCATCCTTACTGAGGCTCTGTGGCTAAGGAGAGAACTGGGGCACCATGTGGGCTGAGACTAATAGCAGCTTAATCTTTAGGGTCTTAAGGTTTTTGTGAAGGGGCAGGGTAGTCACCTCTGGGGAGGTGACATCTGAACTGATTATCAAGTAATACCAAGGAGCCAGCCATAGGTATGTCTGTAAATGGCTGCTTCTGGTCAGGCCTGAGTTTCAAGCCCCACGGAATTTTCTAGGCACTTCCAGGTAAAATATATCAACTCTGTTGTGGCATGTCTGGCAAGGTTTAAGTAAGGAGGAGCAAAGAGGCCTTTGGCCGAAAGGGGCTTTTTGGACATCCCTGCAGGCTGCCATCCGCATGCCTGGCGGAATCCATGGCTGTCTGGTCCATGAAGGTGCTTCTTGTACAATGTGGGCTACCAGCATTGACTACCTGGACGTGACTGAAAGGTCTGCTTACTCTGTTTGTCCCAGAGCTGCAATGAAACACCACTGACGGGTCAGGAGGGAGCCCTGCGACGAGGGTTACGTGTGAGGCTTACGTGTGAGGCTTATGACGCAAGGTCTGTTCACTTCCACAGCCACCTTTGGGATTTGGCCAAGTCAATGTAATTTAGTATTTAAACTCTTTTCTGTTTGTTTTGTTTTTATTTTTCGGTACAAAGTCCAAAGTATGAAGAAATTTCTCTCCTTTCAAAATTGGCAGATAAAGGACGAGACCAAACAGGATCCATTTGGTTTTCTAGTTGATGTGGCCCCCTCCTCTCCTCAAAATGCTGGAAACAGTCTTCCAACTATGCCTGCCTTAGATAAATCCTGGTCTGTCCCTTAGAACTGGGTGAAGCCCAGATCTCTGGGGGAGCATAAACAGCAGAGTGGGAGCAGGTGGGTGGGGCAAAGGCTAGAAATCAAATTCTGGACACACCTTCCCTCACTTAATAAACAAATACAGTATATTTATGCTGTGCCTGCCACAAACAAAGATGCAGTCTTTGTTCTTAAGAACTTAGAGTCTAGCTGGGGAATAGCGTCTGTTAAACTATGCCTGTTTGTATTGCTTTGATTGATTTCATTCAAATTTGTCAGTGGTAATCCTGCTAATGGCAGGATTAACAAGGAAAATTTATTAGATGTTTAAGATAGTTTAAAAACTGAACCTCGGGGGCGCCTGGGTCACACAGCCATTAAGCGTCTGCCTTCGGCTCAGGGAGTGATCCCAGGGTCCTGGGATTGAGGCCCGCATCAGGCTCCCTGCTCTGCTGGGAGCCTGCTTCTTCCTCTCCCACTCCCCCTGCTTGTGTTTCTCACTGGCTGTCTCTCTCTCTGTCAAATAAATAAATAAAATCTTTTTTTTTTTTTTAAAGATTTTATTTATTTATTTGACAGAGAGAGACAGCCCCCGAGAGAGGGAACACAAGCAAGGGGAGTGGGAGAGGAAGAAGCAGGCTCCTAGCAGAGGAGCCTGATGTGGGGCTCGATCCCAGAACACCGGGACCACGCCCTGAGCCGAAGGCAGACGCTCAACGACTGAGCCACCCAGGCGCCCCTAAATAAATAAAATCTTTAAAAAAAACCCGAAAAACAAAAAACTTAACCTCGGAGCAGCTGAGTGGCTCAGTCAGTTAAATAAATGACAGACTCTTGATTTTGGCTCAGGTCATGACCTCAGGGTGGTGAGATTGAGCCCCACATCGGCTCCTGCTCAGCATGGAGTCTGCTCCAGATTCTCTCTCTTCCTCTGCCCCTTCTCTAAAATAACTAAATAGGATTTTTTAAAAAAAATAAAAATTGAACCTCAAAAAAAAAATTGAATCTCTAGGACATGAATAAATGAATTAAATTATCTGGATCCTATTCTTGCAAAGAAAATAACTTTTATTTGTTGTAATTTTATTTTATTATTTATTTAAATATTTTATTTATTTATTTTAGAAAGAGAAAGAGACAGCATGAGTATGGGGAGGGTAGAGGGAGAGGCAGAGAATCCCAAACAGACTCTCTGTTGAGCGCAGAGCCCCCCACATGGGGCTCTAACCCAACAACCTTGAGATCATGACCTGAGCTGAAACCAAGGGTTGGACACTTACCCGACTGAGCCACCCAGGCGCCCCTATTATTTATTTAAGTAAACTCTACCCCCCCAACATAAGATTTGAACCACAACTCTGAGATCCCGAGTTGCATGCTCTACCAGACTGAGCCAGACAAGCACCCCCTAAAGAGAACTTTAAAAAGCGAGGTTAGTGATTTTGTACATTGCACTTCAGCACCACCTCCATCTTTATCACTGGATCCTTTTCAACACCCACTAGTCATGTTTTTTTATCAGACTGCAGTTGTCTTCATTAATTTCTCCATTAACTTGACTTCATGGTGGTTCACATGAGCATAGACTGATAGGATGAAGGCTTCCACAAATAAAATTACATTTAGCTTTAAAGAAATAAGAGTATAAAGAAATAAACTTTTTAATCATCCTAAAAAGATAGCTCACAGGTCTAGCCTCGCAAAGAAGTATATGACTTTATGCAAAAGATAATGCTCCTTTTATTTTATTTTATTTTTTTAAGATAATGCTCCTTTTAAAAGGAGTGTATAATTTACACAAAAACTTATACACAAATGTTCACAGCAACATTATTCGTAATAGCCAAAACATGGAAATGACCAAAATATCCATTAACTGGTGAATGGTTACACAAAGTATGGTATACCGATACCACAGGTTATTCAACAGTAGAAAGAAGTGAAGCATGTATACGGGCTATTATACAGATGAACTTCGAAAAAATTCTGCTAAGTGAAAGAAGCCAAACACAAAAGGTCACACATTGTGTGATTCTATTTATATGAAATGACCAAGCTAGGCAAATCTGCAGAGACAGAAAGTTGATTAGTGGTTGCCAGGGGCTGGCAGGGGCAGCAGTTGGGAGGAAATGAGGAATGACTACTAATAGATACAGGGCTTCTTTTTGGAGTGAGGAAAATGTTCTAAAATTGATTGTGGCACATTGCAAATATACAGAAAAACCACTGAATTGTGCATTTTAAATGGATTAATTGTATAGAATGAAAGTTATATGTCAATAAAGCTGTTATATTAAAAAAAGGTATATAGGGGCACCTAGGTGGGTCTGTCCGTTGAGCACCCAACTCTTGATTTTGGCTCAGATCCTGATTTTGGGGTTGTGGGATGGAGCCCCAAGTTGGGCTCTGCATTAAGAATGGAGCCTGCTTAAGATTCTCTCTCCTCTCCGCACCCCCCAGCATGTGCGTACATGCTCTCTTTCTCTTAAAAAAAGGCGTGCGTGTGTGTGTGTGTGTGTGTGTGTGTGTATGTGTGTGTGTATATATATATATTTAAGCTTTTGAAAAATTGAGTCATTTCAGGACAGTTAGGGCAGCAGCCTGAAGAATTCTATTTCTTTAGATCGAATTTGTATGTGAGGATTTTGTGAATTGAGTTTTCAAAAAAGCAGGACTCACAATAAGCATTTGAAGAGATAAGTGAAAAAAGAATCAGAGTTCCAGAAATAAGCTCATATATACAAGGAGATTTTGTATATGATGGACACTTTTTAAATGATTATTCCACAAATGGTATGAGATCTAGCTAGCCATTAAAAAAAAAAAAAAACAAAACCCTGGATTCCTATCATATTCCTTACCCCAAAATAAACTGAACTTGATCAAATACGTCCATGTAAGAAAGAAAAGTACTAGGAAAAAATATAGGTAAATGTTTTCATGATCTTGGGGATGCGAAGTTTCTTCCTAAATTAAAGGAAGAAGTCATTAAAAAGAGAGAGAGACATAAATTTGACTACCTTTTTTTAAAGTGCACAAAACTTCAGCACAACAAAGATTGTTCCTCTCTCCTCTTCCCTATGTGCCCACTCTACCCAAATTTGATGGATCCTTCAGGGTAAGGCTACAGTCGCCTTCCCCTGTGGCATCTTTCCCATCCGCTCCTGCACCTATGACCATTCTTCCTTTCCTGAACTTCTCTTGAACTTAGTCAAAAATACACAGATGGCAAGAGGAGGTGGATGGATTATAATTTACCTGCCAGCCCCAGACCCATGGCAGTGACTTCTCAGAGCCTGTGTTAGAATTCTTACCTGCATCTGACCTCAGTGGAGTGTTGTGATCAATTTTTGCTCTCTGTCCTGCATGTGGGAAAGGTGGCATGAGTCACACACATCTGCCCTGCCTTTGGGCATCCCATTATAAGCACCCAAGGCCCTGAAATGACTGCCTTCCAGGAGCACAGTAGTTCCCAGGAACAGAAAGTATCCCAAAAGTGACCTCTAGTTTATGGTGTGGGGCAAGGAGAGTGACAGGGAGTGAATGCAATGGAAAATGGTCCTTCTTTCCTTTTCTTCTTTAAACAAAACCTATTTACCTCCAAGCTATACTCACTGTACCTGGGCTTTACATGTGGACAGAAAACAGAGGAGTTTTTGTTTTTGTTTTTTAAACAGAAAGCTGCCTGTGGAGTAAGAATTATATATGCATTTACTGAATGAGTGATTGCATGAATAGAATCAAAGAACTCCAAACACCTCTCACGTGACAAGATGTTCCATGGAGCTCAAGTTATCACATGCACCTGGTAAGAAGCTAGTAAACATGTCTTTGTATTAAGACAAGCTCCAGGTCAACACAGTGGCAGAGACTGAACTGGGGGATCCTCCCACAGCCAGAGGAGGCTGTCTCCCTGTCTCCTCAGTTCTGCTGGCTGATTGAAACTCTTCTTGACTCATTCACGCATCCTGCACCTTTCTGCAGCTGGCATGAACCCAGCCTCGGAGCTGCTTTTGCAATCCTATGTCAGCACACAAGGAGTTACCCGCAGAAAGCCCCGGGCCAGAAAAACTTCCTGGTTCTCTGTGGCTGGAAAATCTGTGTCACCAGAGGTATAGCTAGATAATTCATCCGTTCTGCTCCCTGAATTTTGAAGATTCAGAGAACACAGGCACAGGCACGTGATGGTTCCTGGTATTGGCAGTTTACAAAGTACTTTGACTTGCATTGTCCCATTTAGTTGCTCTTCAGGAGGGAGGAGACTAGACTTTTTGCTTGAAATCAGTCTGCCTCAGAAGTGCAATTGTTGCCGAAGATCCTATGAAAGGTCTTTTTTTCTTACTGACAATTGGCATTTCTCTTCCGTCCCCAAGAAGGAAGTCTAGTCTCCAGGTGGGAGGAAAGTTTATCCTTAGGCAGCTGCCAGGTTGGGAAGGAAGGGCTACGCCCCAGGCAGTGATGTCTGTTTTGAAAGGGAGAGGGAGTGACATTTTTAGGCTGCAAGTCTCTTCTGGGAGAGCAGGAGACAGATCTATTTTTGGATGTGTTATGTGCCACCCACGAAACACTCGAAAGGTAACCAAGAACCTGGTGGGTTTCCTGTGGGGAAAGTTGTGAAGGGCCAAGAGCTTCAGCATGCTCTGAGTCATGAAGTTTGACTTCGTCATCAATTGGTTGCAGAGAGAGCACAATACCCCCCTCCCCTTTCTTCTGAACCATAGTTTTGCTGCATGAGGACAGCACATAGGGCATGGCACAAATCCTCGAATCACAAAAGGTTGGGCCGCATGCTCTGAGAGGCCAGGGTGACGTGTGTTAACCCAAAGTAGTAGGTTGTTTGGTTCAAGGATGGAAGGAAAATTATGTTCCATAGCAGCTCTGCCACTTCCTGGCTATGTGATCACAGTCATGTGACTTAACCTCTCCGAGCTCAGTTTCCTCATCTGTCAAATGAAGGATCAAACCAAATGATTTCAAAAGCCCTTTTAGCTCTCGTCTTCTATGACACACACACAGAGGCAAGATAATTATCTTCATGCAACTTGTTCCCTCATCCAGAGGAGAGAGATAAAATAGATTACACCTCATGTATTTCTTATGAACAGTAGAAAAGATAAAAAATGTAAATTGCTTGGCACAGTGTCCCCGGCATAAAGTAAGTGCTCAGTACGTGTGAGTAATTGAAGTAGTGGTCCTGGGGGCAGTGAAGTCAGATGCACCTTTCTTAGGGCAGTGAACAATTAAAAATGGGTCTTTAAATGTTTATGGTGAGAAACATCAGTGGCAATTTAAGCCGATGTTCTGGATGACCTGTAGACTAGTATATTGGCCATGTTTGCTTACAGAATGACACTGGCTTAACAGGTAAAGGAAAGACAAGGCAAGAGAATGTTTGGGGTTTCAAGAGTGAAAAACACAACTTCCGTTCAGCCCCTGAGCCGGTGGCCAATTACTATTTAAAATTGAAATCTGTTTTGTCACCATCAGTTCTGGAAAGGCTGTGTGCCAGCTGCCGTCTCACCTTGTACCATTACTCTGTCAAGGCATGGCTGACTCCAGGGGAGGAATTTGGCATAGAAGAGGGCTTGTCTTTGCTCCATCTGTGGGCTTCAGTTACTGAGGATGTGAATGAGGGAGAGCCCCACACAGGGATAATGTTGGAGGAGCTCCTGAATAATTTGGTCAGGATTTCAAGACTGCTTTAAAACTAAGGTATATGGGGGCACCTGGGTGGCTCAGTCGGTTAAGTGTCTGCCTTCGGCTCAGGTCATTATTCCAGGGTCCTGGGATCAAGCCCTGCATTGGGCTCCCTGCTCAGTGGGGAGCCTGCTTCTTTCTCCCTCTGTCTCTTCCCCTGCTTGCGCTCTCTATCTGTCAAATAAATAAATAAATAAAATCTTTAAAAATTTTTTTAAAAATAGAACTAAGGTATGATTTCTTGGTCCTCATGTAATCTTGTTTAAAACTACAGCGTCTCCTTTGTCCTTTGCCTAAGTCCTGCTCTAAGTCACCCAGGCAGATTTCCCTGGTGACCTGTAAGCAGCCAGCATGCATGCCCACGAGCTGCGGGTGAGTTTAAGCCAACATCAGCTTCTTCTATTGGGGCCCCTGAGGGGGGTCATCTTTGTTGTCATAATTAGCACAAGTGGTATCTCCCCTGACATACTGCAGGCAGTGCAGATCTCCGAGCTTTAGTATTTCCCTCGCGTAATCCTGTTTCTTATGATATTCCCTGAACACAGGCAGAAAATAACCCACTGGGGAAATGTGAGAAAGCCTTTTCTTGTCTTAGGAATCAGCCCGGGGGCGGCTAGGTGGCTCAGTCGTTAAGTGTCTGCCTTTGACCCAGGGTGTGATCCCAGGGTCCTGGGTTCAAGCCCCTCATCGGGCTCCCTGCTCAGCGGGAAGCCTGCTTCTTCCTCTCCCACTCCCCCTGCTTGTGTTCCCTCTCTCGCTGGCTGTCTCTCTCTTTCAAATAAATAAATAAAATCTTAAAAAAAAAAAAAAAGGGATCAGCCTGAGGAGTGGAGAGTCAGGCGCTTTCCCTACTCACCTGTTCTTGTGTTCAGGACACTTAGTTAAAGCAATTGGTTGGTACTCTGGGTCCGAAGATGAGAATCAGATGCTTGATCTCCTTGTGGACACTTTGCTGTTCTTCATTCCTCTTCCTTTGCCACCCACAACACCGTAAATATATTGCGAGCCATTTGTCAGGGGTGGGATCACTTAGAGATTTTATGGGGCCGCCTCCAATGGTTGCATAGGTTGTATGTTGCCCAAATCAGGGTGGCGGTGTCGTTCACATAGACTATACTGGCCTGGCTGTCCCTGGACTGCGTTAATGCACTGTTTACACAATCAAATGTGGCAGTCGATACCTGGAGGACCAAGTTGCAGCATCTCTTCTGGCAGGGTGGATTCCCCAAAAGTTAAAGCAGGTATTCTATTTAGGACAGAGGGGTCAGTTCAGCATCTTTATAGTTAGATGTTACTGAGGACTCTTGGAAGAAATTTCTCTATCGGTCTTGGTACCCTGTTTTATTTAGCTCAGGTTCCCTATCAGTTGTATAACCAATCAGGTGTCCACTTTATTGGTGTGCTTATAACATGTATAACTTCATTTTTGTGTTAAACTCATTCCTGATGTTATTTCAGTCCTACAAGGGCCTATTATATGCCAGGCTCTGTTCATATGGAGATGATGGTGAACAAGAAGGCAAGGTCTGTTTCATGTTACTATTTTTGTTTTGTTTTTTCTTTCCCATCTACTTCTAATTTATGATTTCTTTGCTATACTGCAATCATTTAAATCCTTTTTGGATCAAGACAGTGTATAAAATAAGTAAATACTATAAATGTATACGTACCTAATAGTAAAGCACTAAACTATATGAAGCAAAGCTGACACCAGTGAAGGAAGAAATAGACAATTCTACAGTTATAGGTGGGAGACTTCAACAATCCACTTTCAGTAATAGCCACAGAAGATCAAGTAGCCAGAAGATCAACAAGGAAATAGAAGACTTCAATTACACTATAGGCCAACTAGACCTGATAGACACATCTAGAGAACATTCCACCCAACAACAGCAGAGTAGACATTCTTTTCAGGTGAACATGGAACATTCTCTGGGATAGACCATAGGCTATGGCATAAAGCAAACCTCAAAAAATTTAAAAGGATTAAAAAAATACAAAGTATGTTCTCTAATCACGATGGAATGAAATTAGTAATCAGTGACAGGAAGAAATTTGGGGAATGCACAAATAAATCAGAATTAGGCCACACACTGCTCAGTAACCAATGGGTCTAAGAAATCACAAGTGAGGGGCGCCCGGGTGGCTTTAGTTGTTAAGTGTCTGCCTTCAGCTCAGGGCGTGATCCCGGAGTCCTGGGATCAATGAATAAAAATAAAGACATATCAAATCTTACGGTATGTTAAATACCCACACTTAGCATTTCTTAATTTCATTTTGGAGAATTAATGAGAAACTATTCTTTTGTAGTTTCAAGTTTTAGGCAGAAAACCATAGCAATTGCCCAAATTGTGCTCGATTAATATTTGTTGAATGAATAAATCAATTGCATTGCAGGGGCAAAAAGATAAGCTAAGGAATCAGGAATCTCATGATGGATCTCTAACTGACTAACGCTTTTTCTCTGACTTACTTTTTTGCAGAAGCCATTTGTATTTTAAGATCTTTTATAAATTCCCATCCTCTTTTCTCTTCCCCTTCCCTCTCCATTAGGCCTTCTGCATTACTCTGTGGTTTAAATTTCCACTCAAGCTCTTAGCACATAAACTTTTTTTTGTCCTGCCAGGAAGCTGGGAGTTGGCCATCTACTGCCTGGGGGCCAAATCCAGCACACGACCTGTTTTTGTATGATCTGAAAGTTAACCATAATTTTTACATTCTTACGTAGTTGAAAAAAATCAAAAGAACCATAATATTTCATGACATGTGAAAATAAGAAATTCAAATTTCAGTGTCCATAAATAAAGTATTATTGGAACACAGCCATGCCAATTTGCTTGATATTGTCTGTGGCCGTGTTGATGATACAGTGGCAAAGTAGAGTAGCTGTGACAGAAAACTTGCGCCCCATAAAGTCCAAAATAGTTCTAGTACTATCTATCCCTTTACATAAAAGTTGCTGACCCCTGTTCTAAGCTTTTGGACAAGCATACTCCTGACTGGGTGTGCCTTCCCTCCTTCCCATTCACGGTGTAGCCTTTTTCTCATTCAAAACCCTTTCTCTTCAATCCTTACCTGATGATCACACATGATCACATAATTCTCTTCACCATTTCTAGTTAATATAGCCCAAGACAGCTATAATTAACTTGCAGTTTTTATATTTGAAAACATGTCTTGAATCTGTGTTCACTATCTTCTTTATTTCACTGCAGACTGCAAGTATGAGACTGGTTCTATGTCGTCTACTCTCCTCCACATACGGAGCGTGCTCAAGTTTTGTTATCAGACAGATCTAAGTTTGCATTCTGGTTCCACCATCACTAGCTGAGCAAGTGATGTGCATCTTCTGAATCTCTTTACCTGCACACTGGGTTGTTTTGTTTTGTTTTTCAAGGTGTTATTCATTTGTCAGAGAGAAAGAGAGAGAGGGAGAGAGAGAGAGAGCATAAGTAGGGGGAGTAGTAGGCAGAGGGAGAAGCAGGCTCCCTGCTGAGCAGGGAGCCCAATGCAGGGCTCCATCCCAGGACCCTGGGATCGTGCGTGACCTGAGCCAAAGGCAGAGGAATAACCGAGGGAGCCACCCAGATGTCCCACAGACTGATTTTGTTATGAGGATTAAGGAGAAGACCTGTGGAAGGGTCCAAGATCCAGAAGGTGCTCCACAAACAGTAGTAATTATCAGTAGAGTATTTCTTTATTTGTAATATGAAGATATCACCTTTGCCTTTAACGAAACTCATAGTAATGTAATGAGAATTAAAAGAAGGAATAAGTAAGTGGAAATGGAAATGCATGGTTAGGTGGGAGCAAAGATTAGCTGGAGACATTCAAGGCCTGAAATGAGATATTAGACCAATGAGGCTTTGCTTAAAATTTAACAAACCCTTCTTGGTTACTTATTGAGCTCAGTGCTGCCTAGGACAGGCCTCAGGTGGATGTGAAAGACAGAAGACTGCATCTATTCTGGGGGAGATTTTTATCTCGGCGGGGGGGTGGTGGTTAGAGAAACAGACGTGAGCTATGCTCTTACTTGTCCATAATATTTCTCCTCTCTCTCAGAATGGATGATTCAGAGTCAGCAATTCACATAAAAAGTATTGCATATGGAAAGTATTACTGCTATTCTGTGAGAAAATAAGTTTCTAAGTGCAGCAATCTGAAATTAATAACTTTCTCTGTGGAAACTCTCTTTGAAGACATCTCCAGATGAAGCCAAAGAGTGCAATTTTTATAGCCTTGGATTATCTTTGCTGTCTGCTTGGCTTGCAGCAGACATGGATCCATGAGTCAGAAATTCAGTTTTCCCCTTAACTGTACACTTTGCTTGCCAAGTGGAGACCTTATACAGCAGTGACTCAGTTTCTCAACTTCCCAATTTACCCATCCATTGAATCAACACAAATCATCTCCATTTACTTAAGGCTTTGGGGGGAACTCAGAGAGAAAAAAAGACCAAGACTTCACTGTGAACACAAAGCATTTTGGTTCGGTGTATCAGAAAAGGGGTAGGAAAGGGAGCCTGGAAGCTGAAATGAACTTTTTTTCTTTCAAGAGAAAATATTTCAGTGAGAAAGCCCAGTATTTATATTATGTTCATATGCAGGGAGTGTATCGCTATTGAGGGAGAAAGTAATTTAGGAAAGAAGTAGACGGGAAGGGTAGCAACATCTTTTCCACACCGTCACCACGCCGCCGAGTTGCGTAAAGATGGCAGCTGTTGCTCTCATAGCCCTATGCGGCGGCACAGACATCTTTTTTATTCCTTCTTACACGTAAATTTAGATTATCTGGGCAAAGAAATCTGGATTTCTACTNCCAGGATCACGCCCTGAGCCGATGGCAGACGCTTAACCGCTGTGCCACCCAGGCGCCCCTTTTTTAAGATTTTATTTATTTATTAGAGAGACAGCCAGCGAGAGAGGGAACACAAGCAGGGGGAGTGGGGGAGGAAGAAGCAGGCTCATAGCAGAGGAGCCTGATGTGGGGCTCGATCCCATAACGCCGGGATCACGCCCTGAGCCGAAGGCAGACGCTTAACGACTGCGCCACCCAGGCGCCCCACTATTGGTGAGATCTTAAAGCATTTCAAATTAGACATTTTTTTCCTTATATAAGACCACCAGGTAGGACATTATGTGTAGAATGATTTACTGTACCTTACTACATTTAAGGATGGTTTTTCTGGATTAAAAGCAACTAAGGGACGGAGTAAGGAGTGTACCACTTTGAGACTCAGACTGGCATTTTGCTGGATTTGTTCACTTCTCCAAAGTGTAAATATGTGAGGCTAACACTCGGATGTTGGGACAGACATGTAGGAGTTTGGAAACTGGTGGAGAACTTAAAGTGAGGAAGATAAATATCTAGAATTTTTATTGATTACAATTGGCTCATATAAGTAGAAACCTCAGGGTAGATTCAAAACACAGCTATGGTCAAAAAATATGTAGTTAACTAAACTTGAAAATCAGAGGCTAAAACAATAATATTAAAGCCAACCCTAGATGACGAACTTGGAAAGGCAATCAAGAAGAAATGGGAATTGCAACAAGCTTCAAAGATCCTTTTTTCTTTCCCCCTGTGTTGGACATGTGGGTAGAAGCAATTCCTGGTGCCTGGGTATGACAGAAGACCTCAAATGCCTGCTATATATCTATACTGTGCTAGATGCTATGGGAGTTATAACAATATTTAAGAGATATATATTTTCATCTTCACAGAGTTTATAGTTTAGTTTCATGGATTGTAATGGTTAACAATGCTGGTTTAATGGGTTTACATTCCAGCTTTTCCCCTCACTAGCTCGGTGTTCTTGAGTAAGATATTTAATCTCTTCAAGCTTAATTTCTTCATCTGTGAAACATCGGTAATTATATCTCCTATATGGCAGTGCTGCCTGCCTCCTTTCAGTTCTTCCACAAGGCAAGCTCTCACTCCCCTCACAGCCTTTGGACATGCTGCTGTTATCTGGAAAGCTCTCAGCATGGCTGAATCTTTGGAGCTTGGCCATTCATGTCACCTCCTCAGAGAGCTTTGGTTCAGAAAAATATCATTGGGGGGGGCAACCCTCTGGGGTCCCCCTCCCTCTTGGGAAGGTTTGTACTATCACTTTGCTGTCACTCAATAAACTTTGTTTTGCTGCCCACCAAAAAAGAAAAATATAATGTTGGGACTGCTGGGTGGCTCAGTCGGTTAGGAGCCCTAGTCTTGATTTCAGCTTGGGTGTTGATCTTAGGGTCCTGAGTTCAAGCCCCGGGCTGGGCTCCATTCTGGGTGGAGCCTACTTTATGTATTTAATATATACATATATATAAAACAGAAAAATATCATGTCTATATCTACAGGTGAGGCTGTTAAAATACTAAATGGCTGCATAAAAAGGAGGATGCTGTTATTATCATCCATCCTAACTAGGGTTTATTTGAGATCTAAGGAGTTGTGGAGGATGTAGGGTCAGGAAACTTTTCTGTAATGGGCCAAATAGCAAGTACTAGGATTTACTGGCTGTACGCAACAAATGGGAGCGGCTGTGTTCCCGTAAAACTTAATTTATGGACAATGAAACATGAATTTCTTCTACTTTCTACCGCCACTGGACCGGATTTGGCTTCTGCCCTGCGGTTGACAGATCCCTGATGGCAGACAAGAAGGGACTTGGAAAAGAACCGAGACTGTGCAGCAGATACCAGGGATCAGGCATCAGATGGCTGCTGTGCCAGGTTGTCAAACCTCCCTGGGCGCCAACGACCTCTTAAATGGGGCTGTGGCCCCCATGCCGGTCTGTGCGATGAGGGTTAGAAGAGAACGCACGGGGAAAGCTCAGAGGTCGTACGAGGTGCTCCTCAGTAGGTAATTCTTTTACAGCGGCCTCGCCTCAGAAGGCTTCAGCCGCCGGGGCGCGGGAGGAGGGGCGGACCCCACCCCGGGCGGCGGCGCGGGGCGAGGCCTGGCCGG